>NC_137810.1:71288206-71674858 GCF_963921795.1 Nannobrachium achirus | reverse complement strand
ACACATAATTTTCTGTTATATACAAGGAGAGAAAGGAAGACCCTTGTATGGTTGTTTAAAAATGCCAATATATGGGTGCGCACCCTGGCCTACTGGTCCAGGCGCATACCACTTAGGCATTGCCACATAGTCATGGATGCCGGGTGGCGTCGCCGGTTCGATTCCCGATTCGGACGACCTTGCCGCGTGTCACTCACCATCTCTCCCCTCTATTTCCTGTCAGATGATTACTTTAATGGCAACGTTGTTTTCTCACTCAACAGCAAAAACAAGATTAAAGTCTATAGAGGGTATCATTTCTAAAGTGACAATTGAAGGACTTTTTAATACCTCTAAAAAGACAAATCAAACATTGGCCAAATTGTCATGTATTACAGGCAAAAATAGTGAAAATAGCTGATCTACATGCTCACAATGCCTTGATGCGTTAAGGATGTAAATCTATTTTCACAATAGAACCATGTTATACAAAATGTAATGCCTCAACTCTTACGTCCACGTCAGGTTGGGGGGGTCCCCGGTTAAAATAAAATAAAAAATTGGCGCCTTGGACACAATGTCAAACGAACTCTTGAACTTGAACTCTTTCTATTTTTATTCATTATCTTTTGAGACTATGCTATGTTCAGATGCACAGATATCACAATTGTATTTGTATTGAACTGTCCGAAAGTGCTGAAAAATAAAATGAACTGACTGACTGACTGAAAATATGATTGTTTTGGGGGTCACGGCCTGAAAAGTTTGAGATCCAGTGGACTATATTCTTTATTTTATAAACTCTGCACAAAGAAAGGAAACTTGAATTTGTTCCATTATATCTCCCCTTTTATAATACCAAATTGAATTGTGTTTTATATCATTTTTATCATTGATTCGTCACCTTTACAACGAGGTACAGCTTGTAAGGATCTGGCATTCGTGGAATGAGCACCACAGCCAAAATGTGGGTAGCGCCGACCAAAATGGCTTGCAATACTGTTCTGCTGGTATTTACTCTCGTTTTGGGCTTCCCTATCACTGAGCTTAACATTAACAAAGTGTAAAAATTGCCAAAAAGTAATTTTCCTTATTACTGTGGGAGAGTGCAATCATTCAATGCTCCAAGCAAAAAATGTGACCTCCAAAAAAAAACAGTATTGCAGGCCTGCCGGCCATTTTGAGCATTGTTGGAGGGGCGCTACCCACACGTTTGGCTTTGTTGCTCATAAAGGTAACAAATCAATGATAACAATGATGTTAAACACTATACCATTTGGCATAATTAAAAGGGAGATATAATGGACCGAATCAACGATTAAAATGATATAAAAAACGATACAAATGTATTATTAAAGGGAAGATGATAATGGACCAAGTTGTGCTGAGTTTATATAAACCTGCTTCTGAGTTACACTTATTGTCATATTGATAACAATATGATGTACTGTGATTTCAGAGCCAACCCCAGGGGAGCCTTCCCTGCAAGTAGTGGAAGGTGTTGTATCAGACGATATGGAAGCTACCACGTCCACTTCTACGCCTCAAAATGAGGTGCAAATGTTGAAAACAAGGCTTGAAGTCATGGAGTCGGCCATGCGGATGGTCGAGGAGGAGAGAGACCGAGCGGCAGCAGAGAGGGATGCCCTCAAAAGAAAGAAGGAACAATGTGAGTCAACAATTAATTCTCAGAATGTGAGTCAACAATTAATTCTCAGATAAACACATCCTTCGAAAATTTGAATATTGTGTAAAAGTGTTCTTATGTAATCTTAAACTTTTATATATTAGGTTCATTGTAGCCTGGAGCCAGCCTGTTTGGTTCATTTCGCGATTTGTTTATGTCTCTCGCATCAATCTGGAAAATACTCAGTTGACTTGCATTTCTGAACGTCCGTTGTGACATAGCGAGGACGTTGCTGATTGGGTGTTGTTCCAACGAATCAGAGCAGGGTTAGGGTAGCCTCGTCATCAGCCCGCCAATACAGACTCGTGTATTCGCCCCACACCACAGACCAATCGGAAGCCGAGGTGGTTGGAAAGCCACGTGGTGTTGTTCCAACGAATCAGGGTAGCTGCGTCCTCAGCCAGCCAGCCCAATACACACGCGAGGAGCACTTTCCGTGCGGCTTTTGACCAAGGATACACGCTGGTGTGTTTGACAGACATCACCAAAGACCAATCGGAAGCCATGGCTGTGTGAATCCTGCTTCTATGTCCCACCTCCGCTTGGAGATAGGAGGCTTTCCAGACTGTGAAATATTAATTAGCATTTTTTCTTCTGTAAACTTTTAGATTTAGAAAATCAAAAATCCATACCTCAAAATTAGAAAATTCCACCTGACCACTCAAAAGAAGGATATATAATACAGAAATGTCTAATTTCTGAACAATTGTTAATGTATGCACTCAGTACTTGGTACAGAGTACTTTTGAACAAACAACACAGATTCTCTGTGGGGTTCAGGTCAGTTAAGCCCAGTAATAACAGGGTCAGTACAACCACACTCAACCACACAGATAAGTATAAAAGAGTAGTTCACCCCCCAAAATGGCTTTCTATCGATTACTCACACAATGGAGACTTAAGTGCAATTATATTTGTTTGGTTTTTGTCTAAATTTTTATAATAATTTGATTACAATAAATGTACCCCCATTGATTCTGAATCTGGACCCGAATGCATTTGGGTCCTCATACGGAATCAATGGGTACATTTACTATAATCACATTTTTGTCTTTGGAATACGACAAATACAAAAATATACTATTGAACTCAAGTGTCCATGGCGTGAGTAATCAATAGCAAACAAGTCATTTTGGGGGTGAAATAGTCCTTAAGGCCTCTCTCAAACAAACCTGGGCTTCCATAACACCTCCGCAGTAACCTCGCCTAACAGGCTTTCTGAGAGAAAGCCTGGTGTTCACAACAGGCCGTTTGGTTTCCGCCTAGAGCGCGGAAACCACTAGAAGAAGCGACGTGGCTTTGATTTGGTTCCCTCCGTTTGTTTCCCCAATCCAAGTAGCCTAGTGTAGTGTTGCCAGTCACTAAAAGTTGGACTAAAAGATACAAATACCAAACAAATTTTTCAAAAGCAAAACTACTCTGCATCAAGGAGTTAATTAGGTAGTCCCTAAAAGTGTGTCCTTGCGCGCAGGGAAATAGTTTGGGTTAAAACTGAATCTGGTTTGATCTTTCCGGCTAATTGTAGTCCTTTGAGTACTACAACATGACGTTTTGTGGTCCAGACCGGTTACAAGCCCGAAAAGTGAAGTGATCCCAGACTACCTCAGCAGTACCACAGGTTCATCACCTTCATGCCACGCCCCATCGATGAAAACACTTGTTCAAGCTGTACTGCATAGTGCATACATTAACATAACCTTTCAGAAATGTGACACTTCTGTATTATAAATCCTTCTTTTAATTGGCTGTGTGGAATATTATGATATTTTGCATTGTGGATTTTAAAAAAATATTTTTTTAACAAAGCTTTTAAATATTTCACTGCATGCATGCACAATGAACCTAAACTATTTGATTTTTAATTATATTACAGAAGAAAATTAACTATTACACAATATTCTAAATTTATCAGAAGGTTGTGTATACTTTGAACTGCTGTTTGTCTGTAAAATAGTGTTTTTTTTTTGGGGGGGGGGAGGGTTTATTTTATGTTTTAAATACTTAAGGTGGTGAGTTCCACAAGGTGTGCACAAGTCCAAAATCATTATTGGTCATCATTATTCATTATTATCATTATCATTATTGATCTTCTAACAGTCTACTGTGGTTCATGTTTCATCTTTTTATACAGTGAAGAACACAGCTGCCAAGAGACAGAAGACAGTCCTAGTGAAGTCGTCTTCAGAATCTGACTCTGAGGACTTTGTGCCCTCTTCCGACAACACTACCAATAGTACCACTGATGACAGCTCCTCGGACAGCTCCTCGGATGCGTCTAGTGATGGCTCCTCTGATTCTTCAGACGGGAAAAAGAAAAAAAAGAAGTCTAAGAAGACAAAATCTAAGAAGACAAAGAAGGGGAAGAAGACAACGAAGGGGAAGGGGAAGGGGAAGGGGAGGGGAAGAAAACGACGCTGAAGAAGAAAAAGGACAAAAGGAGAGCTGTAGTGAGAGGTAATTGTAGAGGTTTAATAATTAACATTCCATTTTAATGGCCACATATCAACTAAACTTGTATGCAAAGACATACAAGCCCTAAACGTTCCATAGTCTGTCAGTTGGCTGTGTTCCTCCTTCCCTCCTGCGTACTTCACAGAAAGGTACTGTATTGATAACCAAGGGAGCGTGTCGCTGTTACTACATGTCATCTTTCGACACCCAACTAACCCTCACCTCCATGGAGTGAGTCGCCAACCCTCCGGTCGAAATCATGGTCGCTCGAAAGAGTGCGATTTTACCAATAACCAATGCCATGTTGGGCCTAGCACAATACAGAATAGTAATGGCTATGTGATCGGCTCACAGTCATTGTAAAACAGATTTTGTTTTTGTTCCTAAATATAATTTTCAGTGTCAGTTAGAATGTATTTTGAGTTAATCCAACCATAGAAGCAATCACTGTTTGTTGATACTGTTTAATTTAGTTTTACCTTGATATGTTTGCTGTAATTGAAAAATGGCATTTAAATGACGGTTGTTTTTTTTTGTTTTTTTTTCACTGTGGCTAATATCAAGTTTGTCTTTCTATATCCTTAGCTGGTAACCCCGAAGAGGTGGTTGAGCGATACAAGCTGGTGGTGAGGCAGTTCAATCGGAAGAAGTCCATGGGTGCTGCCTACACTGATGTCGGAGTGGACCGCAACACAATCGTTGCAAATGCACCTACTGCTGAATTGGCAATTGCTGCACCTGACACATTCAGAGAGCTCGAGAGAAGTTACACCAGGGATGAAAAGCTGTCAGATTTTGCACTGAGATGCAAAGACGCAATTGAAGGCAGTTCTGAAATTCAGGAGGCCATTGAAGCCTTATAAAAGGAGAAGAAACTCCTGCCCCTACCCCCTAAGAATAAATGATTATTTCATTTTGTGTTGAGTCTGTCCCTTTAGACTTGAGCCACTAAATCCATTCTTTTAATGCTTTAGCTATAGAAAAATAGCAGATCTACAAGCCCACAGAACGGCACTCGGTGCAGTGCTGTGGGCTTGTAGATCTGCTTTCTATAGCTAAAGTATTCAATGATTACTAGTCTTAATGGGATTAAGGGCTCAAATTGTTGCACTTGAATATTTGATTTCACTGCCTTCCTCCAGTGTTCAGTATTTTCAGCTGTTCAATATAAGTGCTTATTTCATTTTGTGTTGAGTCTGTCCCTTTAGACTTGAGCCACTAAATCCATTCTTTTAATGCTTTAGCAGATCTACAAGCCCACAGAACGGCACTCGGTGCAGTGCTGTGGGCTTAGGGTCGATCCATACCGTTATAAGGAGCCTAACTAATTTCGGTTCGGCACTAGGCGAACCCAAATATGGTTCGCATCCCCCGGTTCGGGGGGGGGCGTCAACCGTCCAAATTCGGCTCTACGGTGCTGACGAAATGTTGTGACCTCCCGACTTAATTTCGGTACTCAGCGGTGTCTTCTCATTCATTCATCCCGGCTTCACGTTCATATTCTCGGCAGTGAATCCAAGGAAACAGCCGTCGTTTGGGTGGGAGACACGCCGACTTCCAAATGCTTGTGTGGCCGTGTATTGGGCATCAGAGAGCGGATACATATTCAGCTGGCTGACTCTCGCTCTGACTGGTGGACTGGGAGGAGCGCGCGCGACACACACACACACACACACACACACACACACACACACACACACACACACACACACGCCTTTGCTGCGTGTATTTCTGCTAAAGCGTCGCCGACCGTTTTAAAGAGAAAAGAAGTGCTTAAACACAACTTTGCTAATTGCTAGTGTTCCGTGTTGATATGTTTTCCTTTTCCACGACGAGTTGTGACTGCGTGATGACATGCATGCAGCAAGGGAGGCGGCACGTCTATAATGTGAGCTTGTAGATTAAATGTTTTTGACAGAGCTCGAGCCGAGCGTTTGTGAGTGTGAGTGAGAGAGAAGAGACCCCGCTGGTAGCCTCGCGTAGCCAGGCTTACTCATCTCCCCGCTGGTGCTGCTGCCTGCTGGAGCTGCTACTCACTGGACCTCCAGTCATTCAGTGTGCAGCGCGAGGGCAAGTCAAATAGTTATCCGCCCTGCAATGCTCATTCATCGGCCACAAACGTCGTCATGCCACGGACCTCCAATATTTACAAGCGACTTGGGCACTAGCCTTTAAGAAAGTATGGATGAACTCCCCCCGAACCTAAATCATTTCGGGTCGGGGCGTCCTCCCGAACCGAAATTAGTTAGGCTCCTTATAACGGTATGAAACGACCCTTAGCCTGATTTCAAACTCTACTCTGGGGCTTGAGTCTGAACCTGTCTCCATTCTATTTGATTGAAAAGGGGAGGGGATTTAAAATTTGAAATTCCCAATCACAAGAGATCTGGTGGGAGGGACGACAATGTCGAATGTAATGTAGCAATTTATGTTATGATTATTTGTCAATGGGTTTTGATCCACACAGCCAACTACATTTTAGAGAGCCAAATACAACACGAAAAGGCAAAGGCACGTGGTGTTTTTAGCAGGGCAAGAATTGTAACTCTCTAGCACATGGTTCTTCAACAGGGGCTCCGCGAGCCCTAGGGGGTCCACCGGGATACTGCAGGGGTTTTCCGAAATTGTTGAAAAAGTATCCATCTATCTATCTCACAATAACTAATAAAATAAAATATACGTAGGTCTATATGTTGTAGCCCCACCCTACGAGGTAGGGGTCCCTGCTCCATCTCCCCATCAGTTTGGGGGTCCCTGTCCTGAAAATGTTGAAAACCCCTGCTCTAGCACTTTGTTGCAGACCTTATATCCATTTCAATGATTAATTAAAGCTGCAAGCAGCAATGACCGGGCCCTCGCAGCTCTACCCACGTCACAAGGCCAGCAGGCAATCAGAAACCAAACAGGAAGTCAACCATTTCGACTAATTAGTGGCGTTTTGGCGCATTTTTGGCTGTTATCACGGGTCGCACTTTAACGATAGTTTAAAGTTTTTCTCAAAAAAAAATGTTGAGAAAACAAAAAATTTGAGAAAAACATTTTTGAGAAAAAAATTTGAGAAAAAAAAATGTTTGAGAAAAAAAAAAATTTGAGAAAAAAGATTTTTGAGAAAAAAAAAATTTTGAGAAAAAAAAACATTTGAGAAAAAAAAAATTGAGAAAAAAAAAATTTGAGAAAAAAAAATTTTGAGAAAAAAAAATTTTTGAGAAAAAAATTTTTGAGAAAAAAAAATTGAGAAAAAAAAATTTGAGAAAAAAAAAATTTGAGAAAAAAAAATTTGAGAAAAAAGATTTTTGAGAAAAAAAATGTTTTGAGAAAAAAAAAAATTTTGAGAAAAAAAAAATTGAGAAAAAAAAAATTTGAGAAAAAAAAAATTTTGAGAAAAAAAAATTTTGAGAAAAAAAAAATTGAGACAAATTTTGAGAAAAAAAAAATTTTGAGAAAAAAAAAATTTGAGAAAAAAAAATTTTGAGAAAAAAAAATTTTTGAGAAAAAAAAAAATTATGACACCAGCCGCAAGTCTGTACGACAAACGGTTCATGAGTTATTTAGGCACTTCCTGTTTGGTGAAGGGCACTTCCTGTTTGGCGAAGGAAGCGTCAATTAAAGCTGATATAAGCATTTCTTGGGCCAGCTTGTCAGAATTTTACTGTCACTTTTTTTATTTTTTTATTTTAGATTCAGATGGTTAGCAATGAAGTTTGCAGCGACAAAAAAAATCGAGTCTCTCGGTTGCCTGTAGGGGCCGCAGTCTGCCTCCAAAGCAGAGAGCTGCTGGGCTAAACCACCACGTGATTGGTTCGTTGCCGTTTAAAATCACCGCGCCGCGGTACAAACTACCTCTCTCGATTGGCTACCGAGTCGACTCTTTCGATTGGCTACGTCGGTTGTCAATCATTTTAAGCCCCACAGGCCGACGCCTCATTCTCCAATGAGGTTTGAAAACCACCGGTTTGAAAAACAGAAGAAGAAGAACATACTACGCATGCGCTCCCAACGGCTGTTTACGTCACTGCTCATAGTTTATTCTGTGCTGTGGTCGTTTCGTTTTGCGCTCTCTGAGACAAACAAACAAACAAACAAACAAAGACAAACTTTTAACGTGCTTTTGTGAAAAATGGCGGATTGGGAAAAGAAACGTCCCCGTCCCATTCTACCACTCCCCACAACGGCATACACCGCAAAGGCGGCAAAGAAAAAGAAGGCGGTGGAGAAGGAAATACACAGAGCTCGTGACAAAACACGAATCAACATCGGTGCTGCACATGGACGATGGAGGGATCTCAGAGACTCCAAAGGTCTCAAAACCGATGCTGAACTTGCTCTGTTGCTCCTGGACAGGTAGGCTTTTCACTTGCTCTATTTTATTTGTTTCCTGTGTTGGAATTAGTAGTTACAGCACTGCTCTTTTGTCTACTAGCTTACTATGCTAATGTTAGCTTCGTGGTGTGCATATGACTAGGACTCGGTACAAATTGACCCAAATGTACACTTGTCAGAGTTACATTTACATGGATTACAATATAAAAGGGGGTCCCAGAGATAACCAGGGTCTGCAGCCAATGCATGTCAAACTGGGGGTCCTTGAAATTAAAATGGTTGAGAACTGCTAGAGCTAGAGCCCTAAAAATCCTCTCTAATTTGAGGGACCCTTACATATCTTTTCAAACGGGGGTCCACGGGCTAAGAAGTGTCAATTTGGGGGTCCTTGACATGAAAAAGTTTGAGAACCACTGGTCAAATATGCTATTATTCGAATGATAACGTTAGTCTTGTCATGCACATAACCTACTTTCTACAGTTTCTAGAGAGTAGAGCAGTGGTTTCAAAACTTTTTAGCCCGTGACCCAAAAGAAAAATCAGACAATCGCCCAAGAACCAAACTAGTGAACATGCATAGCAGATCATCAAGATCAGAAACAGCAGATCTGCAAGCTCACAACGTGTCACGTTGCTCCGCGTTGAGAGCTTGTAGATTGGCTATTTTCACTACTTTATTATTATAGCCTATTTTATTCATGGAATGTCTTAGATGTGTTTGTTTCTTGTTAAAAAACTGTTACATTTCTAAAAAAATAAATCATATTTCAAAAGGTTTTACATCTTTTGAAATAATTATTTTTTCTGGAGTTCCCAAACTTTTTTGGCTTGGCTCAGGGCACCCTTAAAAATATTTTCTTCATCCTAGGCACCCCTACATTATATCATAATTTTCACTCCCAGCACCTTATATTTATAGCATATTTTAGCGACTATGTTGTGAGGAAAACATTAAGATAATAGCCATTTTGGTTAGAATTGACAGAAAATAACTTTGTAAGTTTAAAATGACACTTGAAATATTTTTTCAAGTGTCCAAATAAATTCCAAATATTATCAAATTATCTCGCGGCACCCCTGGACTGCCATCACGGCACCCCAGGGTGCCCCTTCACCCACTTTGAAAACCCCTGGTCTAGACCCATGAAAATTGGTCTGTGACCCACAAATGGGTCCCGACCCACTGTTTGGGAGTGTTCTAGAGTGTGCCCTCTGCTTAGTCATTTAGCATGTATATCCACTGAAATGGCCCACAAATAATGTTGCAATATTTGTGTGTTATTGTAGTTACATGAACGAGGAGTCATCCGCATCAACGCCCAAAAAGCGCCTTCCTACACCCCCCGCCCCCCCTGTTTCCAGCATCTGTGCCGGGTCTCTGGCTGACAGGTGAGTGTGCATGAATTACTATCGCTGTAACTTTCTTTGCCTACTGAAATGCATGTCTAACTGTCTTCACTAGCTTACATTGCCTTAGTGAAAAAAAATGTCATGTTTCATCTCACTGTAATGTATGGTTAAATAAATATAAATCAAAGTGGGAATTCAAGCTCTCAAGCCACTAAACCTACAAAGCATTTTCAATTATCACATGCAATCCTGTGACATTTCCATGTAGTAATGTTGTAGGGATAAGTAGGATAGTAAACCGTCGATCTATGTTATCTGTTATTTCTCATATTAATTATTGATGTATATTCAAAATATTAAAACATGCATGTTGATAGAATTATTGCCAAGAAGTATAGCTGCAGCCTCGCTATGCTTTGCCCTTAGAGAACACAGTTTCCTCCTATAACAATGGCTTTAGATCTTTTTCTAAAAACATGTTGCCTTCATTACAGAGTTGATGACTTTCGGCCAGAGGCTGGTGTTCAGGACCTGGGCTGTTGCAGTGGGGAGACGCCTGTGACCCTGGCTGCAAGGTAGAGCCATTGAGTAGGGCCAAAAAGATTATTATTATTATTATTAATAAGTAGTAGTAGTATCATCATCATCATAGCCAAGGGCTTGAGGCTTAGAAAATGTATTTTCCCAGCTGTTCTGAAACAGATGAGGACATTAAACTTTAAAAAAAAAAAAAAGTAATGTTGCCTGTGCGTGCAGTGACAATGACTCTATATACTATATTCTCTACTCCTTTGCACTTTTGTTTGAGACACTGGTGCTAAAAATGGTGCATAATGTATATGCACATTAGCTAATATTTTTAATTCATTCAGTAGGAAAAAATAAATACATTTTATATTGCCAGCATCTACATAGTTGTTGTCATTTTTATTTTCTTGTTGTAGGAAGTCATTGGATTTTTGCGTTGGCGCCATTGATGTTGAAGACTTCAATGACATAAAAAACGCAACGTAAGCTGCAATGCATTGCATACATTTATATCTTGTTTGTAGCTTGTCAAATCGTTCATTCTGAGCATTCTGTTGTCTGAGTAATAATTTTTGAACATTTCCTTCCATAGCATTGACTGGGGAGAGGAGGAGGAGGAAGAAGAAAACGACGAGTCTTGGTGTCTACTGGAGCCAGAGCCTGTAGAGAGTGAGGCAGAGTCTCCAGCATCATCTGACGAGGAGGACGATGTGTCCTCTGAGCCAGATGATAGCGACGATGCGGATTATGTTGCTCCCCTTCGTGTTAGGTAGGTTCCTATGCTGTCCCATAACTGTTTTCAGTGAAGTGACACTCTCAGTTACAGCTGTTCTTATATTTTTGTGTTTTATTGTTTGATTTCTCATGGCTGAAGAACTGGCGGTGCTCTGAAGTCAGGTGTCGACATCATGGCATTCGATACCATCACCATGGAGGAGACTGTCCATGATGTTGTACCCGGTGAAGACTCAGAGACGGATGAAGAAGAGTCGGACGAAGAAGAGACTCTGGTGAAAGAAACTCCACTCCCAGACAAGATTGTGATCTCGAAGCCAGAAGAAATAATTGGCCACCCAGCATCCATAGCCTACCATGACTGTCTCAAACAACTGGCAGAATGTCTTCTGCTACCTGTTCACATGTGCACAGAAAAGGACCCTGAGACGTGTGGGGCACTTGGACCATTTGGAGTCATTGTGATATCTCGAGGTACAGCAGCCATTGTTGAATGGGTACGTATTTCTAAATATAATCGTGAAATGCCTTTTTCTGTGTGGGCACAGTAAATCCGGGAAAGGGACACAAAAATATCAATGACAAGTATTCTGCTTTCTATTCCATGTCTGTTTCTCAGAAATGTCCATCTGGTCATACTGTCTGGAGTTGGTGTTCGCAGCCCAAGGTGAAGTTTGGAGTGAACGCTGGTGATTTCCTCCTGTCGTCCAATATCCTACTCTCTGGCAACAACTACACGAAGGTACACCAAGACTCTTTCTTTTTGGACTGCTTGACTGGTGTGTTAGTCACCAGCCAAGTGTGGGGTGGCTCAGAGTAGATGACAGAGTACAGCATATTGCAATGGGCCCAGTGTACAAGATGGTAGATACACTACACCACTAAGATACCATGTAACGATGTTCACAATTGGAAACTGGTTACAACAAACCTAGCCTAACCCTCACCCCGACTCTATAATAACTATTATTTTGCACTTTTTTTTTTTTTTTTAATCTAATGTGCTTTTCTGATAAACATCTACTGCATAGCACTGTGTTCTATCCGTTTGTCATTCAATGTTATGGAAGAGAAGTATCACAATGGACATACCTGAGTTTCCTTTTAGTTGTATCGATGAACTGTACTGTCATGAAACTGTACCTTTTCTTATGCAAAACCTCTACTAAATACATGTACTTCAATCCATCGATTCAGGTGGCTCTGCTGTTCAAATTCATGAACATGCAGATGGTCAACAGCTCCACCTACTTCAAACTCCAGGACCAATATTGTGTTGACACAATCAAGGAATTCTGGAGTAAGAAGAGAGAGCAGATTGTTAACCGACTGCGCTCAAAAGACTGTGTTGTGGCCCTGGGTGAGACGCGCACACACACACAAACACAAACATACACACATGTAGTCGTAACCAAATGTATTGGTCAGGAGTGTTGCAGAATTCTGTAGTTCCATTTTTTGGAGTGTGTGTGTGTGTGTGTGTGTGTGTGTGTGTGTGTGTGTAGAAGGACCACAACAGCTTCACATGGTTTTGCAACTCAGAGTTTCATGCCATAGGACAATCATCAGGCATATATATATATATTTCTTTTTTGTTCAAATTACTATTCATTCAAAGGTGATGGTCGGATGGACAGCCCAGGATTCTGCGCCCAGTATTGCTCATACACGGCAATGGAGAATGACACCAAAGAGATCATCTCTTTGGTTGTTGTGGACAAGAGGGAGACTAAGAGGAACTCTGTGATCATGGAAAAGGAAGGATTCATCCGGACCTTTGACATGATCCGACAAGAGATGAATCTTGTTGAAGTGTGCACAGATGCTCACTCACAAATCTCTGCCCTCTTCAGTAAGTGATCGTTTGGGTTTCATTACAGTTTGAGAGATTGGCCCAGGAATCCATGTACTGTACTGCTCTGACTACAGTAATTGATTTAACCCATTTAGGCCTAACCTATAGAATAGAAATCAGAAATTAGCCTACAAAACAAATATGTTGCTACATACTGTACATGTACTGTAAGCCCCTCCAAAAAAGCAAAATGTGTTCCCGGCCTGAATGGGTGGGGAAAATATACGTTATTATGAAATATATACGTTTTACATAGGCCTGTTTTTGTCTTCCATACAAACAGACCCAGACAAGGGGATGTACAGAGACCTTGGCGTTCTCCACACTTTGGACATCTGGCATGGGTCCAAAAATCTGGGGAAGAAGATACACGCAGTATGTTTATTAAATGTTTCGTGTGTGTGTGTGTGTGTGTGAGAGAGAGAGAACATACATTTGTTTCCCTTGTCTAGGAATACCTTGAACAAACAACCATTACTGATGTATTTTCTTTTTTCTGTGTGCAGGCAGGTCTGGAGAAGGGATGCTCCATTCTCCTTCAGTGGCAGAAGGACATCTGTAACCACTTCTGGTTTTGCTGTAAAACTGCGTCTACCTATAATGAGTTCTTTGTAAGTTCTCTGAAAGTCTTGGCCTTGGAATGTTCTAATCTACATCAATGTTGGTCTGTTACAGCTATTGTGTAATTTTATGTTTTAGGGGTATACTTTTATGTTTTCATTTACAGTAGCAGTAACGTTTCCTTTGTGCTTTTACATGTATAACTCAAGTAATGATGCCTTGCTGTTTTCCAGGACATGTGGAACGGACTTTTGCACCATGTCTCTGGGATTCACGAGTGGTTCTTCGGAGCCTGTCACCACATCCCCGACTACGTGGAAAGTGACAAGGAGAAGATCCCTCCAAACAGCGTGGCCCACAACAGACTCAAAGAGATCGTGCTGAACAACCGGTTTCTGAAGGATGTTCACAAGTACCTGACTTTCAGGTAAAACGTCAACATAGACTTATATTCAACGTACAATCTCCCTTATCTATACATACATTTTAGAACTGCAGCCAGCAGTTTGTTTGTCAGACACGACCAAATGCAGCACTCCAATTGGCTAGGACTGATCACGTGGCACACGGAGCTCCTAACCGGAAGTGCGTCCGGCGGTCAATTTTTTTTTTTTTTTTTTTTTTTTATATTTAAAAAAAAAAAAAAATTAACTTTTTTTTTTTCAAAAAAATTTTTTTTTTCTCTCACAGGTCGACCTCCGAGTTGGAGAGTTTCCATAACCATCTCCTCATGTATTGCGCCAAGCGTTTCTGCTTCAGCCCTCCTGTGTACGAAGCTAGAAACCTGCTGGCAGCCTTGGACTACAACTACCATGTCCACAGGCCATACAAGTTGAAGGCGGATGGATCACCAGAGTATGTTGAAAGCACTTGTTCTCTAGGGCAGGGTTTCTGAAAGTGGGTGCCACAGAATACTTTAACAATTAGAATGGATCAATATTGACCCTCCATGATCATGAGAACAGACTTGAGTTGCACTGTACTTGATGAGTTATTTTTCCACCTACCCAAACTCTTCACCAAAATAGAAGATCTACAAGCTTACAATGTGACACAAAAGTTGTTATTTATAGGGGTGCCCTCAGTCAAAGTTTGAAAACCACTACAATAGGGTTCCTAGGGTCTGTTGACTGTTCTGAAGAATGTTTATCTACAAGTATTGTTTTTCTTCTTGTATGTGTGCCAGTTATAGGAGGCTGCACAACAAGAAGTCTAGGAAGTGGAGTCTGTACCCCATGAAGGTGTTGAAGGACTACGGCTACATCTCTGAGCTACAGGCTGATATCCTGAACTGCAGACTGTCCTCCGGCCGAGGGATGAAACGGCTAACCACAAGAAGGTCAAATGACGCCCGCCAGCTCGGCCTTCTTAGTGGTGACGTACCCCCATCCAAACAGACGTTGTTGGACACACAAGTCAGCCGAGGACTTGGTACGCCTTCTAGACTATGCATTATAACACACATAGAGAGTGATTTTCCATTTATAATAATTGAGAGGAGATTGAGCATTTTATTATACTTGCAATGTGATTCGGAAGGCAACATTGTATTATTGTGTGTGTTACTTTAGCTCACTCCTGATGCGTGACAAATTACAAATTCATGTTCCTAATTCTAATTATGCTTTTAATTCAACAGGCCATGGACTGGCATCCAGCAGAACCATGGGGACAATGCAGAAGTAACAGACTCCTGGCAGAGAGAGACATCTGGCCTTGTCTCTCAAGAGGCCAAACCACGCTGACGCCAAAGTGACTACTGGCCAATCACAACGTGTCTTTTCAGGGACTTGTCAATTCAATTCAACAGAGCTTAGTTCCGATGTTGCACGGCTCAGCTGTTCTTAGATGCTGCGTTCGAAAAGACCCGCCCCCGCCTGACGCTGATTGTCCTGCCAACGTCTGTGTCAGTGACGCACGTGCAAGTGGGAATTGCCCGTTCGTAGAGTCCTCAAAGCCAAAGATATGTAATTAATGTAGATGGCTCATCCTCATTGGATCCACTGGAGTGCGACATGGTACACATACAAAGCCTACAAATGCCTGTTTACTGGTGCTATAGATCCCACGAGAGTGTGTTGCTGGGACAGCTAAAGAGCAATAATAAAGTTGATTTTCTCAGTTGTTGTGTCGCTGAGAAAAAAGCCACTTTAGTATGACAATTTTGTTAATATTATGTGGCTTGTGATGATCTGGTCCAATATTTAGTTCAGTGACTATAGCTTCTGAACTATTATTTTGCTCTGTGTTCACCTTGGCTCTCTCATTGTAAATTAATAGACTCCAAACATGCTTCCGCTTCCTAAAAAGGTATCTACCTACGTCACACAGAAACGGGAAGTACAGGTCTTTTGCACCCTCTTGCTATCGCCCTCTTGGGCAAAACTCATGCCTCAGAGCCAAAGGAGCACTTTAAAACCCACTTCCCCCATAGAAAGGTGTTGTAAAATATGCTATAAATATAAGGTGTTGGGAGTGAAAATTAGGAATATAATATAGAGATGCCCCGAGCCAAAAATGGTTTTGGAACCCCTGCTTTACTCTGTACATATTGTTTTATATTTTCTCTACTCTGTACATAGTGTACATATTGTTTTATATTTTCTCTACTCTGTACATAGTGTTTTGTATATGTATTTGTGTTATAGTTGTGGCCGCTACTATACAAGCAACACACTATTGTTTTCGCTGCGAAATGTCTTTGCCAGCAAAGTGAACTTGCTTCAAACCATGTGTCACTGTTGTCATGCTTCACAGTGTGCAGTGTGGTTGCCCTAACAGGGCATCATCGAGGACAGGGGTCTTCAACAGGGGGTCCTCAGAGTTACTACAAGGGGTCCTCCAAATCTTTGTGTGATATAAACTTTTTTTCTCCTTTTTTATATTTCACTTGAACCCTAGCGTCCATATTCAGAGAATCTGCGAGGCGTTGTGAGCTAGCAGATCGGCTATTTTTGGCAAAGAGCTTTGGTGTAGGCTAGAGGGGAAAATGAGCAGACTAAGTACAAAGTGAAAGGTCAGGTTATGTATTGACTGTTCAAGTGGTTGAATATTTGAGAACACAAAATACACTGTGCTGTCAAACAATGGGACTACAGTACAGTATATGGAATCTATGAACAGGTTGTGGGGGTCCCTGCTTCATCTCTCAACTAAGGGGTCCTTGGCCTGAAAACGTTGAAGACCCCTGATCTAGGAATCAGGTGGGTGTTAGACCTTAGACCAGTGTCTCTAACCCTGCCCTGAGCCAATAACGTTTTTGGAACCCCTGTTCTGTGTACATATTGTATTATAGTTTCTCTACTCTGTACATAGTGTTTTATATATGTATTTGTGTTCTAGTTGTGGCCTTTACTCTACAGGCAACACACTATTGTTCCTCAGGTCTAACAATAAAAAATGACTACTCGCCATACCCTGTGTTTATTTCTTCATTAGAATATAATGTTGGTACTATTTATTTTATTCAAAGAACGGTCACGCTGGTGTAAATTGTAACACTAATGCTGTATAATTGTCTCATTGCACTTGCTAATAGTCCATCCTCGTATCATTTATTGTTTAGACTACTGCTGCTTATTCGTTATATATGCAAAGTTTCAAAGACTTCCCAAAAATCGTCCAACATTGACTGAAACTGTACTTTGATCTCAATGGGGCTGTTTACACTTTTGGGTTACATACAGAATACGAATAATTATGCAGTCAGTGTGACAGATGACATTTCTATTATAATTAGTTATGCACTTGTGTCCAACAGTAAAAATACAAGTATAATTGGCTGTGAAATACAAGTTTATTTTCTTTTTTAAACTGTGTGGGTTTTTTTGACCAGCAGGGGTCAGTGTGTATAACAGTACACAGTAAACAGAACACAGTACTTTGCATAGGCTGTCAACAAGAAAACAGGAAAATAAAAATATATTTACAGTGGAAAAGGGGAGGTAAGTATGCCCTTAGTACAATACCATTGAACGTCAGACGCCTAGAACACAGTACTTTGCATAGGCTATCAACAAAAGAAAACAGGAAAATAAAAAATATATATTTACAGTGGAAAAGGGGAGGTAATTATGCCCTTAGTCCAATACAAGTTTTGATTGTCTGGATATGGTCAAAACAAAACATGGTTGCCAGCTGATAAGCAGATTGTGTCAATGCATTTCAATGGGAATGGGGCAGATTCGTTTTGAGAAATCTGGCATTTGCGGATTTCTCCTAAAAATATTTTCCATTCCCATTGAAATGCATTGTCAGAATCTGCTTATCAGCTGGCAACCATACTTTGATGTGACTGCCCTTACGGTACATAGATAAGTACAATTTCCCCCTAAAACAAGGTCTTCAACAGGGGGTCCTCTAAATCTGTGTGATAGAAACCTTTTTCCTTTTTTATATTAACCATTTGAACGCTAGTGTTCATATTCTGATAAATGTTGCAAAAAATAGCATATCTACAAGCTCACAACGCCTGGCTATTTTTGGACAAAGAGGTTTGGTGTAGAGGGGGAAAAGACCAGACTAAGTACTGAGTGACAGGTCAAGTAAGTTTATTAACTGTTGGCACACTTCAAGTGGTGAAATATCTGAAAACACACATTGACATGAATCCAAAATACACAGATAATTGTGCTGAAACTAATGGAATCTCAGAAAGGGTAGTGGGGTCCCTGCTTCATCTCTCTCTCTCAACTAAGGGGTCCTTGACCTGAAAACGTTGAAGACCCCTGCCCTAAAATGCCCCAAACTTGGGAGAATGTCCATTTCAATAACATATTTTTTTTTTATAACATTTTTTTTAATTTTTTTTTTTATTTTTTTTAGTTTTTTTTACACCCTGCGTGGTATGAAACCTACGTACTGGCCGTCACTCGATGGCCAGGCATCGCGAATCTTCCACACACAACAACTAAAAATAACCATGCGTTGGTTCGCTCCCAAAAAACCATAGCGCCACACAATAAACTGCCTGTATGCAGCAAATCTAAACTGCTTGTTGTCCTCTCCTGGCTCTTGAATGTCGACGTCAGCCCGAACGTCGTTCCAGATCCTCCTGGCCAGTCTCAGATGAGGCGCCTGCATGCAGAGGAGGTCAAAATCTGGCAAGAGTGACACGCACGACCCAGGCTGCTGCATGCAGCACTTCTTCTCCAGCAAGGTCGGCATCTCCCTGCAGCGCTGACACACACACCAACTGGGTGGAGCTTGGCCAGGAGGATCAGGAGGCAGACTGTCACTGGGATCAGGCAGGTCAAACAGCAGGCTGGGCTCTTTATCAAGAGCCCTATGAAGAAGGACCCGGATGTCCCCCAGTGACATTCGGTCAATTCGTGCCTGAAAATAGACAAAGACAATATGAATAGAGAGACAATTCAATTATAACCAAAGTAACTTCATCAAAGTATAAATATTAATTTATGCATGCAATGGGCAAAATAATTTACAATAAATAGCTAGGGGCTCTTACACATTTAATTCCAAAAGTAATACTTTTTCCATACTAATTTCCAGACTGTTATTATAATGTACAACCTTACACACAAACTTGATTTATACTTCATCATTTGATAGTGTCCTGTAGCAAAGATAGCAGATCTGCAAGCTTGGGGATCTGTTATTTTTACTATTTGTGAAAATATCTGACCAAATTATTCACCTATAATTAATTGGGAAAGCAGATTGAAAGAGCCAGGGTGCCATGTTATTTGTTCCCTTTTACATTAGAAATATATTTTCAACAACACAATTGTAGACCCACATAGAAATAATATATTTTCAACAGCCCATCTACCCTGTTGATAGATAGATAGATAGATAGATAGATAGATAGAATCTAAGCCTACCCTTTGGCCCACAATGGCTTGCTGCCTTAGCTGCTCCATCCTCTGGATGTCCTCCTGGCAGAGACGGTCTGGTCCTGCCTGCTGCCCTCTCCGACCCCTTCCTCTACCCCGACCACTGCCAGTGGCAATCTTCTTGGCACCCGGTTGGCTTTTTTTTCCAGCCTGTTTGCGAGGGACAGGACCTGGTTTGATTGATTGAAGACTTTATTAAAAGTTTGCATAGGAAAAGGTACAGTTTCATGACGGTACAGTTCACTGGTACAAGCTCAACTAAAAGGAGATCCTAGAAAAGACTAAGCTTATTTCCATAGGAAACCATTGAAGTATCTCATAAAACATTGAATGACAGACGGATAGAACACAGTTCTATGCAGCAGATATAGTCAGGAACATTTAAAAAAAAAGGGGGGGGGGGGAATACAGTAGTTACATACAAAATAAGTGATTTACCTGGGGGCTGGTAATCGTCTCCACTGCCAGCATTGCTGTCCTCCTCCTCCATTATTGAACACTGTTTAGAAATAAAATAAAATAAAAATAAAGCTCAAAGCTCAATCTTGGCTAACATATTCAGCTAATAAGTTCGTTTACAGAAAGATTCATTTGGATGTATGCCTCTGTGATGTACACAGCAGTAGCAGTTTAGGTAGAGCTAAACTATATGAATAGCCAGTAGTCTAACCCATGTCTTCCAGTAGGCCTATACTTGCTATAAAGCTGTGAGTAAAAACGTTCATTATGACATATAGTTTACTAAAAGTCAATATATGATAGCTTACCTCCGAATCAGACATTCTGTTCGCCATACTGCTTCTGTTTGACTGCTTTTAAGTTTCAAAACAACCGCACGTTGTGCAAAGAGCCTCACTGAGCAGACGCAGTTTTCTTCTTCGTTGGTGGCTTTAGCGCACGGCCATACTGAGTGAGGCGGGCCCTTAGTGGGCTGACCATAGATCTCACTGGATTGGCTGTTGTTTAGAGGCCAAATGCGACCCCTGCAGGCAACATAGAGACTAGATATTTTGCAATGACTATCCAACCCACTGAAACTGTCTAAAAACAAAAAAAAAACAAAAAAAAAGTGACAGTAAAATTTTGACCAGATCTGGCCAGAAATTGCTTATAGCAACTTTAAGGTTAAGGACTCTTAATCAAGTCATATGATACCAGCCACAACTCTGTAGGATAAACGGTTGAAGAGTAACAGCCAAAAAAAGGAACAATCAAGTATGGACCAATCAGAAGAGGGGGCACTTCCTGTTTGGTGAAGGAAGTTTGTCCCTTCGCCACGGGCACGCCGTTTTACGAAAACTCACGATTTTGATAACTTTTCATTGTTAAGGTGTCTTGAGTATGCCGAGCGAACTTGAAGTTGATCCGATTAACCCCCTAGGAGGAGTTCGTTAAAGTGCGACACGTGAAAACGTCCAAAAATACACCAAAACGCCACTAATTAGTCAAAATGGCTGACTTCCTGTTTGGTTTCGGACGTGGCGCCGAGAGACTTTTTTGTGAGTCCGGACACAATACAGATGTGTACCGATTTTCGTACGTGTAGGTGAAACCGTATGGTGGGGCTTGAGGCACGAAGTTTTGTAGGGGGCGCTATTGAGCCATTAGGCCACGCCCCCTTTTGATTATTTTTAAATACGAAATTTTTCGCCACTTGTGATGTGTGTGCAAAGTTGCGCAACTTTTGGAGTACGTTTTGCGGCTCAAAAACACGATTCATTCGGCGGAAGAATAATAATCTTTGCAAATACAATAGGGTCCTCACACACTGTGTGTGCTCGGGCCCTAATAAATATAATTAATGCACCAAAATGGAGTCGGACAACAGTGGCAAACATTGAAGATTGGCTCAATTAGCCTACTAAATGTAGTCTCCTTTTCTTAATCTGTAGCCTAATATTATACATCGAAGTATGTGAACCATAAAAATATGAAGGACAATTTTACCTTTTCAGTTACGGATGAGAATTTCTCTCAAACAATGAAGCTGTCATGGAAGGTCACAGAAGAAAATGTCTTGTATTTAACGGGGGAAACAAAACTAAAACTAAATCATTCTGTCATGATTTTCAGATGAATCCCACAACCCTGCACCTCACCGGGGCCAACGGGGACTTCATCTTCCCAGGATATGGGGGCTATTTCTCAGTTGACCCCTCCTTGGAGTATACGGTAGGCCTACATGCAGATCTTTTCAGACATTTAAAATGGTCTACCGTATAAAATGTCAAGTGAATCGTTCTGATATTTTTGAATAATTTAGCATGCAGTGAAATCTTCAAAACATGTTTTAGCTTTAGATCTCAAAGCACAAATCTCAAAGAATGTATCACGAGAAGAAATACATCTAAATGTCAACCATTAGAAACATGTTTTATGCACTCAATACTTGGTCTGGAAACAAGTCCATAGTGCTTTTTGCCTTAAACATGTAGTGTTCACTGTTCACTGTACTGCCGTGCTGTTGGCAGTTCTAACAACTAATATTCAATCCAAAAGGTATGCGGAGACAACATCGAGGCAGGTGTCGCTGTGCCGCGACCACCACCGCCCGCAGCCTTGCCCTCAACCTCTGGACTGCTGCCAGGACCCCAGCGTCCAAAACCCAACGAGCACAGGGTGTATGTATCCAGATATAATGGAGAATTTTCAAAGATATCTGCATGGACAGTGTTATAGCTTTCTTAATAAGACATCAATTAAAGCCGAGTTAAAATGTGATTATTTGATGATTTTTCAGGGATGCAAGGGAAAATGTTTACATGTCAACACTTGGATCTCTGGTTCTAACACCATTGTCTTTTTCGTTCAGGGACATAAGCATTGGGGAGGTTCATGGTTCGGACATCCATGACGATGGTACCACGAGTGTCCGCTTCACTGCCAATGAGGCCAACCCTAGCCACATCGCTGCAAAGGTGAAGAAGCAGCTGCACCTGGAGGAGCCAGTGGTGCTCCTCAACGCTAAGAGACAGAGGCTTGCTGATTCTCCAGAATCCCATGGTAACTGCACCAAGTTGTCAATGATTCTTAGATCATTAATTTATTTATTATTTGCACTAAAAGCTATAATTTTATAAGTTCTGCCCTATAATCTAATGAATGAACATGGTGGTTGTGTTTTGTTTAAAACTCTAGGCGAAACTTTCTGTGCTAGGCCTGCTCTCTAGAGCAGTTACTGGACTGGATTTAAGTGTTGCGCCTGATAGAGAGGATGTAGTTAAAAGTTTATCAGAATTATAAAGATGACAGGCACAAACCTCTTGAAAACCAAATTACATTGCTTTTTTCCCCATTGTTTCCGTAGACCTCACATTCTGGCTGTCCAACAGCAAAGTTACAGCAGTAACTGCGAGCTCCTATGAAGGGTTCATTGGAGCAAAGAGGCAGCGAACCAGGTAATTGTTAACCGCATTCATGTGAATTCCTGCTGTGTTTGAATGCTAGAAATCTAAATAGAAATTTCTATATATATTTATTTTCCTCAGTCCCAGCCAGATGAAGGAGAATCTTGTTGAACTGGCCCAGGCAGCACAGGAGCTCCCAACAGTCACTGAACATCTCCAGGACATAACTGAGTACATGGAGAACCACGAGGTGACCATGTTGCCGCTGACGCCTGTCCAGATTGACATGCTGAAGCAGCAGTTCAAGTGCGCCATATGTATGGGTATGTACATGCTATGTAAATGTGTCGCATATACATCTAGAAAAAAGTTTGTTCACGTGGGGTATTGAGTCAGTACCATCTACAAGTAGGCCTAGCCATTTCATATTTGACAATGACAATGAGCTAAATTTAAATAGATCCGTAAACTTTTATTCTGGTGCCTGTAAAGTCACAAAATGGGGACATCGGGTTGAAAGTGGTTAATGTTTTTGTGTGGAAGTTAGTGAGCATAAGAGCAGGTGTATACAGTATTATATACTTGCTGTATATATTGTGCACTGTATGTTTTTTAAGTAGAGGTGTATTCAAGTATTCTGCTCTATTCTGTACCAAGACTATCTGTCTCAAAAGGAAATTTGGATGCTGAACAAATGTACATAAAGCAACAATATGTGTATTTATTTTTGCAGAGGTCATGAGAGGCCCAGTAACGGCACCCTGTTGCCGCAGCCTCCTCGGATGTCGTGCCTGTGTACAGCGTGCAGCGAGGGGCAACAACTGTTGTCCCAAGTGCCGTGGCAGCAACTTCGGAGACAAGTACTTCGTGCTCAGGGGGATGGAGGTCTTCATTGACCACATAAGGGACATTTTGAGGGAGTAGTCCTTTGAGGTTAGCCCTTTGAGGTTTAAGTGAGCTGTGAGTTTTACGTAATAAACCGTTGCAACAGGTACACTGGCTGTATCATCATTTATTTGAAAGTTGCAGTTGTGCATGGCACGATTGCCTGGTTCCCTTTTTACATCTATGGAGTTGACTTTCATCATCAAAACATATGTTGAAGTATCTTATTTCTGGTTATTCCATTTCTTGCCAGCTCTTTATGGGTCATATTTGTTGAAATGTAAAGTATTGGTTGAGCTAAAACTGTTGCTTACTTATGTAATGATGTAATCTATGAATCTTACTACAAGTGAAGACCAGACATGAAGTACGGTGAGTTGGGACAGCAGACAGTGCTTTGGAAAGGCAAAGCATGGTTAACCTCTTAATAATAACTTGGGACTTGTGTTCTTATCTTGTCACTTTTGCAATGCCTCACGAGAACACATTTCCAGACTTCAAAAATAAATACATTTCACCAGACTATAGCATTTTATCTGGCTAATCCTTAGGGCAACACCTTTTATGCAACAAACCCATTTTTCTAATGCGTTATAAAGATCTGCTTATAGCACTGTAATTAGTCATAAGAAATCATACAGTCTTTTGTCACTCATTTGTTTTTTTAGATTGTGCTCTCCACTTGTAATGCAAATTGCAGCTAATTGAGATAGTCTTTCTATCGACCAGAGTAAAACAGCAGGCCTACACATTTGCCCTACAGGTTCATTAAAATGTAAAATTAAAAAGTGTACATACTTTATATGAGGATATCTAGGCCCCCATTTCGTTTTCAGACGCAAATATAGGTGCCAAAGTTTATAGCCTATATGGGTTTAAAGGTATAGCAGAACAAATGTCTTTATTATTAATTTTTACTCATTAGGTCGACTCATTAATCATTGTTAATTGTTTTTAAAGGTTATTTGGCAGGGAAATGTCTAGAAAGCAGTGTGGAAGTTTAGCTATTTAGTTAATTTAAATCTTAACTAATAAGTAATCTGGCCCTTTTTTTTTAAACTGAAACTGATTGGGCTACCTTAGCCTACTAACATCTGTGGCGCGCGCGTGCGTGCGTGTCAGACTTGTAATGATCTACTTCAAAAGTCAGAATACAACTGAAGAAGCATACATAGAAAGCATACATAGAATCATTTTAATGATGCTGTAATTAAAGTAAAATATTTACTGCGTTAAATGATAGCAGTAGCCTACCTATGATCATACTTGTTTATAAACAAGAACGTCCAACTATGTATTTAGTATTATAGTCCCCAGATAAATTATATTTTGGAATCAAATGGACCCTGATGGCATATGTAACTCAGAGAGTGTAGCCTACAAATTAATATAATTTATATAATATTGATGGGAATAAAAGGGATTGTATTGCTATGTGGATGCATTCTTTTATGTAATGTAAAAATAGAAATGCAGTGGTAGCCTGCAGGGGGACCGCGCAGTGGTCCGACCTACCGTTGGTCCGACCTCCCTTTGGACCGACCTCCCGTTGGTCCGACCCCCCGTTGGTCCGGCCGGGTCGGACTAAAGAGACGTTTCACCTGTTTCGTTTCAAGGGAGGTCCTGATGTTCCGACCTCCCAATATGCTATATGACGTTAAAAGTAAAACGGTGCCGTTAAAACAACCTCCCATTGTGCTTACATCACGTGAAAACGATCTCCCATTCTGCTGCTACATCATTTGAAAAGAATAGGCTATAGAATAGATCAGGTTCTCAAATAGAAGTGACTAGAATAGAAGAAATGAGCAACCTACAGCTGTCAGGCAATTAATGTTCACGATTAACATATTACAGCTGTGACCACTTACCACTTAAAGCCGTTGCACATTGCAAGTTAGCTCTGCCACCTCCGACCAAGGTGTAAATCTTTGCTTAGTGCCAAACAATAAATAAAATAAAATATTTATGAGTCCATTCTTCCCAACATGTGCCAACACATATAAGCTATTTAAAAAATAAAAGAATATGACAAACAATTACATAATTATTCTGTCGTGGATAAGCTGTCACTGAGTTTGTAACCAAATGGACCCTTAGACCTATATATCTGCTTAATAACCTCTGCATAATAGGCATGCAATTCCACGGTTTGTATTTATATATAGTTACAGTTGCATTTAAAATGCAGTTTGCTTTTTACAGCACGTAATGATGAAAATAGACAATCGCTTGCGCACTGCAGTCGCGCGTGCAGAAGACCGCACAGAGGAGCTGCCAGGCCGCAGTTTCTCTTCCCCGGGCGGCCAGGCCGCGCGGACCCGCCGATGGGGGACCACTCACGCACCGCATGAGATCGACTGCCCACGCTCGTCCATTTGGTTTCATTTTAAAGAGTTAAGGATCTATAAAGACCTAGCCGGCCATACATTACACGATAATCGGGCCCGAATGAATCGGGTAGAATTAAACACTACAGGATAATTTTTTTTATATTAAATGACCAGATAATCTAAATGCGCTCACACTAGCCGTTTTGAACAGTCGGGCGTTCCGCATGCTAAAGGATTCTATCCCGACTGAGTCGGGCCTGAACACAGCAATAATAAATAATATAATGAATACAAAATGCCACTGGGGCTGTTCTGATGGCTTTGCCTTACAACACGCACACGCACGCATGTGTTGCAAGGCGAAGCTATCAGAACAGCCCACGAACACACACCATTGCCTCACGCAACGGGAAAAAAAGCTTCAATATGGAAGTTGTGTCCCATTTTGATACAATATGAGTTCACTTTGACACGTTTTTTGTCCATCCATGGATCAACTCTACTTGGACTACGATGTGTCGGACTGCTTTGATTCATTGATTGAAGGCTGCAAGCCCTACACAAATTGTTTGATCATTATTTGAAATAATAAGCAGTGTATTTATGTGTAGGCCTATTGCTTTTGTGGGGGGGAACTCGTTTTCAGTCCCAAATATACTGTAATGCTTTAAAAAGGACAGGCCTATTAGGCCTATATCCATTATGTTTCTTTCATGTCCGCTGCAGGTTTATTGTCAGTTTTGATAAAGTCATTTTATTTTATAATAGTTAAGGTAACGTGCGCGCATATTTTCTAAACCTGCTGTCTGTTAAAATACTTGTGCGTGCGAAACGCCTGGCTATGCGGGGCGCGCTGTGCCCGGAGTAGCCAGGAGTTGTTAACCCAGCTGGTAGATCAAACGACTTGATGATGGCCCATTAATTAAGCTACACGCTGTACCTATGGCCAATTGAAACTTGAAAGGAGTAGAGATTACATAACTGCACCGTGCACGGATTAATGTATAAAGTGGTGGTTAGAATGATTATGACAGCTAGTGTAGCGGTCCAGGAACCACGCTGCTAATTCATCCTGACAGCGTGTCGCAGGTTTGAGTCCTGATGACCTTTGCTGAGTGTCCCCATCTCTCTCTCCACATTTCCTGTCAGTCTACTGTTCACTATCATTAAAGGCAGAAAAAAAACCATTATAATTGTCATTGTGATGCTGTTAAATATACTGTGTCATATAGTTTTAAGTGCACTGACTAAAATGAAAATAGTCAGTTTAAAAGCATATGGTTAAGTCTATAAGTTAAGTCTGTGGTTAAATTAAATGTTAAATAGCTTTATATTATGATAGTACTCATTGCTATGGAGTGTTTAATCAGTAACAGGGGTCTCCCTGTCTCTCCAGCTCTAAACAGAAAATGAATTTTCAGGTTGGGATGCAAATGGTATCCAATCAGGATAGAGAACTCTGTCAGGAGGATGCAGATTAAATAACACAGAGACAGGGAGAACCACACATAGCAATAAGTGTTGCTGTATTGTTCAAAGTAGTTATTAAGGGGTAGGCATGCATTTGTTTGCTGTAGTTGTTATGGTTAGGCCATAACAACTAGAGTTAGAGATGAACCACACATTTGATGGAACATTTCTGTTACGATACATAACACACATAAAATACTTGTAACAGTGAAACTTGTTTATATACTTTATTCACAGTTCAATACAAGGTGTACAGAAAACATCAGAAAAAAGGGGGAGAAAAAGTACAAAACAAAATAATATACAAGATAATGACAACAGAGAATGGTTTACAGTTTAGCCGTTTTTCCAGAGATTAGAAGAGAAACAAAAGAAGTGAGTGAATGTGTGCGTCTGCGATGTTCCCCCCTCTTATGTCCTAATAATGTCTAGAATCAGTAACCCCCTCTTATGTCCTAATAATGTCTAGAATCAGTAACATGTGGGTGATAGCCTACTTCAAATCAAATGTGGTTTCATTCAAATGCAGTCAAAGACTGCAGCTTATAATGCAAGCATTGGGATTGCAATCATATATGATCATGGCCATGGATGCACTTGGACATTTCTCCTTTCAATATGATGTTTCTTACTCTTTTGGTCTCACCTCTTAACACGTATCTTGCACTGATCTTAAAGGGAATGGCAGTAGATACTCTGATTGGTTTGATTAAAGTAACACCCAAACACACCCATGACTAATTCAGGGCTGTTTTACCATGACACACCCTGATGTGCATATTACAGCAACCATAGTCACAAAATGGAATTGGTCACACCTCCACAAGACCTGGCATTAATTAGAACGTCCATAATAGCGCCGTATTAATCCTCAGTAACTTTACCAAGGATTTGCCTTGCCACCAACTCTAGCTAAATGGGTTGTCCTTATGTTTTCTTTCAAAATGTTTATAGATTTAATCTTTTTATTGTGATTTTTTTTGTAACTGTACATGCAAAGGGCTTTCCCCCTGCACAAGGGATTGTGTGTTTTAGATTACCCTTTTAAACAAAGCCTTTACCACAAACTGGATACAAGCGGAGTGTTTTCTCCCCCTATACGAGACCTCATGTTTACGTTTATAGCCTGCATTTGATTACAGCCTTTACCAAAATCTATACATGTAAAAGGCTTTACCCTGTATGAGTTCTTGTGTGTTGTTTCAGATGGCTGCTATGACCAAAAGCTTTACCGCAAACTGTACAAGTAAAGGGCCTTTCCCCAGTATGAGTCCTCATGTGTACTTTTAGATGATGACTTTGACTACAAGTTTTACCACAAACTGTACAAGTAAAGTGTTTTTCCCCTGTATGAGTTCTCATGTGTGCTTTTAACTCACCTCTTCGACTACAGCCTTTACCACAAACAGTACAAGAAAAGGGTTTTTCCCCTGTATGAGTTCTCATGTGTACTTTTAAATTATCACTTCGACACCAGCCTTTACCACAAATGGTACAAGTAAAGGGTTTTTCCCCTGTATGAGTCATCATGTGTGTTTTTAAATGAACACTTTGACCGTAGCCTTTACCACAAAGAGTACAAGTAAAAGGCTTTTCCCCTGTATGAACAACTGTGTGCCTCTTCAGACTTACCTTGTGCTTAAACATTTTGCCACACTCTGTACAACTAAAACCTTTCTTCCCTGTGTGGCTCTGCGTGGAATGAGTTTGTTTTGACGATGGCAGGTCCTGGGACAGCTTTTGGCTTACAGACAATGTTTGTCCTTCCACATCTTGTGTCTTGTGTGAATCCAATGTGTTTACCATCGACTGACCTTCCCTGGTCTCCTCCCGCTCATCACGGTCTTCAGAGACGTCAGATTGAGAACAGTGTGGAGAGAGGAGCTGGTCACCACTAGTTGGTTGTGATGTTCCACAGTCCTCTACATCAGTTTGTGTTTTCATGTGTTCAGTTGAGGTGCTGGCTACAGCCTCTGTCTCTCTGTTTTCATCATCACCTTCACTTTTCACTGCTAGTAATGTCAACGTTGATCCATCAGCCTCCTCTTGTAGTAGCTCCTCATGTTCCTCTTTAATCTGTGGAGGTTGTGGTTCCTCCAGACTGGGACTCCCCTCCTGATGTTCAGGGAAAAGCTCCTCTTTACACACAAGGAGGGAAACAGAGTCTAGGGAAGAATAAAAAGATAGAATGAGAGAGAAAACCATGAATGGTTTGAACTTTACATTACTTCATGCAGTGTTTCCTCTGTTTCATAGCTTTGGTAGTTGGGAAAACCTCAGCTGTAAATATGTTTTCCATTTCCACACCTTAAAGTCTATTCACATTCATAAAAAAATGCCAACATTCAAATTTAGAGAAATAGCATGACACGTACTGTTATCCAGGTGGTTTTCAGGTTCCTGTTTAACAGAAACACTCCAACTCATCTTCACCTTCAGGCTGGACTCTGCACACTGATCTGCAATGAAGGAATTTGATGAATATGAATATGAAAAAGGACTTAAATAATTAAGGAAGTTTGTGGAAGTGCTCTACAATGTATTACTGACGATGGTTTTCACACCCATACTTGAGTATTTATATGAAAAGTACGTTGACCATTTCTCGCAGTTCGTAGAGAGCAACATTGTATTTCATGTAAGGCCTTGTGTGGCTCATCGGGAGCAGATAGAGGTTCAGCGTTGAGAGGCAGTTACGTGTGTCACCGGACAAGGACACATTGACTGCATGCACAGCAGCCATATTAGAAATAAACTGGGCCTCTTCCTTACTTTCTTCACAGGTGTTACCAATGATAGTGAGGGACGCAACGCAAGTGATGAAATCTCATTAAAATACATTTGTTTCAATGAGGACGTCCTGACCTACCGTGAGTGACAACGCGTCATGCGGCGACGTCGTCCACCCCTCCTGTTTTCGCTCGCGGAGCTTCTATTTGAGTGAGGTTTTGCGGCGACGTCCATAGAGGTAAATGGCCATGTTCCGCCCCCCAAACACTTTATATTACGATGTATTTATTTGATTGGTTCAGGTTACGTCATAACGCAATTGCCAACGCTCCATTAGCGGACAGTATTTTGCGGGACATTGTGTCGTGTCGCTCGCTTGTGTGCTGTGCGGATGAGGTGTCAGGGTGCTGATATTGTGCATGTTGGCTAACTGGAAACACTCTGCTACAGCAGTGGGCCTCAAGGTGTGGTCCAAATGGCCCCTTACGGGTGTCTAAGTCTGGGGGTGTACAAATGGAACCAAATCAACCCGTAAGGGTCCATTTGTCCAATGCTAGCTGGCAAACCTTGGCAAGCAGGAAGTTATTCTAAGCTAGCATTGGACAAAAGCTTTTTGGGAGGGGCATAGCTACTGGCTAATTCTTTCTGCAGATGGAAGAAGTTTCTGAGGTTCATGAATAAGGTTAGGTCTAAGCATTGTTTTAATGAAGTTACATTTAGGAATATGGTTTGGTTTAGACCTAGTTTTACTAAGGTTAAAGGAGCTATAGTCAACTTTTTCTTGAAAAACGGATGCTAAAATAAAAATAATGTTTCGAAAATGTTTTATAAAAAAATAAGCTTCATATATGTGTTTCTATTCAAAATTGACCACAAAAAGCGTAAAATAATGATTAAAATAATCATTTTGGCCATGTCAGACTGACACTTTGTTTACATTCTAGTCTATAGACTAGGATGTAAACAAAGTGTCGGCCCTACAATGAAAAAGTTGACTATAGCTCCTTTAAGTTTAGGAATAAGTTTAGGCGTGACATTTAGACACTGCTTCACTGAGGTCAAGTTTATGAATAAGGTTAAGTTTAGGTATTGTTTTACTGAGGTCAAGTTTAGGAATATGGTTTAGTCTAGACCTAGTTTTATCATGTTTAGGAATACCTGGTGGTGAAAGTTCCAAGGTCGCCAGATTCTTACTCGGGTCGAGAGTGTTTAATAGTGGGGGAGCCAATCAGTCAGATTCTGTTGGAATGATAATTGAATGATAATTTTTGGAGACATGTATATCTTGATTCTTGGGGTTTGGAGACATGTATATCTTGATTCTTGGGGTTTGGAGACATGTATATCTTGATTCTTGGGGTTTGGAGACATGTATATCTTGATTCTTGGGGTTCTCAGAATGCCAAAAAAATATGTCTTCAATTTTTTCTTTTGGAGTTTAGCATGTGTAATTAGCATAATTAGCCAATTAATTTCCCAAAACGGGAAATAGCAATAACTTTGCTTCTAGGTAACTTATAAAATAGTCTATGTCCATGTTTGTGAGGTCCAGAAATGCATCTGTTACCATTGTGAAGTCATACAACCTTTCCTAATTAGCATAAATTATGCAGAAATGATGTGAAAATAGGCAAATCATTTTTCTTTTTTGTTTTAGTCAACTTTGAAAGCTTCTCAGACTCTAAGATGTATGTTTACAAGTCATCAATAGAGGGTATGCGCGTGACATCACTGTTGCTGGAAGTCATGTGGGAATGCCTACTGAGTGGCAAAAAACTAATTTCTGATATTGACAGCCCATACAGCCAAACAGAAAAGTCCTATCTGATTGTATTAAACAAAGGTAAACTCACCAACATTGCAGCTGTACTGAAAGCTTGGATTATTCTCTTTCTATCTGCAAAGTTTTTGTTTCATAAAAATCCACCATAGACATGTTATGAGCTTCTTTCTCTCAAGACATTCTGTGCAGGTGATTATTTTTCCAAGTGTCAGAGTTTGGAAGCACTCGTTTTCAACAACACAACATCCAGCTGCCTCCTGCATTATGTGCAATTTAGAAACAGTTGGTATGCAGGGCCGTTGAGTGATTTGCAACAAGCACTTCCAAACTCCAATGCTCCAAGCTGCTCAATGTTTTGCCACTCAGTCTAGATTAGGGGGCGGGTCCCAGTGGACGTGCATACCCTCTATTATCATCATCCTAAAAATAAATCATGCAACCCTTTGTATGTGTAATAATTATGTAATAATCACACCAAACCAGAAATGGCTATATTATTCTAAGCTAGCATTGGACAAAAGCTTTTTGGGAGGGGCATAGCTACTGGCTAATTCTTTCTGCAGATGGAAGAAGTTTCTGAGGTTCATGAATAAGGTTAGGTCTAAGCATTGTTTTAATGAAGTTACATTTAGGAATATGGTTTGGTTTAGACCTAGTTTTACTAAGGTTAAAGGAGCTATAGTCAACTTTTTCTTGAAAAACGGATGCTAAAATAAAAATAATGTTTCGAAAATGTTTTATAAAAAAATAAGCTTCATATATGTGTTTCTATTCAAAATTGACCACAAAAAGCGTAAAATAATGATTAAAATAATCATTTTGGCCATGTCAGACTGACACTTTGTTTACATTCTAGTCTATAGACTAGGATGTAAACAAAGTGTCGGCCCTACAATGAAAAAGTTGACTATAGCTCCTTTAAGTTTAGGAATAAGTTTAGGCGTGACATTTAGACACTGCTTCACTGAGGTCAAGTTTATGAATAAGGTTAAGTTTAGGTATTGTTTTACTGAGGTCAAGTTTAGGAATATGGTTTAGTCTAGACCTAGTTTTATCATGTTTAGGAATACCTGGTGGTGAAAGTTCCAAGGTCGCCAGATTCTTACTCGGGTCGAGAGTGTTTAATAGTGGGGGAGCCAATCAGTCAGATTCTGTTGGAATGATAATTGAATGATAATTTTTGGAGACATGTATATCTTGATTCTTGGGGTTTGGAGACATGTATATCTTGATTCTTGGGGTTTGGAGACATGTATATCTTGATTCTTGGGGTTTGGAGACATGTATATCTTGATTCTTGGGGTTCTCAGAATGCCAAAAAAATATGTCTTCAATTTTTTCTTTTGGAGTTTAGCATGTGTAATTAGCATAATTAGCCAATTAATTTCCCAAAACGGGAAATAGCAATAACTTTGCTTCTAGGTAACTTATAAAATAGTCTATGTCCATGTTTGTGAGGTCCAGAAATGCATCTGTTACCATTGTGAAGTCATACAACCTTTCCTAATTAGCATAAATTATGCAGAAATGATGTGAAAATAGGCAAATCATTTTTCTTTTTTGTTTTAGTCAACTTTGAAAGCTTCTCAGACTCTAAGATGTATGTTTACAAGTCATCAATAGAGGGTATGCGCGTGACATCACTGTTGCTGGAAGTCATGTGGGAATGCCTACTGAGTGGCAAAAAACTAATTTCTGATATTGACAGCCCATACAGCCAAACAGAAAAGTCCTATCTGATTGTATTAAACAAAGGTAAACTCACCAACATTGCAGCTGTACTGAAAGCTTGGATTATTCTCTTTCTATCTGCAAAGTTTTTGTTTCATAAAAATCCACCATAGACATGTTATGAGCTTCTTTCTCTCAAGACATTCTGTGCAGGTGATTATTTTTCCAAGTGTCAGAGTTTGGAAGCACTCGTTTTCAACAACACAACATCCAGCTGCCTCCTGCATTATGTGCAATTTAGAAACAGTTGGTATGCAGGGCCGTTGAGTGATTTGCAACAAGCACTTCCAAACTCCAATGCTCCAAGCTGCTCAATGTTTTGCCACTCAGTCTAGATTAGGGGGCGGGTCCCAGTGGACGTGCATACCCTCTATTATCATCATCCTAAAAATAAATCATGCAACCCTTTGTATGTGTAATAATTATGTAATAATCACACCAAACCAGAAATGGCTATATTTGTTTGCTTTAAGTTAATTAATAAACATGATCTTACAGACAGTGTAAGTCTGTTTGCAAGTCTCTTTGCAAGTCTAGAAAATATACTCATTCCAAAACTAGGATATCTAACCTTTCCTTATTAGCTTTAAAGTTATACTATGTAACTTTTTTTATAAAACAAATCTTAAAGTTGTCCTAACTATTAAATCGCTAAAGTTTTAGAACACCCACTCCGTTAATTTCAGCCCCTAAAGCCTTCTGTAAATATGTTTTCTATGATCCTGGCTGGGGTCCGGATTTCGCGGCAAAATTACGTCATCTGCATCATCTGTATACGTTGTGTATACGTTGGCCAATCACATCGCGGATCATACACACATGATACACTACCGGCCAATCACAGCGTGCTTGCCGTCTCTTCAGGAAATAGCCACCCTCAGCTACAGTGTTTACGATGGTGAAGGATTCTTAACCTCTTGCTCCCCAAATCCTAGCCAGAAAATTAAGTTCTACCCCTCTACGGATTCGTATCGGTCGCAGTGGTTTGCGGCGGTGGTTTGCGGCCCGCTCCGGTGGTCCGCGGCGACACCGAGCGAAAAACGGCCGAAAAAAGCAATACCGCTACTGACCACTACTTTAGCAACTTACACAGTATAGCTTTAAATATATATATATATATATATATATATATATATATATATAAATTGATATATAAACCTGCCACGCAGGGCATTCGAGGCATGAGCTACACAGCCAAACGTGTGGGTAGCGCCGACCAGAATTTTGCCAAAATGGCTTGCAATATACTGTTCTGCTGGCATTCACTCTCGTTTTGGGCTTCCCTGACACTAAGCTTAACATTAACAAAGTGTAAAGATTGCCAATATGTGTTGTTTTTTCTTTTCCTTATTACTATGAGAGAGTACAATCATTCAATGCCCCAAGTAACAAATTTGAACACCAAAAGAACAGTATTGCATGCCTGCCAGGCCATTTTGACCATTTTTGGAGGGGCGCTACCCACACATTTGGCTGTGTTGATCATTCACACGAATGCCAGATCCTTACAAGCTGTACCTCATTGTAAAGGAGACAAATCAACAATAACAATGATATCAAAGACAATACCATTTGGCACAATAAAGGGGGGATATAATGGACCCAATGTTGGCAGATTTTGGGTCGGCGCTACCCACACGTTTGGCTGTGTAGCTCATGCCTCGAATGCCCGATGCTTACAAGCTGTACCTTGTTGTAAAGGTGATAAATCAACGATAAAAATGATATAAAACACAATACCATTTGGGTTTATTAAAGGGGAGATATAATCGACCAAAGTTAGATTTCCGAACTTTTTGTGGCAGGTTTTATATATATATCCCTCATATAAAATTAAGAACAATATGAGAAATGGTCACAGATTTATCAGATTGTTTATTCTCAGAAAGTTACATTTAAATAGAACGGTCTACATCTTCGTCGTCGTCATTATCAATCCCCAACAGATGTGCTTTGCTTACATTACAACACACCTATTCATCTGCCCCACATCTCAGAGCAGTTAATATTTTGAGATCGACAAGAACAATGCGACATGCACTGGGATTTCTTGTAGCCACATTTGATCGGTTTTAATGGTGGCTGGAGGTGGGGATCCTGTGTTGTGAATGGTTGGCACCAGTTGATCTCCCTCAGCCTCCCATCCATATTCAGTTGCAGTTGCTCGGCTTCTAATTGTTTATTTGTGAATAACCTCCCCCTGAGCTCACCAACATCCACAAGATTTGTACCGGGCTTGTACAGCTGGCAAACAAATGCTTCAATCTTGTTTTCTGTGTTAGACGTCCCGCAAATAATTATAGACAATTCATTCAATTTGGCAAGCCATCTACTACTTATCATGTGGAAGACAACACACCGATAGGGAAGGTGTCAGAAAAACGGTTCTTGTCAGGTATCCACACCAAAGATGAGTTGACTGTCTATCTTGCTAAGAAAGCCCTCCAACACTTCCAGGGGAAACCCAAGGTCTTCATAACGTCAAGGCAAGATGTCCACTCAAACTCTATCGATGTAAAACATCTCCACAGCTCACAGGAAGAGGCTGACACAAGGATAATCTTACACAGACTGCTGTCCGAAGTGGGCAACACAGCTCTACATTGAGTCCCTGGACACTGATGTTGTTGTTCTTGCAATCTGACGGTACCATCAGCTGTACAAGGATACCTATTTCATCACCGGTGTGGGGTACAAAAAACGTATCATCTCACTGGAGCCAGTAGTGCACTCTCTGGAGCTGACCAGACAGGCCATTTTTCTGGCAAAGGAAAGTTAACCTGTTGGCAAGCCCTACACCGGTGTCCTTTAGAGGTGGTATCTGCATTTGCTACTCTAGGTACTACAAACAAGAAAAAAATATTGAAGCATTTGTTTGCCAGCTGTGCGAGCCTGGAACAAATCTTGTGGATGTTGGTGAGCTCAGTCTGAGGTTATTCACAAAGAAACAATTAGAAGCCGAGAAGCTGCCACCTACACAACGAGCATTACATCAAGCCATTGCCCGTGCCTATTACCAGGCAATGGTATAGTATTGAGGATTCAGGACCACGTACATAACCCACAGATGCCACCAGCAACTGAATATGGATGGTAGGCGAGGGAGATCAAATGTGGCTGCAAGAAATCTCAGTGCATGTCACATTATTCTTGTCGATCTCAAATTTTTAACTGCTCTGAGATGCATATGTGGGGCAGATGAATAGGTGTGTTGTAATGTAAGCAATGCACATCTGTTGGGGATTGACAATGAAGATGATGAAGATGGAGACCCTTCTATTTAAATGTGTTTAACTTTCTGTAAATATTAGAATAAACAATCTGATAAATCTGTGACCATTTCTCATATATATATATATATATATATATATATATATATATATATATATATATATATATATATATATATATATATATATAATCAGGTAGCTCTCGTGCACATCTAGGGTGGAGGTGCTGGTAGGCAAAATGAAGTATAAAAAGACAAATTCCCACTGCCTCTTTATAGGAAGGGACCGCACACTCCAATGAAGGATGATGGACAGGATTCAATGCTTCATTTCTTTTTTATTGAGAAAGCACGACGCGTTTTGCCGTGTGGCTTCGTCAGGTGCTATACATATATACACACGAGTGACTGAGCACTAGCATTTATAGTGACACCCCTGTGATTACTCACTCCACCCACCTGTGGCTAGACAATCACAGATCTACACAGAATGTGTCAGGTGGGCAGGTAAAGCAGAATAAAAAAGTGACAGACAATAATACAAATATTAAAATACTGAGAGTAATTACACCCATGAGTGTATGTACACATATATCATATGCATATATCATAGCTATATACAGTATACAAAATACAAAAAGACACAGGACCACTTAGATATAAATAGACCTCAGGTTAAGGGAATATCTCCACATATTATGTAAAAAACACCTTGATATAAATATAAACAGATTAGTAAACATTAGGTCCAAACATAGCCTACATATTACCACTAAAAGTTGCTAGATTGTAGAAAAGAGATGATATTTGTAACACCCTCATAGTTTTCTATAACAATCAACACAGGTCTAAATTTGGAGTGGGTCAGGCAAGGATAGTAAGTAAATTAGATTACAGAAAGGAACTTAGATCTAGGCTTTGAATAGGGTTTGAATGAAAGCCTAGATCTAAGTTCCTTTCTGTAATCTAATTTACTTACTATCCTTGCCTGACCCACTCCAAATTTAGACCTGTGTTGATTGTTATAGAAAACTATGAGGGTGTTACAAATATCATCTCTTTGGTCCTGTGTCTTTTTGTATTTTGTATACTGTATATAGCTTTGATATATGATATATGCATATGATATATGTGTACATACACTCATGGGTGTAGTTACTCTCAGTATTTTAATATTTGTATTATTGTCTGTCACTTTTTTATTCTGCTTTACCTGCCCACCTGACACATTCTGTGTAGATCTGTGATTGTCTAGCCACAGGTGGGTGGAGTGAGTAATCACATGGGTGTCACTATAAATGCTAGTGCTCAGTCACTCTTGTGTATATATGTATAGCACCTGACGAAGCCACACGGCGAAACGCGTCGTGCTTTCTCAATAAAAAAGAAATTAAGCATTGAATCCTGTCCATCATCCTTCATTGGAGTGTGCGGTCCCTTCCTATAAAGAGGCAGTGGGAATTTGTCTTTTTATATATATATATATATATATATATATATATATATTACGCTAATAAGGAAAGTTTAGATATCCTAGTAATGGAAAGAGAATATCTTGTAGACATTCAAACAGACTTACACGGTCTGTAAGATCACGTTTATTAAAGAGGCAGTGCCATAGTGTTGTACTTTTTCAGTTTTTCATGTGTCTTGGAGGTTGACAGCACTTCATTAGAACCCCTGGTGTGGTTGTTAGGAGCAATTATGTATTCACTTTGTATTGGGGTTTCTTCCTGGAGGCTGCCACCTTGTGAGTCAAAAGTGCCAGTCCAAAAACAGATACAATTACATCATAGAATCAACCCCTCCCCTTTTACTATTTACCCAACACTGTGGGTGTGGCTAACTTCAACTGGGTTGCCACCCACTATGACAACCAGGCATATTTAATGAACTGGTGGGTGTGGCCACATAAAAACCTAATTTTAACTATTTCTGTACACTTTTGGGGAAAAATTCTTCCTAGTATAATCATAATAGCTGATAATCATGTTTTAGGGGGGGGGGGATCATGGCACCCCATCTATAATTAACTTAAAGCAAAGAAATATAGCTATTTCTGGTTTCAGTGTGATTATTACATAATTATTACACAAAGGGTTGCATTTTTTTTTTTAGTATGATGATAATTGATGACTTGTAAACATACATCTTAGAGTCTGAGAGAAGCTTTCAAAGTTGACTAAAACTAAAAAATGCAGCAATTTGCTTATTTTCACCTTGTTTTTGCATTGTTTATGCTAATTAGGAAAGGTTGTATGACTTCACAATGGCAACAGATGAATTTCTGGACCTCACAAACATGGATATGAATTGCCACTTCCTGTTTTGGGCAATTAATTGCCTAATTATGCTAATTGCACATGCTAAACTCCAAAAGAAAAATTGGAGACATGTTTTTTTGGCATTCTGAGAACCCCAAGAATCCAAAAATTATCATTCCAAAATTACGGAAATTGATAGGCTCCTCTACTATAAGAATAAGGTTAGGCTTAGGTATAGTTTTACCGAGGTTACATTTTTTTTTTTTTTTTTTTTTTTAATTTTTTATCCCACAATTTTGTAACCCATTTTTTCACCCAGTGCTAATTGCCTATGTAATCCTGGGCTCTGCTCTCCCTCTGCCGCGCCTGGGGGCAGAGGGAGGTCACATTTATGAATAAGGTTACGTTTGGGCATAGATAGTTTTACTGAGGTTACGTTCAGGAATACCTGGGGGTGACCTTTCTGAGGTCGCCGGATTTATACCCGGGGCGAGCGTGTTCTAGGGCTTGCGTTCTTGTATTCAATTATAAAACATCCTGTACCTATTCTGTACAACTTTACTATAGGATTAAACCACAGGAAATAAAACAGTACATCTATAATGTACAACTTAACAACAGGTTGTAAAGTAAATAAAACAGTACATACCTATCCTGTACAACTTTACAACAGGTTGCATCGTTGCATCAAACAGTCCACGTCCCTTGTCCATCTCTTGCAGTTCCTCTGACAATGCTGAATATGTTTGGGAGGCCATCTCTCTAGACTCTGTAGACCTCTCCCTGTGGTGCTCTGTGGAAATCACCCGTAGAAAGAACTTTTGGTTATCATTTAGCAACCGTATATTATACAATAACGTAATCAAATCAAACCATAGGCTATTTCAAAATAGCCGATCTACAAGCTCACAACCGCAACCACCATTATTTACAAGCAACTTTATACCAGAAAACCACGGGCCGGCGGTGACTGTGTGTCTATTTGATGATCCACTATTTTCATCATTACGTGAACCTTTGGCTGAGTCGCCCATTTTAACACGCTAAGGGACCTAATAATTAAGCTCTTAAAAGGTTATAGCCTACTAAATAAAAACAATTTGTTGGAATTGCATCATGTCTATATTATGCATAGGCTGCAGGCGTAGGGTCCTTTTGGTTACCGTGTATCCACATTGAATAGGCCTATGTCATTTTTGATAGATTCTTTTATTTTTTAAATGTGTTGGCAAATGTTAGGCAGAATGGGCACATACGTATACTTTAACTTGATGTTTGGCACAACTGAAATTGATTTTGTATGAAGAATAAAGCATTAATCCAATCGATGGCCATTTCAGAGTGCAGAACACCTCCCCAGCCGATGTAAAAATCTTGATATTTCGATTGTTAGTTGTTTCGATATATATAGTCTGTTTAGGGTTAGGGTAAGAGTTAGGTTTAGGGTTAATGTTAGGGTTTAGGCTTTGGGGTAGCATTCACCAGCATCCGCGCGTTAACTTGCGTCGGCAGCAGGTTAGCTTCGGACTACTGGGACCTCGAAACAACCCCAACCGATAGGGTTGCATAGTTGAAACATATGGAGGAAATACGAGGAAAATGGCCACCATTTAACTGTGTTTTAGGAGTGCAAGTCTTTACTGTTACATACAAGTAAGATTCCACAAACAAGTGGATGGATGTGTAAAGATATTTTATTGAAAGAACATTATGCAGCATGAATGACAAACAACATCTTCCTGAAACAACATCTGCCGAGCCAATGGGGCTCTAAGTCTGACATCATTTTGTAGGCAGAGGAGAACTTTTGGGGCTAAAAGGCCCCAGTGCCCATGAATCTTTTTACTATTTTTGCTATTTAATTTGTCTTCTCTTTCTTGTTCACAGTTAAGTGGTAGAATTATACTTTAGTCGTTATTTTGTCTCTGATCTGTTGAAATAGCGATGGACACATATTGACAATAAATCAGCTTGGAGGTCTGACTACAAGAAGCCAGATAATCCAGGAAACCATTTAATATGTGTCACCTCACCTGCAGTGTGTAGTGTGGTGTTGTGTAGTGTCTCCATCTCTCTCTGGAAGAGGTTGCACATGACCTCTGCGGCCGCACGGAGGCGCTCCAACACAAACACTCTGACATCGAGCTTCACGCGACAAACGTCAACACTTTGTTGCTTTTCCAAAACACACAATATTTCCTCTCCCACCGACGTCATGTGTTCATTTATCTTCAGCCGTACAGACTCCATTTGAAGCGTTTTAACTCCTTTTAATATGAGAAGGTTTTCACCACGCGCTGTGTCCCAACCACCATGAAACACCAACACTGAGTGAGACACCGCCGCCGAGCGAGCTACAGCGAGCCCGTCCGAGTTATGTCCTGATAGGGACAGAATAGTACATCTTCGTCCCGTCAACTTTCAGCACCTCCGCGTGGTCCAAGTGAACACAGCGGAGCTCCTTGCCCCCCGGCAACCACCGTTATGCTAAAGGTTCGTTGGTAAACGGCAGGTCGCGTCCCAAAACCACCATGAAACACCAACAGTTCCTTTGTTGTGGAAACGCCACGCCAGAAACATTCTACTTCCGGAAGATCCGGCTTCCGAATCAACGTGTTTGGCGCATGCGCAATAACGGATCAAGGCGCCCTGTTGCTTTAATGCATTTCGCCCCCTGGTGGAGGAGATGTGTAACTGTCACTGAATGACAGAGCCAGACGCACAGATATAACAGCAGTGACAACACAGAAATGTGTGTGAGGAGGATAGGTTATCTTCTACATTGCGGAGTACATGGGGTAAAACAAAAACTTCATTTTTGTATTTAAATATATCTTAACCTATTTCAACCCACCTATCTCCCAGACTTCCTCCCCAGTCAGTCAGAGTTCAGAGTGTGATGTGGGATTATGTGCAGGATGTAAATTGCATACTGGAGCAACACACAACATTAATTGATGGAATACTTTATTAACTGTAAAAACAGGTACAGAGATACAGATTTATACAAAAGAATGCTAAAAGGATGACCCAAAAAAATCCCAAGGCTTATTTCCATTGAGGTCCTTTGTATTCAATCCATCAAGACATTTAATGACAAAGAATAACATGCAATAATATTCACAATATCATTATATACGAGTAGCCTAGTAATAAACTAAAAAGTACAGTAAAGCAGATTACAGGGCCAGTTAAGAATTGCCGTCTATAGTTGCTCGTTCAATTGCAATTCAATTCAAATAGCTTTATTGGCATGACAATTACAATATTGCGAAAGCATCAAGTACAGTAAACTGAAAAATACTAACAGCAGAAAACAATATCTAACATGCAAATAAAACAGTATTTTAAACAATATGCTAATATCATAATGATCCAAATGTAGTTTTGAAATGTGTGTGTGTGTGTGTGTGTGTGTGTGTGTGTGTGTGTGTGTGTGTGTGTGTGTGTGTGTGTGTGTGTGTGTGTGTGTGTGTCACATTGAGTGTTGTTTGTTTAAGTGTCCCTCAGTTTGTGACATGCAGTCACATATTGTGCAGCTCAGTGTGCTGCAGGTCTCTCTCCAAATAGAATGTCTTGCTTGTCATTGTCATCTAGGACTCAATTTCTCATCTATCTTATATTATTATATTTGTCGCATTTTAATAGAAAGTGCATCTCAGTCTCCACCTCAGCTGTGACCTCACACTTTTTGTTCTGGAGGCAGATAGGACTTCTTGTGTCGTCCTTTCTTTGTTTGACTGTTTTGACAAGGAATTCCACATTTGTGTGGCATAGCAGTAGAACAAATTTAAACCTAATCTGCCATGGGTTGAACCAGATTGATGGAGCTCTCTCTGGTGCTGTGCTTGTATATCTTTAACAATACTGAAGTAGTTTGACACGTTCAGGAAAGTTGCTCTACCTAGTTGCTACCTATATACCTACCTAATCTACAAGAACAAACGAGTTGCTTAACGCCACGTTGCGAGCTTGTAGATCAGCTATTTCCACTACAACATTTCTTAGATTAGTTTGTTTTATGTTTTTAAAATGTATAAAAATGCAGGAAAAGAAAATGGGCACACCCCCGGCACACACATGGGTCCCAACCCACTGTTTGGGAAACAGTCCTCTACCCTGAGTCACCCCAGTGATCCCAGCCTAGCATAATGAGCAGGGGTTCAGAGAGTTCTAGGTGTGACAACAAGCCTGACCAGTTTGTTTTGGGACCTCTTATTTTTCTTTTTATCCCTGACACAAAACATTTTCAGATGTGTATCTTCGTGGCCAAATATATTTCAATCGAAAGAAGCGGCTTGGACTCCTCGTGCATTAAAGGAAGTACAAGCTCAGTCTGTTGTTCTTCCCAGGTTGGCAGAGGGAGAGTAGCTCCCAGTATTACAGCTTATAGGCATTGGCATTGAATGGGAAAATGTTGGTTCTTATTCTGTGGGTCGGGACAGTGAAGTGACAATTTAAGGACTTTTATAACCTTTGTAATACAAAAGAAGGAAAACAGAGGGGAAAAAAGGCTGTTACTGTATGAAAAGTAGTCAACAAACTATGAACTATGTGTGATGTGTGACATGATTCAAAGCAGCCATAGTAAATTATTTTAATATCGAGGGAAAGGTTATTTGGATTATTCTGTATGCAGACTATGCACTGTAGTTATTATGGGTAGGCTAGTACTGTTCACAGTAGTTATTTTGGGTAGGCCTGTATTGTTTGCACTAGCCTACTTATTATGGTGTAGGCATGTACTGTTTGCAGTAGTTATTATGGGTAGGCCTAAGTACACAACATCCACAGTTAGAGGTGAACCACACATTTGATTGAACATTTCTGTTATGATATATAACAAATAAAATACCTGTAGCAGTGAAACACCTTTGATATACTTTATTAGCAGTTCACTGAGGAAAAAAAGCACAGGAATGTGCCGTTCAATACAAGGTGAAAAGTGGATTTTAACCCAACAAAGCACTGCTTGCTTCCATTGGGGTCCTTTGTACTCAATTCATTAAAACATTAGATGACAATACAAAGCCAAACACCATATACCAGTCAGATATCAGACAGAAACCAAACATGTGTACAGCAAACAAATCAGAAATGATGATAAAAAAAGAAAAATTACAAAACGGTATTTTGTCAGGAGATTAAAGTCGGCTCTTGGATGTTTTAATATTTTCTAATGTGGCCCTCTTCTAAAAAAGTTTGGACAGATGATTATGGCCCTGCATGCACTTGGACATTTGTCCTTTCAATATGATGTCTTGCACTGATCTTTAAGGGAATGGCAGCTGATACTCTGATTGGTTTGATTAAAGTAACACCCAAACACACCCATGTCTAGTCCAGGGCCGCAATGCTTTGATGCAGTGTGCAGACTACCGCAAGCATAATAGCAAAATGACATTGGGCACACCTAAACAAGTAAGCCTGTATGTAGCCTGGGTGCCAGCCTGCTACACTACGTTTCGTGGATCTATTTTATCACTTCGCCTCCAGTCTGGCCATGATTCAGTTGACTTGTATTTCTGAACATCAGCCAGCCAAAACACACTGATGTATTTTCCCCACTACCTCCACAGACCAATAAGAAGCCACTTTTGGATTCCACTTGCATTCTATGTCACACCTCCCCTTGGAGAGAGGAAGCTGTCCAGATTGAGAAGTGAAGTGACAAAACAAATCCATGGAGCGTACCACAAACTGCACAAGTAAGGGAGTTTTAACCTGTATGAGTCCTCATGTGTGCTTTCAATTCACCACTTCGACCCCAGCCTTTACCACATACTGTACAAGTAAAAGGTTTTTCCCCTGTATGAGTTCTCATGTGTGCTTTTAAATTACCACTTTGACCACAGCCTTTACCACAAACTGTACAAGTAAAGGGTTTTTCCCCTGTATGAGTCCTCGTGTGTGCTTTTAACTCATCACTTCGACCACAGCCTTTACCACAAACTGTACAAGTAAAGGGTTTTTCCCCTGTATGAGTCCTCATGTGTGCTTTTAAATCACTACTGGTACCACAGCCTTTGCCACAAACTGTACAAGTAAAGGGCTTTTCCCCTGTATGAGTCCTCATGTGTGCTTTTAAATCACTACTGGTACCACAGCCTTTACCACAAACTGTACAAGTAAAGGGTTTTTCCCCTGTATGAGTCCTCATGTGTGCTTTTAACTCATGACTTCGACCACAGCCTTTACCACAGACGGTACAAGTAAAGGGTTTTTCCCCTGTATGAGTCCTCATGTGTGCTTTTAAATCACCACTCCGACCACAGCCTTTACCACAAACTGTACAAGTAAAGGGCTTTTCCCCTGTATGAACAACCGTGTGCCTCTTCAGATGTCCCTTATGATTAAACATTTTGCCACACTCTGTACAACTAAAACCTTTCTTCCCTGTGTGGCTCTGCATGGAGTGAGTTTGTTTTGACGATGGCAGGTCCTGGGACAGCTTGTGGCTTACAGACAGTGTTTGTCCTTCCACATTTTGTGTCTTGTGTGAATCCAGTGTGTTTACAACAGACTGACCTTCTCTGGTCTCCTCCCCCTCATCACGGCCTTCAGAGACGTCAGATTGAGAACAGTGTGAAGAGAGAAGATGGTCACCACTAGTTGGTTGAGATGTTCCACAGTCCTCTACATCAGCTTGTGTTTTCATGTGTTCAGTTGAGGTGCTGGCTACAGCCTCTGTCTCTCTATTTTCATCATCACCTTCACTTTTCACTGCTAGTAATGTCAACGTTGATCCATCAGCCTCCTCTTGTAGTAGCTCCTCCTGTTCCTCTTTAATCTGTGGAGGTTGTGTTTCCTCTTGGTCCAGTTCCTCTTTACACACAGGGAGGGTCAGGACAGCTATGGGGGGATAAAATGAGAGAAAAAAAACATTAGATTCTGAACTCTACATTATTTGGTGCACATTTCCTGTGTTTTATACTTCAGCTCTAAATACATTTTCCATTTCCAAACACTACGTCTATTTTCATTCATGAAAAAATAAAGGCATTTGGTTCAAACATTTTAATTTACCAACACATGCTTAGAACATGTGCTCTTTGTAACTAATTAACTTCACGAAAAAGAGGGATAGAGAGAGCATGAAACGTACTGTTGTCCAGGTGGTTTTCAGGTTCCTGTTTAACAGAAACACTCCAACTCATCTTCACCTTCAGGCTGGACTCTGCACACTGGTCTGCAATGAAGGAACATAATAAGGATAAGGATTTCAATAATAAGGACTTTGATATAATGATATGACATGAATAAGGACCTACCATAGTGCTCTACGATTTATTAATGCCACTGGCTTTCACAGCCATCCTTTCATATTTACTGTATATGAATAAGTGGGTTGGCCATCTGTCGCAGTTCTTAGAGAGCAACATTGTATTTTATTTATTTATAAAGACCTTGGTGAGCCAGTGGTAAGCTTCCTTTGTATGTTAACCCTGTAAGACCGAATTCATTTCTACTTGATTTATGATTAATAGCCATAAATCATAAATCATGCTCTAATTTACATTGGGGGATATCTTTCACAATAATAACATATGTATTAGGGTGGATCTTAAATTACCTTTTTTAGATTTTCTTGAGTCTCACCCCCCAATTATGTTCCAATGTACAAAAAACTGCTTTGGTTAAAATTTGGTTGAATTTCAAGCATATTTAGAGGTAGCTCAATCAAGTCAAAGATTGTACATTTTATTGGTCAAAATCGAATTGCACTGCAGGCACATTTAAGTTATACATTACACATTATTCTTATACTAAGCACAGAAATGATATTTTTTAAGCTTACAAATCTAAACACAAATCTGATTACATGTTTGTCATATGTCAAACCAGAATTAATGTATTGTAGGAAATAGCAAAGCAAAGAATGACAAATTGCTATTTTTCATTTAACGTGCACAATGACATGTCTTTATTGCACACTCTTCAATCATACTCACAACACACAACAAGTACACAGCCCCACTTCCTTGTTTACCCCCAAAAACCCCGAAAGTCACTGCAGTATAGCAATTCAGTAGTTACTGATCAATTAAAGTTTGTTTACGGCTATCGGGATACTTGTGCCGATGGTTCTGCACAATTTGCAGCAAGTATTGGAGTTGGGACTCATCTTTAGTAATGAGACCACAATATTCTTGTATTAGGTCAACCCCACGCTCTGCATGATCATTGACAACATTCATTGCCTTCACTACAGCCAGAGCTTCTTGGTAGTCTACCCTGGGCTCCCACTCATCGGGATCAACGTCAAGGAAGTCATCTGGGAGATCCATCATTTTGAAAAGCACTTCAATGTTCTTCCTTGCAATTGTTCCAAGGTCAACAGTAATTCTCAGTTCATGATCTTCATTTCCATCTTTCATGGCTCTCACCATCAGCCTCTTCGTTTGCGCGCTCACTTGACTGTCAAACAATGCAAGTCCGACAATCTCTGGAGCAAAATACCATAAGTGATTGGAACACTTTTGAGAAGCAGCTTTAGACACCTCAGTATTTATCGATGAATATTCCAGCAACGATTTTAACAGCTGCCAAGTAATTTAGTGGAGTGCTGACAGCAACAGGTGCCATCATCCATGCCTTCACATAATTGCAAACTGCAAAAATGCACAAATCCATGCATGCTTTTTCTTCCCTGAAGGTCAGTTTGAATTGGCCATGAAACATCCAGATCTTCATACAATAAATAACCTTTGCCATCCAACGGGCATGATGGGTAGCTCCTGGAGCTCTGAACCGGATACCTCGAGCAGCGAGGTATCCGGTTCATCAATAAATGCTGAGGTGTCTAAAGCTGCTTCTCAAAAGTTTTCCAATCACGACTTATGGTGAACAGGGGCATATGAAGAGAATTACTGTTGACCTTGGAACAATTGCAAGGAAGAACATTGAAGATTTTTTCCAAGGTGCTTTGAGTGGGAGCCCAGGGAGGACTACCAAGAAGCTCTGGCTGTAGTGAAGGTGATGAATGTTGTTAATGATCATGCAGAGTGTGGGGTTGACCTAATACAAGAATATTGTGGTCTCATTACTAAAGATGAGTCCCAACTCCAATACTTGCTGCAAATTGTGCAGGACTATCGGCACAAGTATCCCGATAGCCGTAAACAAACTTTAATTGATCAGTAACTACTGAATTGCTATACTGCAGTGACTTTCGGGGGTTTTGGGGGTAAACAAGGAAGTGGGGCTGTGTACTTGTTGTGTGTTGTGAGTATGATTGAAGAGTGTGCAATAAAGACATGTCATTGTGCACGTTAAATGAAAAATTGCAAATTGTCATTCTTTGCTTTGCTATTACCTACAATACATTAATTCTGGTTTGACATATGACAAACATGTAATCAGATTTGTGTTTAGATTTGTAAGCTTAAAAAATATCATTTCTGTGCTTAGTATAAGAATAATGTGTAATGTATAACTTAAATGTGCCTGCAGTGCAATTCGATTTTGACCAATAAAATGTACAATCTTTGACTTGATTGAGCTACCTCTAAATATGCTTGAAATTCAACCAAATTTTAACCAAAGCAGTTTTTTGTACATTGGAACATAATTGGGGGGTGAGACTCAAGAAAATCAGAAAAAGGTCATTTAAGATCCACCCTAATATGTATATGTTCTAGACATTCTAATGATCACCAAATAAATGATGAGAGCGCTTCGCTGTTTCTACATCTTCTACATCATCTTTTCGACACCCAACTCTAACCCTTACCCTAACCTCCGTGGGGTGAGTCGCTAACCCTCCGGTCGAAATGATGGTTGTTCGAAAGAGCGAGATTTTACCATAAATGATTACAGGCATTTTACTTAAAGCGGCAGTGGGCCTTGTAGAATGTATATAGCGCCTTTATGAGGGCTTGTGGCTTAGCTTTTTTGAAAAACTCGAATGGGATTTTAGAGGGAAACTGACAGCTCTAATGCCAATCTGGTGAAAGGGATTTTAGAGGGAAACTGACAGATCTGATGCCAATCTGGTGAAATGCTAACCTGCCGAAGCTGGTGAATGTTCGTTGTACTGTGAATGTGCTTGTATGTGTACTGTACTTTGTAAATGAGTTGATCGTTGACAAATGAAACTGTGCCTGTACCTGTACTGTATTGTTACAATGACAAATAAACTCTAATCTAATCTAATCTAAACCTGGTTTTGCACCAAATATGGCAACCTTGTCAAGCAAGGTAGTATAAATAAAGGTTGAGGTGATGTCACTTCCTAGATTGCCACTCCCTCCAAACCCACTGTGTTTGGAAGCCGCATGGTGGATGTTGCCTTCCTGCTGTGTACTCTTCTGTGCTTATCTATACCATAGACCGTAAAAATATATGGACAAAGCGAAGCCATTGATTTCTATGCAGCACAAATGACGCATTTTGGGTCCTTGGCATGGGTGTCGCCATCATAGATTTTAAAGGCACCAGAGGATGCTATTGGCTGCCAACGGTCACGTGCAACCGCAGAGATACATGGGAGATTGTGGTCGGAGCGTCCCGAAATAAAGCACACGAAGAAGAACACAGCTGGCTGGTATCAGTTTAGTTGGCCACGCCCCCCGCAACTTTATCATCAATTTTAACATAAATGGGACCTTATTTTCACAAAACGCATATCATGGTGATATTATGAAAGTATTTATGAAAATGTTGATTAAGGTTAAAAAAAAAGGGCGAAATGAATGGGGTCCAATGGAGAACAATTATTTTTGCGATCGGCCGGGGGGGGGGACAGCGCAACTAGCAGCCAATCATCAAGTTTTAGTTCCGTATTGGAATCATTTTAAATCGGCGGAACTATGCCCCTGATCTATACCTACTCAGTGGTGAGTTAATATCAAATGGTTTATTGTCAATGGCTTGGTTGGTCGATTGGGTTGGGTGTAACATGGTGTCTACCCTGACTGTGCTAAACTTCTAGCAGACCAAACAAATGGTCCACAAGCTCAAACTGCTTGAATTTGATTATTTCATTAAAGTGAATGTATTTTGATTTGAGTTTTGAAGTATTTGATTTGGGTTTTGAAGTATCTGATTTTGAGATTGAAACATTTTGAGTTTTGAAGTAATGACTTTTGTTTCTGTATAAAAGATACAATGCGCTTGATACATTGAAAAGATACAATGTGCTTGATACATTGAATTTAAAGAAAACCGTGAAATGAAATGAATATTCACGTTGAATTTAGAATTGAATTATATAATTATATTGTGCAATTACCAATTACATTTATTTCACCTGGCCTTTTCAGGTCAGATTTTTTGTGTGATGAGCTGACGAGCTCTGGCTAGCCTCCCATTGGACGACCCTGTTGGACCCTGTCCTGTCTGGACTCCTCTAGGGGTGTCTTCTAAAAATCGACGAATCGACGCGTCGTTTTAAGCCCCGGGAATCGACGCCAATTGTTTGAGTCGAAGCGAAAATATATATTTTTTTATATCACCAGTTAGCCTACTACTGCCAGTAGGCTACTGCGGTGCACTGCTGGACTGGTGTGGTGTCATGTACTTCCAATGAGAAGTAGCGGCGAACAGTTATTTATTGTCTCGCACCAGCGTCGGGTTGAAAGTGAGACGGAACGGCCAGAACGGTTCAGACCGCCGCTTCGTTAAAACATTCAGAGCCGGGACAGTGTTCCGTTAAGAGGAGGAAGCACGCTGTCAAAATCCCATATTAAATAACCTGCCACAGCACAAACGCGCGTCCACGAAGTAGTAAACAATCTTCTAAAGTCAAATTAACATACACAAGTGTAGGCTACAAGTTACATTTTCTAATTAAAGTGCTTCTGAATTGTTCCAGTGTTGTAATCCATGATGAATGATTGTGTTTCGCTGTGTTTGCGTCCATGACATGTCCACACACTCCTGGCTCAAGCGGGAGCTGTGCCTCCACCTGTTTATGATCCTTTTCTGAAATGAATTCGTTCTCGACACTGACTCATTACTCTGTCAGTGCTCTGTGTCCCGCGACTGCGGACTGGATCCCATCGTTCATTTAAAAGAGCCGTTCAAGAGAGCGGAATCGTTCGCGAATGTCTCATCTCTACTGCACGGTGCAGAGAGACGGGGCAGAGTTGAAACAGCGGAGATGTTTTATTTGTTTTAACGGTGTGTTATAACTCTATGGTTGTACACTGCTATGCAGATAACATTTGTGCTCGCGCACCGATATCACTGAAAACACTGTGTATTCAATTAATCTCTTAGGGCGGCTTGCACCAAGAGGGATTAAATAAATCTTAGTTTAGGGTTAATCATGGTTTTGTTGATCTATGATTTATTTTAAATCGAGGTGTGTTGCACCACTTAAATGTAAGCATTGCTTAACAAATCTGTGATTAAACCCTTAACCTGTAATTAAAACTATAACCTGCGATTAATTCATGGGTTAAATGTCCTCCATCTTGGATTTGCGATGTAAACACACTGGAATAAACTATTCTTTTGAGCCTAATATCATTATTGTTACTTTTATATTTACTTCGGGGAGAATGTGGGCAGGCCTATCACCTTCTATGTTAAGAAGAGCGCCTGTAGCCAAAAAATATTTAATTTTATAACGCTCCGTCATACTACGGTGACGCTCGCTACAGCGCGGTGCGGAGCGGCAATGCGCGTCTATCTAGGAACTAGGAAGCAAAGAAATACACCACAGTTTGATAGTTTTGTCAATTATGAAGCGATTTCGAAAATTAAAACGTCTGCATATTGGTTGGGAAGTCCACTTCCATGACAACTGACTGTATTATGTCCCTGTAAATATTTAAGTGTTCGCTATTTTAAAATAGCCGATGTACAAGGATGTATTGAAGAAGACAACAATATGATGAGATTTTTGTTTTCAACTGTGAAACGCTGTCCACAGCTTCAGCTTGCAGTTGCAAGCTGTGAGGCTTCCCCCCCCCATTCATGTCAATGGCATGTTTGCATTTAAACCACCTCTACAGCAAGTTTAAAATTAATCCCTTATTGATGTTTAAATCGAAGTTTAAAGTAGTGGTGCAACAGGATTAACATAATCCAGGTTTAGAATGAAAAGTAAAACCAAGATTAAAGGGATGGTTTAAAACTAAACCTGATTAATGAAAACTAGGTTTAAAGTTTGGTGCAAGCTGATTAAAAGATAAACCTTGATTTAAACCAGTTTAAGGCTTAAACCGTGTTGGTGCAAGCCGCCCTTAATGTATTATTCTATTATGTTGACGTGGTTTAAAGCAACACTTTTTTTTTTTTTTTTTTACACAAAGTAGACTATAAAACGATTTGTCGACGCGTCGGATTAACCCCCGCGACTCGAATCGACTCCATAAATCCTGTGTCGAAGACAGCCCTAGACTCCTCCTTAAGTGTTTGCTAGGAAGTATCAGACCCTTGTGTTCTCTCTCATTGAGACACTGAGCCCCAATCCCCAATCCCAATGAACTGAAACTGAACTCTCCCCACGAACAAATCTTTAACCCAATAAATAAATAATAACATATGGCAGATTTTCCTATAATTGTCAGACATGAGTTTCAATTCCTTGTGTCAATTGTGTTTACCATTGAGATGTTAGTCTGTATAAATACAATGAATATAACACCTAAGTGCAGCTGAAGAGTTAATGTTTAACACTGCGCGGCAGCACTAATTAATAGTTTAATAGTTTGTGATTGTCATGACATTCTCTAGAATCAGTAACATGTGGGTGATAGCCCAATTACACATGGTTTTATTCAACTGCAATCAAAGGCTACAGCTTATAAAGCAAGCATTGGGATTGTGAGCATATATGATTATGGCCATGCATGCACTTGGACATTTGTCCTTTCAATATGATGTTTCTTACTCTTTTGGTCTCACCACTTATGCATGTCTAGCACTGATCTTAAATTGAATGGCAGCTGATACTCTGATTGGTTTGATTAAAGCAATACCCAAACACACCCATGAATAATTCAGGGCCGTTTTACCGTGAACCGTTTTGATGCAGTGTGCAGAATACCGCACCCACAATAGCAAAATGGCATTGGTCACACATCCACAAGACACAACCATGACAACCCTAGTGGCGAGTCTGGCTACCGTTCCGAGGTCGCCGGCATTTGACCTGGGGCAAGCATATTCTGGGCTCGAAGTCTAGTATTTAATAAAACACTACAAACCTATCCTGTACAACTTTACTACAGGTTGTAAAGTAAATAAAACACTACATACCTATCCTGCACAACTTTACAACAGGTTGCATTGTTGCATCCAACAGTCCACGTCCCTTGTCCGTCTCTCGCTGTTCCTCTGACAACGTTGAATATGTTTGGGAGGCCATCTCTCTAGACTCTGTAGACCTCTCCCTGTGGTGCTCTGTGGAAATCACCAGAAGAAAGAACATAAGATAAGATGTTTATTTGTCACTGTATGAAACATACAATGAGTGCATATATAAGACCAACAGCATCAGCAACAAAGAAAATAGATAAAAACACTGATTGAGCAGTGCTAACCAGGTTAGCAATAGCATTCCCCTATGTCAGCACTCAGCAGGTTAGCATTCACTCGTATCGGCAGGTTAGCCTCAGACTACCGGGACCTCGAAAGGGTTGTGTAGTTGAAACATAGAGGAAATACGGCAAAAATGGACACCATTAACAATACTGAAGATACGCTACTTCTACCCACCCGAAAAGAATTGTAACATCCGTGGCCATGGAATAAGCACTTTATATTTTAAATTGAGCGTTGTGTGATCCATGGCTAGAAACAGACATACCTGAAGTGTGTAGTGTGGTATTGTGTGTGTAACAGACATACCTGCAGTGTGTAGTTGTGTGTTGTGTAGCGTCACCATCTCTCTCTGGAAAAGGTTGCACATGACCTCTGCGGCCGCACGGAGGCGCTCCAACACAACCACTCTGACATCGAGCTTCACGCCACACACATCAACACTTTGTTGCTTTTCCAAAACACACAATATCTCCTCTCCCACCGACGTCATGTGTTCATTTATCTTCAGCCGTACAGACTCCATTTGAAGCGTTTTTAACTCCTTTTAATATGAGAAGGTTTTCACCACGCTGAAACCACCATGAAACACCAACACTAAGTGAGACACCGCCGCCGAGCGAGCTACAGCGAGTCTCCGTGTGGAGTGTTGCGAAGTCCGTCAGAGTTATGTCCTGATAGGGACAGAATAGTACATCTTCGTCCCCCCGACTTTCGGTACCTCCGCGCGGTCCAAGTGAACACAGCGGAGCTCCTTGCCCCCCGGCAACCACCGTTATGCTTAGGTTCGTTGGTAAACGGCAGGTCGCGTCCCAAAACCACCATGAAACACCAACAGTTCCTTTGTTGTGGAAACGCCACGCCACAAACATTCTACTTCCGTAAGAACCGGCTTCCGGATCAACGTGTTCAACGCATGCGCAATAACGGATCCAGGCGCACTGTTGCTTTAATGCCTTTCGCCCCCTGGTGGAGGAGATGTGTAACTGTCACTGAATGACAGCCAGACGTACAGATACAACAGCAGTGACAACACAGACATGTGTGTGGGGAGGACAGGCTATCTTCTACATTGCGGAGTACATGGGGTAAAACAATATAGGTCTATATTTAAATTATGTTAACCTATTTTAACCCACCTATCTCCCAGACTTCCTCCTCAGTCAGAGTTCAGAGTGTGATGTGAGATTATGTGCAGGATGTAAATTGCATACGGGAGCAACACACAACATTAATCGACGGAATACTTTATTAACAGTAAAAACAGGTACAGAGATACAGATTTATACAAAAGAATGCTAAAAGGATGACCCAAAAAAGCCCAAGGCTTATTTCCATTGAGGTCCTTTGTATTCAATCCATCAAGACATTTAATGACAAAAGATAACATGCATTAATATTCACAATATCATTATATACGAGTAGCCTAGTAATAAACTAAAAAGTACAGTAAGCAGATCCAATTGCAATTCAATTCAAATAGCTTTATTGGCACGACAATTACAATATTGCGAAAGCATCAAGTAGTCTACTGTAAACTGAAAAATACTAACAGCAGAAAACAATATCTAACATGCAAATAAAACAGTATTTTAAACAATATGCTAATATCATAATGATCCAAATGTAGTTTTGAACCTTCTTGGTTGGCTCAACATGATTGCTGTGAATAAAGCTATATTTCAGCCTCAAACTCATTGGACCTGGCTTAATTGAAAAACTTAATTCATCTCAATTATATTTAGTGTGTGTGTGTGTGTGTGTGTGTGTGTGTGTGTGTGTGTGTGTGTGTGTGTGTGTGTGTGTGTGTGTGTGTGTGTGTGTGTCAAGATAATAGTCACATTGAGTGTTGTTTGTTTAAGTGTCCCTCAGTTTGTGACATGCAGTCACATATTGTGCAGCTCAGTGTGCTGCAGGTCTCTCTCCAAATAGAATGTCTTGTTTGTCATTGTCATCTAGGACTCAATTTATCATCTATCTTATATTACTATATTTGTCACATTTTAATAGAAAGTGCATCTCAGTCTCCACCTCAGCTGTGACCTCACACTTTTTGTTCTGGAGGCAGATAGGACTTCTTGTGTCGTCCTTTCTTTGTTTGACTGTTTTGACAAGGAATTCCACATTTGTGTGGCATAGCAGTAGAACACATTTAAACCTAATCTGCCATGGGTTGAACCAGGTTGGTGGAGCTCTCTCTGGTGATGTGCTTGTATATCTTTAACAATATTGAAGTACTTTGACACATGCAGCAAAGTTGCTCCATCTAGTTGCTGATCTACAGGAACACAACGCGTTGCTTAACGCCACATTGCGAGCTTGTAGATCAGCTATTTCCACTACGACATTTCTTAGATTAGTTTGTTTTATGTTTTTTAAAATGTATAAACATGCAGGAAAAGAAAATGGGCACACCCCGCACACAAATGGGTCCCAACCCACTGTTTGGGAAACAGTCCTCTACCCTGAGTCATCCCAGTGATCCCAGCCTAGCATAATGAGCAGGGGTTCAGAGAGTTCTAGGTGTGACAACAAGCCTGACCAGTTTGTTTTGGGACGTCTTATTTTTCTTTTTATCCCTGACACAAAACATTTTCAGATGTGTATCTTCGTGGCCAAATATATTTCAATCAAAAGAAGCGGCTTGGACTCCTCGTGCATTAAAGGAAGTACAAGCTCAGTCTGTTGTTCTTCCCAGGTTGGCAGAGGGAGAGTAGCTCCCAGTATTACAGCTTATAGGCATTGGCATTGAGTGGAAAAATGTTGGTTCTTATTCTGTGGGTCGGGACAGTGAAGTGACAATTTGAGGACTTGTATGACCTTTGTAATACAAAAAAAGGAAAACAGAGGGGGAAAAAAGGCTGTTACTGTATGAAAAGTAGTCAATAAACTATGAAGTATGTGTGATGTGTGACATGATTCAAAGCAGCCATAGTAAATTATTTTAATATCGAAGGAAAGGCTATTTGGATTATTCTGTATGCAGACTATGCACTGTAGTTATTATGGGTAGGCTAGTACTGTTCACAGTAGTTATTTTGGGTAGGCCTGTATTGTTTGCACTAGCCTACTTATTATGGAGTAGGCATTTATTGTTTGCAGTAGTTATTATGGGTAGGCCTAAGTACACAACTTCCACAGTTAGAGGTGAACCACACATTTGATTGAACATTTCTGTTATGATATATAACAAATAAAATACCTGTAGCAGTGAAACACCTTTGATTATGCTTTATTAGCAGTTCACTGAGGTAAAAAAGCACAGGAAAGTGCAGTTCAATACAAGGTGAAAAGTGGATTTTAACCCAACAAAGCACTGCTTGCTTCTATTGGGGCCTTTGTACTCAATTCATTAAAACATTAGATGACAATACAATTCCAAACACCATATACCAGTCAGATATCAGACAGAAACCAAACATATGTACAGCAAACATATCAGAAAGGATAATAAAAAAAGAAAATGTACAAAGCAGTCAGAAATCAGATACAAGATAATGACAGTCATCAGAGTAATGGTTTATGGTTTAGATGTTTTTCCAGAGCTTAGAAGAGAAGCAAATGAAGTGAGTGAGTGTGTGCGTTCCCTTCCTCCCTCTAATGTCCTGAAATGTCTGGAGTCGGGAGGCTCCCGCTCTCTTAATTCTCAACAAATCTCAATGATTCAGATTTTCCTATAATTGGCAGACATGAGCGGCAGCACTAATTAATAGTTTGTGATTGTCATGACATTCTCTAGAATCAGTAACATGTGGGTGATAGCCCAATTACACATGGTTTTATTCAAATGCAATCAAAGGCTACAGCTTGAAAAGCAAGCATTGGAATTGCAACCATATATGACAGGGGTGTTCAAAGAGTGGCCCGGGGGCCAAATGCGGCCTGATGACAAATGTTATGCGGCACGTGACTTCATTCCTAAATTGTACTATAAACGGCCCTACAGCACCATCAAACAAGAATATTTTATAGTATAATTTGTCAGGTTTCCTTGTTCCCTGTTGTCTCATTCTGAAGGGGTAGAAAAGCTATTTTATTGTATTATTTACCTTGCATGTCTGGTAACATTTGGTAATGTGAGTTATTTGTATTTTGTTCAGAGTACACACCTGACAAAAGACCATTGATATTACATATTGATGATGATAAATACAATATTGTAATTGTGATCATTTTGTGACTTTGTTATGGTCTGACTGAAAGGGCATTTTGTCAGGAGATATAGTCGGCCCTTGGATGTTTTAATATTTTCTAATGTGGCCCTCTTTGAATAAAGTTTGGACATATGATTATGGCCATGCATGCACTTGGACATTTGTCCTTTCAATATGATGTTTCTTACTCTTTTGGTCTCACCGCTTAACGCATGTCTTGCACTGATCTTAAAGGTAATGGCAGCTGATACTCTGATTGGTTTGATTAAAGTAACACCCAAACACACCCATGTCTAGTTCAGGTCCGCAACGCTTTGATGCAGTGTCCAGAATACCTCACGCATAATAGCAAAATGGCATTGGGCACACCTAAACAAGTAAGCCTGTATGTAGCCTGGGTGCCAGCCTGCTACACTACGTTTAGTGCAGGGATGTCAAACATACGGCCCGCGGGCCGGATCCGGCCCGCTAGATGATTCAAGTCTCTAGCCCATTCCTGTCAAGAGTTATGATTGTTTTAAGAATTAACCTAACTAATGCCTTCTCACTGCAGGCTAGGTTTCTCCCACCTGGCAGTGATTGAGTTGATTGATTGGAATGTTAAGTGACCAGCTCTCTCTCTCTCTCTCTTTGAAGATGACAGCATTGCTAGGAATGGGGTGGGGGGGCTGGCTATGAATAATACCTGAACATACCTACAATATTCGAACTGTACTCAAAGATTACACATATTAGACATGGAAATTAATGTTGTTAAGAAAATAACTTATTTAAAAAATATAATAATAATAAAATGTAAAAGTTTTATTATTCAGATATTTTCTGAATATGCCATTATTGTTCATTACTTTCATTCTTTTTATTATAAAATACAATAAAAATAATTATTGTCCTGCATCAATAATATATTTTTTAGCCATTTACAAATTATAGCAGAGACTATCAGGAATTGAATTATTCTATTATCAAATGGTTTATTCTTAATGGCACTTCTTAAAGGAGTAGTTCACCCCCAAAATGCCATGGAGCCAATGGAGACTCATTCCTAAAACAGAAAATGTATTACAATAAATGCATGCCTATTGATTCCGGATGGGGACCCAAATGCATTTGGGTCCCCGTCCGGAATCAATGGGGGGAAGTGTACTATTATCATATTTTTGTCTTAGTAATGCGACAAATAAAATAAAAATATATTATTGAACTCAAGTCTCCATGGCGTGAGTAATCAAAGAAAAAAAAAAAATGTAATTTTGGGGATGAACTACTCCTTTAAACAAATAGCATCTCTCGTACCTAACTGCAACTGTAATACCAATAATGAAAGTAGCTATTTTACTTAATAATAAACACAATTTGTAAAATGATATACTGCTATACTGCTAGCTACAGCAGTGGCTGAGACGACAGGAAGAAAAACAGAGCGAGTGTGCATGCCGAGTGTGCGCGAGTGTGCATGCCATCCGATCCGCGACTGGTTCGGCCCTCATCAAGTCGCCTTTCATCCAATGCGGCCCTCACCCCAAAATGAGTTCGACACCCCTGGTTTAGTGGATCTATTTTATCACTTCGCCTCTCAGTCTGGCCATGATTCAGTTGACTTGTATTTCTGAACATCAGCCAGCCAATACACACTGATGGATTTGCCCCACTACCACCACAGACCAATAAGAAGCCACGTTTGGATTCCACTTGCATTCTATGTCACACCTCCCCTTGGAGAGAGGAAGCTGTCCAGACTGAGAAGTGAAGTGACAAAACAAATCCATGGAGCGTACCACAAACTGCACAAGTAAAGGAGTTTTAACCTGTATGAGTCCTCAAGTGTAATTTTAGATTATTACTTTGACTAAAAGCTTTACCACAAACTGTACAGGTAAAAGGTTTTTCCCCTGTATGAGTCCTCATGTGTACTTTTAAAGCACTACTGGTACCACAGCCTTTACAACAAACTGTACAAGTAAAAGGTTTTTCCCCTGTATGAGTCCGCATGTGTACTTTTAAATGACCACTATGACCACAGCCTTTACCACAAACTGTACAGGTAAAAGGTTTTTCCCCTGTATGAGTCCTCGTGTGTACTTTTAAATCACTACTGGTACCACAGCATTTACCACAAACTGTACAAGTAAAAGGTTTTTCCCCTGTATGAATCCGCATGTGTGCTTTTAAATCACCACTATGACCACAGCCTTTACCACAAACTGTGCAAGTAAAGGGTTTTTCCCCTGTATGAGTCCTTATGTGTGTTTTTAACTCATCATTTCGACCACAGCCTTTACCACAAACTGTACAAGTAAAGGGTTTTTCCCCTGTATGAACAACTGTGTGCCTCTTCAGACTATCCTTGTGCTTAAACATTTTGCCACACTATGTACAACTAAAACCTTTCTTCCCTGTGTGGCTCTGTGTGGAGTGAGTTTGTTTTGACGATGGCAGGTCCTGGGACAGCTTTTGGCTTACAGACAATGTTTGTCCTTCCACATTTTGTGTGAATCCAATGTGTTTACCACCGCCTGACCTTCCCTGGTCTCCTCCCGCACATCACAGTCTTCAGAGTCGTCAGATTGAGAACAGTGTGGAGAGAGGAGCTGGTCACCACTAGTTGGTTGTGATGTTCCACAGTCCTCTACATCAGTTTGTGTTTTCATTTGTTCAGTTGAGGTGCTGGCTATAGCCTCTGTCTCTGTTTTCATCATCACCTTCACTTTTCACTGCTAGTAATGTCAACGTTGATCCATCAGCCTCCTCTTGTAGTAGCTCCTCCTGTTCCTCTTTAATCTGTGGAGGTTGTGTTTCCTCCAGACTGGGACTCCTCTCCTGATGTTCAGGGAAAAGCTCCTCTTTACACACAGGGAGGGAAACAGAGTCTAGGGAAGAATAAAAAGATAGAATGAGAGAAAAAACATGAATGGTTTGAACTTTACATTATTTCATGCAGTGTTTCCTCTGTTTCATAGCTTTGGTAGTTGGGAAAACCTCAGCTGTAAATATGTTTTCCATTTCCACACCTTAAAGTCTATTCGCATTCATAAAAAAATGCCAACATTCAAATTTAGAGAAATAGCATGACACGTACTGTTGTCCAGGTGGTTTTCAGGTTCCTGTTTAACAGAAACACTCCAACTCATCTTCACCTTCAGGCTGGACTCTGCACACTGATCTGCAATGAAGGAATTTGATGAATATGAATATGAAAAAGGACTTAAATAATTAAGGAAGTTTGTGGAAGTGCTCTACAATGTATTACTGACGATGGTTTTCACACCCATACTTGAGTATTTATATGAAAAGTACGTTGACCATTTCTCGCAGTTCGTAGAGAGCAACATTGTATTTCATGTAAGGCCTTGTGTGGCTCATCGGGAGCAGATAGAGGTTCAGCGTTGAGAGGCAGTTACGTGTGTGTCACCGGACAAGGACGCATTGACTGCATGCACAGCAGCCATATTAGAAATAAACTGGGCCTCTTCCTTACTTTCTTCACAGGTGTTACCAATGATAGTGAGGGACGCAACGCAAGTGATGAAATCTCATTAAAATACATTTGTTTCAATGAGGACGTCCTGACCTACCGTGAGTGACAACGCGTCATGCGGCGACGTCGTCCACCCCTCCTGTTTTCGCTCGCGGAGCTTCTATTTGAGTGAGGTTTTGCGGCGACGTCCATAGAGGTAAATGGCCATGTCCCGCCCCCCCCCCAACACTTTATATTACGATGTATTTATTTGATTGGTTCAGACTACGTCATAACGCAATTGCCAACGCTCCATTAGCGGACAATATTTTGCGGGACATCGTGTCGCGTCGCTCGCTTGTGTGCTGTGCGGATGAGGTGTTAGGGTTCAGATATTGTGCATGTTGGCTCACTGGAAACACTCTGCTACACCAGTGGGCCTCAAGGTGTGGTCCAGGGACCCTGGTTCCTTGAGGGGGTTCCAAATGGCCCCTTACGGGTGTCTAAGTCTGGGGGTGTACAAATGGAACCAAATCAACCCGTAAGGGTCCATTTGGTTCCATTTGTACACTCTCATAATAATAATTTGTCCTAAGAATTAAGGGTAACCTAAATGCTCAACGCAAAACACACTCTACCCAATTCTTTCTGCAGATGGAAGAGGTTTCTGAGGTTTCTGAATAAGGTTAGGTCTAAGCATTGTTTTAATGAAGTTACATTTAGGAATATGGTTTGGTTTAGACCTTGTTTTACTAAAGTTAAGTTTAGGAATAAGTTTAGGCATGCCATTTAGACACTAATTCACTGAGGTCAAGTTTATGAATAAGGTTAGGTTTAGGCATTGTTTTACTGAGGTCAAGTTTAGGAATATGGTTTAGTCTAGACCTAGTTTTACCATGTTTAGGAATACCTGGTGGTGACAGTTCCAAGGTCGCCAGATTCATACTCGGGGCGAGCGTGTTTAAGAATAAAGTTAGGCTTAGGTATAGTTTTACCGAGGTTACATTTATGAATAAGTTTATGTTTGGGCATAGATAGTTTTACTGAGGTTACATTCAGGAATACCTGGTGGTGACTTTTCTGAGGTCGCCGGATTTATACCCGGGGCTAGCATGTTCTAGGGCTTGCGTTCTTGTATTCAATTATAAAACAATGCAAACCTATCCTGTACAACTTTACTATAGGATTAAACCACAGTAAATAAAACAGTACATCTATAATGTACAACTTAACAACAGGTTGTAAAGTAAATAAAACAGTACATACCTATCCTGTACAACTTTACAACAGGTTTCATCGTTGCATCAAACAGTCCACGTCCCTTGTCCATCTCTTGCAGTTCCTCTGACAACGCTGAATATGTTTGGGAGGCCATCTCTCTAGACTCTGTAGACCTCTCCCTGTGGTGCTCTGTGGAAATCACCAGTAGAAAGCAGCAACCGTATATTATACCATGACGTAATCAAATCAAACTATAAACGTTTACCATGTTTTGTTCAGTTGAAAGGTGCAGTCACTACTTGTTCTAAGAGCTAAAATAATTGTCCTCATCCTGATGTAAACACCAGGTAAAAAAAAAATCACACCCGTGTGAACTGAGCGGTGGTTTACCCCCCCCCCCCTTCCCCCCTGTGTGTGTGTGTGTGTGTGTGTGTGTGTGTGTGTGTGTGTGTGTGTGCCTGGTCTGGCCTGGCCTGAACAACAGCGCCCCTCCCTTAACATGTGTGGTCATAAAGGTACTGCAGGCCTGCAGGCTACATACAGACACACACACACGCACACACGCACACACACACGCATACACACACGGCCACGTATAGGAGACGGTGTAACCACCGCTCAAAAAGAGAAAGACCTACAAGCTCAACATATGGGACATTGTGAGCTTATAGATTGGCTATTTTCACTACTATAGGTCAAGAGTTTGGGCCACTACGGAGCGCTTACACCTCTGTCGCATCGCCAATCCAACTGATATACATATATGTAGTCCGTGTCCCTTTCATGCCCATATCTGGACAGCCCGTATGGGCATGTACCCTTTTTTGCCCATAAATGGAGCTGACTTTTTTCTTCTTTTTGAGCGGTGGTCACACCGTCTCCATAGCGTGGCCGTGTGTGTAGGTATGTTTGTTTGTATGTATGTATGTATGTATGTATGTATGTGGGTGGGTCTGTATGTAGCCTCAAGCATATGGTGTAGTACCTTTCATGACCACACATGTTAAGGGAGGGGTGCTGTTTTCAGGCCAGGCCAGGCCAGGCACACACACACGCACGCACACACACACACACACACACACACACACACACACACACACACACACACACACACACACACACACACACACACACACACACACACACACACACACACACGGGGGGGGGGGGGGGGGGGGGGAATTCATAGATCTAGAAACCACCGCTCAGTTCACACGGGTGTGATTTTTTTAACCCCCGATGCCATGCCCATGACGACACAAAATTGAGATTAGACAACAAACAATTCTTTTTTTTTTTAGATTTGTTTTGGGTCTTTTTATGCCTTTATTTGATAGGACAGTAGACCGACAGGAAATGGGGAGAGAGATGGGGAATGACACGCGGTAAAGGTCTTCCGGATCGGGAATCGAACCGGCGACGCCAGCAGGCATCATAGGCTAGTATGTGGTATGCGCCTTGACCACAAATCTTTATAGGTTTATGGCTGACTCGTAGGGCGGGTCATACTTTTTTTATTTTGGAAATCCAAACGTGTTGGGTGTTATTTTTGTGATAGGACAACTCTAACCTACATTAATTTGCATTTTTAAATTGTTAATTGTACCCGTTCTATCTCATTTATAAGATAGTAAAATCCAAATGAAATCTTAACATGTGGGGTGTCTAAATTATGTGTTTCTTTATGGGGAATTCAAATATGGAATTCTTTTTTGGATAGAATAACTCTAACCTACATAATTTTGTACTTTAAAAAGGGAGAAATGTGCGATTTTTACCGCTTTTTAGGATATTATAAGACACAAGGGAAATGTTGTATAATGACAAAGCCAAATCAAATGTACATATTTATTAACAATTTAAGTGAATAACAGTGAATACACTTATGGATATCAAATATCACTTCCAGAATGTTGCTAAGTTGAACAAGTCCTGCTTTGACTCAGCCTTGGACATCAGCCTCCTGCTGGTATCCTGATCCCTGATACCTCCATCCCTCTTTTCCTGGGAGAAGTAAAGTATTGGAGGAAGCTTCAGTCACCATTTTGACAACCCTCTCAATACTTTGGATGTGGCATGGCCAGTGGGGTACCTCCATGGGGGTGTTGATAACGTTATTCAACTCTGAGGTGTTTATTGTACAGGTGCGAGGTGGCTCTGCACATCTTCTGACTAGCTAATCATTTCAGCAATGCTGGAAGCATCATCATTGATCTCAGTTGTCTTTCTGCTTCTTACTGAGGAGTAGTTGCTGCTGCCAGGCTCACTGGCATCACTACAGTGTTGCCAGTGAGCCTGGCAGCAACTATCTGTTCCAATACCCCAGAAAAAGGGACTAAAGAGGAGCCACATGCAGAGCAAATTGCCAAGCTTTTTGCATGGCTGAGAGAGAGGGGTTTTGATTAGACCTTAAGGGCCATTGGAGGGGACTAAACACATCTTAACACTGGTGTCAAAGCTGGAGTAATGCAGAAGCTGGAGCTGCACCTATGACATTATGTTTGTGATAGGACAACTCTAACCTACATTAATTTGCATTTTTAAATTGTTAATTGTACCCGTTCTATCTCATTTATAAGATAGTAAAATCCAAATGGCAGAATTCATATAGGCAGAAAGCTGGTCTGGTTGGTGAGGTGCCTACACACTGGTGAACTTCCCCTCCGCCATGTGGTCATTGTTGAACTCGATGGTCCTAATCTGTCAGACAACACATTGTCTGGACCAATAAGAAAGCTCCTTAATTCAGCTACAGAGCTGCCTGCCAAAGTCATTGAAGATCTCTCGACTGATCAACACTATGGCTATCATATTGTTTCTGCTGTCAGGGATGGAGTGGTTCCTGCAAGGCTGGCTCTGCTGGAGATTGGGCCAGCAAACCACAGCCGCTGGCTCACCACAGCAAACAGACTTCTCAGGCTCTGGGTGTCAAAGCATGGATTGAGAGGAAAGAATCAGAAAAAAACTGCAATAATTGTGGAATACCTTGTTGGAGTGTATTATCCGTGAATGGATAATACACTCACCAACCAGACCAGCTTTCTGTCTATAGGTGCAGCTCCAGCTTCTGCATTACTCCAGCTTTGACACCAGTGTTAAGATGTGTTGAGTCCCCTCCAATGGCCCTTAACCCATACAGGGCCAGATTTCCAAAATATGAATATGAATGTGCGCTTATAACGCCAGGAAATAGCTATTTTGTATCCCCCCAGACCACCTTAACCAGACCACCTTAACGAATGCACGTTCAGCATACCATACCACCAGATGACCACTAGAGACCACCATACACCATACACTGACATGGTCCCATGTTAAGCCTGTTTAAATCCACATAACAGGATGAGACGCTGACTTGGTCCTCATTGACTTAACATGGACGGGCCGCCGGTCACCATTTCAGCTCAATACTGTTCAATTCGTGCTTGATCGTCTCAAACCACCATTGGTATGGGCATCGGGACGTATATAGATGCCACACAGAAAGTTTCAGAATCAAAATCCGACCTAGTGAAGCTACGTGAGGGTCGGATGGTTGCATTGAGGCTAACGCTAGCAGAGGCCTGTTGTCAACAGGAAGCCCTGGTTTAAAGGTGACGTCATAATCGTATCCTTTTTTTTCACGGTTTACGTGTGGACATTAGCTGAGGTAAGCTAACCATTTCGCTCCGTCTATAAACACATATTAAAAGCTTAAACAATGCTTTTATATAAAAGTCGCTCCGAGTCGCTCGGCACCAAACGCCATAGTGAACTAGTCGCTCGTAAAGTCGCCCGGCGCTAACTGAGTTAAGGTCTAATCAAAACCCCTCTCTCTCAGCCATGCAAAAAGCTTGGCAATTTGCTCTGCATGTGGCTCCTCTTTAGTCCCTTTTTCTGGGGTATTGGAACAGATAGTTGCTGCCAGGCTCACTGGCAATACTGTAGTGATGCCAGTGAGCCTGGCAGCAGCAACTACTCCTCAGTAAGAAGCAGAAAGACAACTGAGATCAATGATGATGCTTCCAGCATTGCTGAAATGATTAGCTAGTCAGAAGATGTGCAGAGCCACCTCGCACCTGTACAATAAACACCTCAGAGTTGAATAACGTTATCAACACCCCCATGGAGGTACCCCACTGGCCATGCCACATCCAAAGTATTGAGAGGGTTGTCAAAATGGTGACTGAAGCTTCCTCCAATACTTTACTTCTCTCAGGAAAAGAGGGATGGAGGTATCAGGGATCAGGATACCAGCAGGAGGCTGATGTCCAAGGCTGAGTCAAAGCAGGACTTGTTCAACTTAGCAACATTCTGGAAGTGATATTTGATATCCATAAGTGTATTCACTGTTATGCACTTACATTGTTAATAAATATGTACATTTGATTTGGCTTTGTCATTATAAAACATTTCCCTTTTGTGTTATAACAATATCCAAAAAAGCGGTAAAAATCGCACATTTCTCCCTTTTTAAAGTACAAAATTATGTAGGTTAGAGTTATTCTATCCAAAAAAGAATTCCATATTTGAATTCCCCATAAAGAAACACATAATTTAGACACCCCACATGTTAAGATTTCATTTGGATTTTACTATCTTATAAATGAGATAGAACGGGTACAATTAACAATTTAAAAATGCAAATTAATGTAGGTTAGAGTTGTCCTATCACAAAAATAATGTCATATTTGAATTCTCCATCAAAAAACACATTAAATGGACACCCAACACGTTTGGATTTCCAAAATAAAAAAAGTATGACCCGCCCTAATGGCTGAGTCATGGTGATGTGAGAGCTTGTAGATCTGCTATTCTTCAGAGCCATGCGATCAGTGTTTCCAGATTGTGCTGCTAGAGGAATAAGCAACCAGGTCCTGAAAGCCCAAGAGAAGCAATTATAGGCCGAATGAGCACTTCAAACCTATATACATCAGCTATTTCAAAATAGCCGATCTACAAGCTCACAACCGCAACCACCATTATTTACAAGCAACTTTATACCAGAAAACCGCGGGCCAGCGGTGACTGTGTGTCTATTTGATGATCATCTATTTTCATCATTACGTGAACCTTTGGCTGAGTCGCTCACTTTAACACGCTAAGGGACCTAATAATTAAGATCTAAAAAAGTTATAGCCTACTAAATAAAAACAATTCGGTGGAATTGCATCATGTCTATATTATGCATAGGCTGCAGGCATAGGGTCCTTTTGGTTACCACTTATCCACATTGAATAGGCCTATGTCATTGTTGGACATATTCTTTTATTTTTTAAATATGTTGGCAAATGTTAGGCAGAATGGGCACATATGTATAATTTAACTTGATGTTTGGCACAACTGAAATTGATTTTGTTTGAAGAATAAAGCATTAATCCAATCGATGGCCATTTCAGAGTGCAGTACACCTCCCCAACTGATGTAAAAACCTTGATATTTTGATTGTTAGTTGTTTCGATAGTCTGGTTAGGGTTAGGGTAAGAGTTAGGTTTAGGGTTAATGTTAGGGTTTAGGCTTTGGGGTAGCATTCACCAGCATCTGCAAGTTAGCGTTCACTTGAGTCGGCAGCAGGTTAACCTCGGACTACTGGGACCTCGAAACAACCCCAACCGATAGGGTTGTGTAGTTGAAACATATGGAGGAAATACGAGGAAAACGGCCACCATTTAACTGTGTTTTAGGAGTGCAAGTCTTTACTGTTACATACAAGTAAGATTCCACAAACAAGTGGATGGATATGTAAAGATATTTTATTAAAAGAACATTATGCAGCATGAATGACAAAGGGAGCTCCGCCCCCTTCCTGAAACAACATCTGACGAGCCAATAGGACTACAAGAGGCCAGATAATTCAGGAAACCATTTAATATGTGTTACATGCAGTGTGTAGTGTGGTGTTGTGTGTGTAACAGACATACCAGCAGTGTGTAGTTGGGTGTTGTGTAGTGTCTCCATCTATCTCTGGAAGAGGTTGCACATGACCTCTGCGGCCGCACGGAGGCGCTCCAACACAAACACTCTGACATCGAGCTTCACACGACAAACATCAACACTTTGTTGCTTTTCCAAAACACACAATATCTCCTCTCCCACCGACGTCATGTGTTCATTTATCTTCAGACGTACAGACTCCATTTGAAGCGTTTTAACTCCTTTAAATATGAGAAGGTTTTCACCACGCGCTGTGTCCCAACCACCATGAAACACCAACACTGAGTGAGAAACCGCCGCCGAGCGAGCTACAGCAAGTCTCAGTGTGGAGCGTTGCGAAGTCCGTCCGAGTTATGTCCTGATAAGGACAGAATAGTACATCTTCGTCCCCCCGACTTTCGGCACCTCCGCGCGGTCCAAGTGAACACAGCGGAGCTCCTTGCCCCCCGGCAACCACCGTTATGCTTAGGTTCGTTGGTAAACGCCAGGTCGCGTCCCAAAACCACCATGAAACACCAACAGTTCCTTTGTTGTGGAAACGCCATGCCAGAAACATTCTACTTCCGGAAGATCCAGCTTCCGGATCAACGTGTTTAGCGCATGCGCAAAAACGGATCCAGGCGCACTGTTGCTTTAATGCCTTTCGCCCCCTGGTGGAGGAGATGTGTAACTGACAGAGCCAGACGCACAGCTATAACAGCAGTGATAACACAGAAATGTGTGTGGGGCATAGGCGCCGGAGCCGGGTCTTTTTGGACCAGACTGCCACCCCACTTTTCAGGCTATCGACCTATTTCTTCTGTATTTTGGCGCTATGGTCCCAATGTCCCCATTGTCTTGCTAAATCGCTGCTGGAGGTCGTTGCGACCCCCAGTCACTCATGCTAATTGCTTCCAATACACAAGTCTGTCTGCTATTACATGTTCAACCGGTTCTGATGGGCCAGGCTGCAGTGGTGTAAAGTAACAAATTACATTATACTCATTCAAGTAGCCTACTGTAGGCCAAGTACAATTTTGAGGCTTTCTCAGAGGCAAGTAGGCCTATTGTAGGCTACTTTTACTCCACTACAAATATTTGAAAACAGCTAAGTTACTTTGCAGATTTCGATTATTATAAAGGCATACATTAACCAGTTCAGTCTATATATTTAGGCAATTAGAAATGAAAATACAAGATCACAATGCAACAAAACGTCATTATGCAAGTACATTTTGGACATGGGACTTCTAACAGAGTATTTCTACTTTTAGTTAAGTAAAACTTGTGAGTAGCCTACTTTTCTTTTTTCTTCACTGACGGCCGGTGTGCGTACCACAGAGTCCTGCAGCGGGTCAGGGACCCGTGGGTACCCGACGGGTACCCGTGTTTGACGGGTGGAGACGGGCGGAATATATACTATTATAAATGTGCGTGTGCGGGGACGGGCGGTGCGCGACTAAACACGGGCGGGTGACATTTTACTGTGAAAATCAGACAACTGTTTCTGCCTAAAACAACGTCACAAGAGCGCACACAGTGTGCTGCAGGACAGAACCACGGCATGCAGTCACACACTTGGAGCCGGCTGGAGCGCATATACAGTCTGTCACAGTGAGGCAGCAAGGAAGGGTGACTTGCCTGCAATCGTGTCCAACTTTCACAACCACATCCATTGCTGCGCTCAGAAAGGTGCTTGGTCGTTGTATTGTATAATATCCACGTGATTCCACGACTATTAGGAGTTCGCATCCCTGTTTTATTATCGTCAACTGGGTCTGGTTTGGTTTAGATTACCTCGGGGCTCAGGCTGTTTATCATCATAACTGTAGAGTGATGAGCGAACCAAGACAGACAGACAACGCTAGTGGAGTTCGCTCTTTCAGAGGTGAAAAGCTGGATATATGCTTCGCCGTATGACGGTGCGTGTCGAGCATAGCAGACATTCAAGCTCACAAAGCTGCAAGTTCCGACATGTTGTGAGCGTGTAGCTCTGATATTTTCAATGCGTGACACCATCGTATGATAAATACAACTGCACACAGCAGCGGAGGCAGAACGCATCAGCAGCAACAAGCTGTCGTGATTGACAGTGTCAGATCATGATACAATTTTAAATGATTATGATTGGTTTTAAAGGTTGTTCTACTTTATCCAAATAATAATATTAATAATATGCTTAATAACAGCATTTTCCGACGGCGACGGCGTGCAGGGATGATCAACTATGGAGTGAAAATAGAGTGGGATGTAGATCGGCTGTTTTCGCCTCGCCACGCAAACGGCAACACCATTCGTTTTTTCTTCTCAAGTGTGTGTGTGTGTGTATGTGTGTGTGTGTGTGTGTGTGTGTGTGTATATATATATATGATGATTGTGAATTCCTCTTCAAACCTTTATTGAACACTGGAGAATAACATTCCCAAAAAATAAAACGTTTCTTAATAATGAAAAATAACTTTTAATAAAAAAATATCAGTATTGCATTCATTCTTATTGCAGAAAGTAGTAGTCAATACATATTCGATACAATATGTGTAAGAATGCATTACATTATATTTGCCAAAAATAGCCGATCTACAAGCTTGTAGATCTGCTATTTTTGGCTAAAGTTCTCCTCAGAAAAGGCCAAGGGATGAGAGGATTGTTCATTTATTCTAAAAGAATGGTCCTATCACACATAGATTTGGTGCCTTCCCCTGTAGAACATTATTTAGTGTACTTTTATTTTGAAGGCTGGAGTATTGCAGCTAACTACCAGGCCGGAAACGCTAATGCAGTTCACTTCACGGAGCTCGACGGAGAGCCGATCCTATTGTGTGACGTCATCAGCAGGACCCCCGCGCTAGGATGGCAGAGCGAGAAGATTGGGTACCGACGCCTTATTTGAAATGACACCCGAGCTCCAGGCGGAGCCGCTCGATTGTCCACGACACTGCAAGCGGCGCGAAGGCGCGAGTGGCCGCGGGGGCGAAGAGCGGACCTGCTCTTCGCCCCCGAGCGCCGCAGGCGCGAGTGGCCGCGAAGAGCGGGTCAGGGCCGGCCGCGCGAGTTACGAAGCCGTGGTGAATGCAATCGTTATATTTATGCCCAGGCCGTAAGGCCTGGGCAAGCGCACGATAAACGCCCTGTCCAAGCGACTACAATGGAGCGCTCCCTAGCTCCGCTTCAGCCAATCAAAAGCTTCGGTGGGCGGGGTTTCCCTGGAGCTCGGGTGTCATTTCCAATAACGCGGTACCGACACCGGGCTGCTCGAGCGTCGGCTCGCTCACTCTCTCTCTCTCCTCACTCACAGTGCGATGCAAAGCAGTTCATTTATGAGTTCTAACTTTCACTATAGCCTACAGTAGCTTGAATTTCCCTTCCTTTATTCACATTTAAACTTAATTTATTTTCTCGAAAATACATTGAGCGCAGCAGAGCCCTTGCTCATTCATAATGCCGAGATTACAGAAGGCATAATAGGCCTACAACATTGTAGGGCATAATAATTAATATTGAAATAAGAACAGCAGGATAAAACGAGTTATGTATTGTGAAAAAGTTGAATTAAATTATTTATCCAGAGCTACTTATACAATTGTCATTGTGCTAGTGATTGTGATAGTTATAAAAGTCCGAGGTGTACGTTTGGTTATGGTTATGACGTCACCACCCGGCCACGCCCACACCACCGTCCCCTCACTATTTTATCCCTGCCGGCGCTCCTGGTGTGGGGAGGACAGGCTATCTTCTACATTGCGGAGTACATGGGGTAAAAACATTTTTTGTATTTTATTTTTTGAGCGGTGGTTACACCGTCTCCTATACGTGGCCGTGTGTGTATGCGTGCGTGTGTGTGTGCGTGTCTGTATGTAGCCTGAAGTACCTTTTTTGACCACACATGTTAAGGGAGGGGCGCTGTTGTTCAGGCCAGGCCAGACACACACACACACACACACACACACACACACACACACACACACACCCCACACACACAGGCACCCCCCCCCCCCCCCCCCCCCCCCCCCCCCACGACCACCGCTCAGTTCACACGGGTGTGATTTTTTATATATGTTAACCTAAGGCATGTTTTCACTACAGTTCCGGAATTTTCCCAGTAAAATCACTAATTATAATTAGCATAACTTTCTGGGAGTTTCGTTTTTTGGGTGTTTTCACATGCCCTCATTGGCAGCAAAAATTCCGGTATAGCACCGTTTTCATTATAGATCATTGTGGCGGAATGAACGTGATACAACGTCATACTGGCGCGAGAGGTAACGAGACTTGGCGAAAACAGGAAATTACGTACAATGTACGAGCCGATAGAGTGGTGTTATTGTGTTGTTGTTTTCTTCATTGTTCATTCTGTGTTGCTCAGCTCATCGAGTAGTACCATGGCACCCGACATTCTGTTGATGTTGCAGATTATGAACACATTTGGAATGAGTTCTTTCTTTTCTGTGAACGAACGCATTGGGCGGATAACGAACGCTATACAAAGAGGTCGCAAGGATTTGGAAGAACACTTGCAGAGATCGAGAGAGAAATACAAGGCCGATCGGAGAAGACGAGTGAGGCGACAAATGCGAAGAAGAAGAGAGGTTGTTTTTCTGAACGCCCAAAAAGCAATAAAAATAGAGTGGATGGTAGACCGGTCTCATGGTGATGTATTCTGGGCTCGTCTTCTACATGGCTACACCGACAAGCAATGGAAAGAAAACATGAGAATGACACGCGACACGTTTGAGTATGTGTTCCAACAAGTGAGAGAAAAGCTGACCAAAAAGACTACTAGCTGGCGGGAACCCATTGAACCTCGACGGAGACTGGCTGTAGTTTTGTGGTGGTTTGCTACCCCGGGAGAATACCGAACCATCGCCGACCTTTTTGGTATTGCACGTTGCACGCTTTGTTATTTAGTGCGTCAAGTTACTACAGCGTTGAAGGAAGGCCTTCTGGAACGTTTTATATGCCTACCTAAAGGAGATCGGCTGCGGGAGGTAATTGCTGGATTTAATCGTCGTGGTTATCCACAATGTGCTGGTGCCATTGATGGAACGCACATACCTGTACTCGGTCCAAAGGATGACACTGCGTCCTATCACAATAGGAAAGGTTGGCATTCCATTGTGATGCAGGCTGTCGTGGATCACAAGTTATGGTGAGTCTGAGTGGCTATGTTGTCAATTTGTTTTGGTTGCCTTATACCCTTGTATATGGGCATGACAAGCATGTGATGCATAATACATGTTCTATTGTTCTTCAGTTTCACAGATGTATATGTTGGCTGGCCTGGCTGCACACATGATGCCAGAGTGTTGGCCAACTCCACCTTGTACAGAAAGGCTGAAGACCACCAAAATGGATTTCTGTTTCCTCGTGAGGTAAGTCCCTTAGAGGAATGAAGTGAATTAAATATTATTATTATTATATCTTGTTGACTGCAATGTGCTCACTGCTGCATGACCCTGAGCTCAGGAGAGAGAAGGAATAGTGATGTTCTTGTTTTAGCAAATGAAATAATGAACTGTGAGAGAGGGAGGGAGGCAGTCAGTCCATCCTTTTGCCTTGCTGAAGCAACATGTCTGATGTGAGAATGTTACAGCGCTGTGAATAAACCTTTTCGTATCATTTTATATTGCATCTGAGTCAAAGTGAACTGATTCTTTTGAGAGTCTTCAATTCCGCTGGGCTTTAGTCATAAGGCCATAAATTAAGTAGGATTTCTACGTCAGTTCCTTATATGCTATATAAATACATTCCTGGAGGTTGGCACTTCAAGAGTCAGTTAACTAATAGCAATCGTGCGCTGTTTCTACAGACATCGCTGATGGTGAACGGAGTTGAAGTTCCAGCACACCTCATCGGAGACCCAGCCTATCCACTGAAGAACTGGCTGATGAAAGGCTTCACCCATCGCGGTAACCTGACAGAAGAACAGCGGCGGTACACCTACCGCTTAAGCTCAGCTCGTATGGTGGTTGAAAACGCCTTTGGTCGCCTCAAAGGTCGCTGGAGATGTCTGCTCAAGCGCAATGATGTTGATATTGTACTCATGCCTGACATTGTTACAGTGTGTTGTATCCTGCACAATGTGTGCGAGATCCAGAAGGATACATATTTACCCGAGTGGAATGCAGGGGGAGACGAAGAGGCTGGTGAACAGCCAGATGAAGTGGTTTTCCGGGGTGAGGTTGAGCCACAGGAAATGCGAGAGGCCATCATGACACTTCTGTAGCCTGTATTTCCATTTTTTATGCTTGTACTTCCACTACATCTCAGAGGCAAATATAGCACCTTTTTACTCCACTATTTGAAAATGTTACTAGTGTTTATATATATTATGTCATAGTACACCCAGGTGACACCTGCGTTTCCACTTTTACCTTTTTCGGAATGGACTTTCTGGCTTGGTTTTAAGCTTGCTAAGGCACTGGCCTTTACTTCGAATTATACCGCGTTCTTTTAACAGTTCAGAGACCCTCGTACGTTTTTGAATCGGAATTGATGCCCTTTATCATGGCACATATTGCCTCGTCGTGTCTTATCGACAACAGTTCACGGATTGTACGCTCCGTCCAGTGTCCTTGTCCAGGCATGTTAATTTTTATTTTATTTTTTTCGCCTCCTCTCTCTCTCCCCCCTCCCTTCCCTGAGCGAGAGAAACGAAAAAGTTGAGGCATAACATTTTGTATAACACGGTTCTATTGTGAAAATAGATCTACAAGCTCACAATGCCTCGCAACACAGGCATTGAGCATGTATCCATTTTCACAATTTCTACCTCTAATATTTGACAATTTGGCTAATGTTTAATTTGTCATTTAGAAGTATTAAAAAGTCTGTCCAGATCGCCTCTTAACTCTGGATTGTTTATTGTTGAGAGAGAAAACAATGTTGGGCTGTCACTTGTTTTAATAAATGTTTTACATTGAACTGTGTAGTATCATTTCCTTGATGTAATATTGCAAGGACCACATTAGAAGCAAGTGTTTCACTGTTCTGTATATCGTCACTGTCTGGCCAAAACCTCTTGACTCCATTTTTGAGGTTTTAGATTTTGTTGGCATGAATCAGGGCTATTGAACACCCTTTACATCTGACTGAGAGTTAAAATAATATTGAACCAATGGAAAGTAGTAAACAGTGCTTGGGACAAAACCTCCCAACTCCACTTGAGCTAATTTTCCCGTAAATGAACAGTTGTTAGGCCCAACAGCAGAGATATCCTTGAGTTGTTAAACAGCTTCAGTACAGTATGCTCACGTCAGTCTGTAAATTTAACTGGTATTTATATACAAAATCTTGTTTCTCAACTTTGATTGGGGCTGTAAAGTTTTCTACCCAACCATTTGTTTTATAGCAGTTCTAAGCATACACAAAGGGGTTTGACACAACAATCTCAAGGGCACTTGCCCACAGGTAATGTCCTGCTTGCCCAACAGTAGGGGTATATACAAATCCTGTTGAATTCTAAATCAGTAATTCTCAAACTTGAAATGTCAAGGTCTCCCTGTAACAGGTATAAATGAAACCAAATAGACCCATAAGCATAAGGGTCCATTTGGTTTCATTTGTATACTGTCACAGTTGTAAGGATCAATATACCTCCCATTTGTATACTGTCAGTTTAGTTTATCTTGTACTGTAGGTGGTTGTACTGTAAAGTAACTTGAAAATAACAATAAAACCCAACAGGAAAAATAATTCATTCTTTTTCCTGTTGGGTTTTATTGTTATTTTCAAGTTATATACAAATGGGAGGTATATTGTTCCTTACAAATGTGACATTATACAAATGAAACCAAATGGACCCTTATGCTTATGGGTCTACTTCAGACAAGTGGTTGGGTAGGGGTGGGTGATATGGAAAAATACACGTATGGGTGAGTATTCATGTTAGACGGTTATATGGAAAAATACAATAGTCCCAAGCTGTATCACGATAAGATTGTCTATCGTGATACAGCTTGGGACTATTGTATTTTTCCATATCACCCACCCCTACCCAACGGTCATGACCACTTGCCTGAAGTTCAAATTCAATTGATAACTGCAGTCGTGAGGGCACCTTGAAAATCTGCACTGCCAGTGTAAAAAAATAACAAAGGATATGTTGTTAAATGGTTTATTAACCATTTTTCAAAGCATGGCATGCATATACAAAATGTCACAGCAAACACAAAAAATCACAGCAAATTTACACAATTTACAAGCACAGGCTTTTCAGACCATGTCCCAAAATGTGATCTTTGAAACATGGAACACACAAATGTTATTAGTTTGGAGTAGGGATGGCCAAATGGAGATTTTTTCTTAACCGATAACCGAAAGGCCTTATCAGTTAATTAACCGTTAACCGTTAAGGAAATGTCTTCAAAAATGCGTTAAGGAAATGTGTTCAAAAATGCGCTATTTTAGCGATTTAAAAAAGGAAAATACACCCGTTGTTCCCCATAATAAAGTGCCATATTTACACATTACAAACAATAAAACTAGGAGAAACAAGAATACAAATGTTTTCTAAAAGAAATGTGTTTTTGCAAAGAAACGGTGGCATTGAAATGATCAGTCTGTAATGTGATGCGCTTTCGCCAGGCACGTGCGCACATACAGCAAAGGGGGCTGGAGCCCTTAACTTTTATCAACAGAATTGTCCACCAAAAGGCCATTCAGCCCATGCCTCTCTAACATTCTGTGCACTCCCTGGCTATCGCCTAACTAAACAGCCGCAGCGAGATGCTCGTATGTAGAACAATAACTTTCAATCGTATAACTTTTGGAATGGTTGAATCGGCTAAACGCGATGTCCATTTCATTAATTTTCTTCTCTCTCGCCCGTGTTTTGTGTGTGCTGATGCAGCGATCATTGAATTTGCGAGTCTGAGCTCAGCTTTGTTATTTTCGCATATCCTACTCTGTAACCAAGACGACTTTAGCGTTCCTCACGTCATCAACATGTACCATTAGAAAGTTGTGTTTTAAGCTCTTCTTAAACGGGATTCAATGTGACGGGGTCTGTTTTGTAAAATCCAATCGACGACGGAGCATTTGTTGAATAAGTCAGCGTGTACGACTCGCGTCGCAGACTCGCAGTTGCGTGAATGCTCGATGTTACACAGACATTGGTGTCCCAGAAATGTGTGACCACAGCGCGTATAGTTGCATGGTTGATGACTTGAGGTTGCGTAGATATTGGTGTACGGGGCTTTTGGTGTGACACATGGGTTGATTTCCTTTTTCTTTTCTTTTTTATCGGTCAAAATTGACCGTTAGTGCTTACCGGTAACCAATTTCTTATCGGTTTAACGGTAACGGTTAGCCGTTGGCCATCCCTAGTTTGGAGATCACTTGACTAGTGTTTTGGCGACATTGCCCTTCATCGCTACACCTCCCTATGGGTAGACCTGGCAACACTGTCAGAGCAGCAGATTGCAGTCAATGCAGTTCTGTGAAGGAGGATGTTGCGATCGGGTGGAACAGCGTATCATGTATCCTTCTGGTCGGAACGGGAGAGCTACTTCTGGTCTGAACGGGAGAGAGATTGAATCTGCTGGTGGGTGCTGGGTCATGTCCGTCCTGCCACAAGATTGTCTATCGTGATACAGCTTGGGACTATTGTATTTTTCCATATCACCCACCCCTACCCAACGGTCATGACCACTTGCCTGAAGTTCAAATTCAATTGATAACTGCAGTCGTGAGGGCACCTTGAAAATCTGCACTGCCAGTGTAAAAAATAACAAAGGATATGTTGTTAAATGGTTTATTAACCATTTTTCAAAGCATGGCATGCATATACAAAATGTCACAGCAAACAAAAAAAATCACAGCAAATTTACACAATTTACAAGCACAGGCTTTTCAGACCATGTCCCAAAATGTGATCTTTGAAACATGGAACACACAAATGTTATTAGTTTGGAGATCACTTGACTAGTGTTTTGGCGACATTGTCCTTCATCGCTACACCTCCCTATGGGTAGACCTGGCAACACTGTCAGAGCAGCAGATTGCAGTCAATGCAGTTCTGTGAAGGAGGATGTTGCGATCGGGTGAAACAGCGTATCATGTATCCTTCTGGTCGGAACGGGAGAGCTACTTCTGGTCTGAACGGGAGAGAGATTGAAGCTGCTGGTGGGTGCTGGGTCATGTCCGTCCTGCCACTGACGGATGGTGCTGTGGCCGTGGCTGAAACTGCCGTTTTGTGCTGGGTAGTGGTGGGCTGCAGGCAACTGAAACGGCTGTGATGGTACAGGTGGGCGGGAGACACCCATCAGTTCCCGCAATAAGTTGAATTGTCTAGCCTCCCGTTGGTCCTCACGTTCATGAAGCTCCCTCAGCAGCCTCTCCTCTCTCTCTAAAGAGTCTTTAAAAAGCTTGTCCTCATACTCCCACTGCTTTGTAAGTCTGTGTTCCTCTCGCTGCTGGAATCTGTCCTCCAGTCATTCAAGGTCTTCAAAGTTCTGCTCCCTCCTGGACTTCTTACTACTGGTCTCTGTAGGAGATGCTAAACACACAACACAACAATCATTAATTAACAACCACAGTTAGGCCACAAACATCAAAACACCAAAGCTCTTTGCCGATCTACAAGCTGCGCTGCGAGGCGTTGTGAGCTTGTATATCTGCTATTTTTGGCTAAAGTTCTCAGAATATGGACGCTAGGGTTCAAGTGGTTAATATAAAAAAGGACAAAAAAGGTTTCTATCACTCAAAGATTTGGAGGACCCCCTATAGAAACTCTGGGGACCCCCTAGGGGTCACAGACCCCCTGTTGAAGACCCCTGCTATAAACTATACATTATTTTGGTTTTATTTAAATAATGAATTATGCTGGTTTTATTTATTTAAATAATGAATTATGCTGGTTTTATTTATTTAAATAATGAATTATGCTGGTTTTATTTAAATAATGAATTATGCTAGGTCACGTGTGGAGTGAGGCCTACCACACAAGTAAGTGTCAGAGTTCTGCTCGGATCCCTCACAGATCTGTGGTACAGGAGATGCTAAACACAGAAAACAGCAATTAGTAGTTAGCAACAACTTGAAAAGTTACAAGAGTTAATGCTATGCTAGGTGTGGAATGAGGCCTACAACACAAGTAGCCACACTAGACTTGTGTTAGCCTTTATGTCTTGTGGCATTTACATTAGTGTGGGGATTTAAGGAGAGCAAATGCTAATTTCGTGCAATTTTGACTTAAAGCGCGAAGTTTTGCACAGATGTAGCCCAGGGCTTGCTCTAATGATTTAGCTAGGGCGCCCGAGTCTGCGACCTTCGGGGTCGCCACAGCGGCCAAATCAAGTTGGGCTCCCATTGACTTTCTATACAGGAGGAAAATACCCAGATTTTTTTTTTTTCTGGGTATTTAAGGAGGATCTGAGGCGTCTAACTAGGGGTTTGTCATGATGCTGAATCCATTGCAGGCATTTGTTTTGCACAAAAAACATTCAGTGGGCTAGAAATGGCTTCAGAAAACAATACACGTATGGGTGAGTATTCATGTTAGTCGGAGGCCTTAGGGTTTTTTTTCTCGTGCTAATCAGTCTAAAAGTGCAACATTTCTCACAGATGTAGCTCAGGGCATGCTCTAATGATTTAGCTAGGGCGCCCGAGTCGGCGACCTTCGGGGTCACCACAGCACCAACAAAACTCTGAAAAGTGATGACTCATCACTTTTCATCACTAAAGTCGGGAGCCCAACTTGATTTGATGTTGCAGACTCGGGCGCCCTAGCTAAATCATTAGAGCATGCCCTGAGCTACATCTGTGCAAAATTGTGAACTTTTAGACTGATTAGTACGAGAAAAAAAAACCTAAGGCCTCCGACTAACATGAATACTCACCCATACGTGTATTGTTTTCTGAGGCCATTTCTAGCCCACTGAATGTTTTTTGTGCAAAACAAATGCCTGCAATGGATTCAGCATCATGACAAACCCCTAGTTAGACCCCTCAGATCCTCCTTAAATACCCAGAAAAAAAAATAATTCTGGGTATTTTCCTCCTGTATAGAAAGTCAATGGGAGCCCAACTTGATTTGGCCGCTGTGGCGACCCCGAAGGTCGCAGACTCGGGCGCCCTAGCTAAATCATTAGAGCAAGCCCTGGGCTACATCTGTGCAAAACTTCGCGCTTTAAGTCAAAATTGCACGAAATTAGCATTTGCTCCCCTTAATCCCCACACTACATTTCTGCCTAATAAAGTTATCAATTTTAGATTAATTGGTTTCATCCTACACCAGCCATGGTGAGGACCAACACAGTCCTAATCAGGACATATTGGACAATTGAAACACCTGTTGGTCCTCAACATGGCCGTGTAGGACTAGAAATTAAACCCATGAATATATGGAATCTAGATTTGCAATATCACCTACTGACATCCCTATGAGCCCAAATAACAGAAAAGGCCTGGTTGTATTAAATGACGTTAAACTAAAACATTGCAAAAATATGATTAGCCTCTTTCTGTGAAATGTTAGCTAGCAAACACTACATAGTACCTTACCTGTTCTTGAACTGCTACTCTCCCCGGTGGTGGCTTCGGTGGTCTCGGAGTCAAGGCTTGCACTGATAGACGCTGGGGTGGTCAGGCGACTGTTGCTCCATATTGAAAAACAAAGATCATAGTACACCCAGGTGACACCTGCGTTTCCACTTTTACCTTTTTCGGAATGGACTTTCTGGAACTTCGCTCTCAAGGTTTTAAGCTTGCTAAGGCACTGGTCTTTAGTTCGAATTATACCGCGTTCTTTTAAGAGCTCAGAGACCCTCTTGTACGTTTTTGAATCGGAGTTGATGCCCTTTATCATGGCACATATTGCCTCGTCGTGTCTTATTGACAACAGCTCACGGATTGCACGCTCGGTCCAGTGTCCTTGTCCAGGCATGTTATTTTTTATTTTTTCGTTTCTGTCGTCGCTCAGGGAAGGGAGGGGGAGACCACCCCAGCGTCTATCAGTGCAAGCCTTGACTCTCAGTGAGAGGAGGCAGATGCGGCCTTGTTGTTAACGAAGCCTGGTTAGCTAGCTGCAGCGAAAAATAAAAAAGCTGACGGGAGACCACGCTTTTCCCCCAGAAAGCCAGGTTAGCTAGCTGCAGCGAAAAATAAAAAAGCTAACGAGAGACAGACAGCGGACAATGTCAGACAATGTCTGAAGATAACAATACCGTACTTGAATTTGCACGACAGCATAAAAACGAGAGAGAGAGACAGGGCAGGCAGGGCTTCTCCAGGGTAGCTTGACAGTGTTGTCATATGTGAGGCACATCGGTGCAGAATTTATAGGTCACTTCCTGTGTAGCAATTTAACGGCATGAAAAATAACGTTATGCGTTTTCACTACAGGGATATTTTATTCTTCCAGTACTTTCACCAAAAATTACTAGGTATTTTCCCGTCAAATTTCGGCCCCCAAAACTGCCGGGACTCAAAATAAGTGTCCGTTTTCACATGGTGTGAATTTCAAAATTGCCGTCATTTTGGAAAAAACTTCCAGAAGTTTGACTCAGTGAAAAGGGGGCTCTATTTTAACACACCTATCTCCCAAACTTCCTCCCCAGTCAGTCAGAGTTCAGAGTGTGATGTGGGATTATGTGCAGGATGTAAATTGCATACGGGAGCAACACACAACATTAATCGATGGAATACTTTATTAACAGTAAAAACAGGTACAGAGATACAGATTTATACAAAAGAATGCTAAAAGGATGACCCAAAAAAGCCCAAGGCTTATTTCCATTGAGGTCCTTTGACCCTACTAAAAGCTCTTTTAGGTATAGCTCAAGTCTGTGGCGCCATTGGCGCAGAAGTCTTTTTGTTGCGCACTGACAGCATATGGTTATGTGCTTTTTATGTATTTTATGTATTTTTGTATACTGTATTGTTGCTGTTGTTGTCATTGGTGTTTTTGATATGGACCCCCTGTGTGATTCCTGAATAAAGATTATATATATATATTCAATCCATCAAGACATTTAATTACAAAAATAACATCAATAATATTCACAATATCATTATATACGAGTAGCCTAGTAATAAACTAAAAAAGTACAGTAGATTGCAGGGGCCAGTTAAGAATTGCCGGCTATAGTTGCTCATTCAATTGCAATTCAATTCAAATAGCTTTATTGGCATGACACTTACAATATTGCGACAGCATCAAGTACAGTAAACTGAAAAATACTAACAGCAGAAAACAATATCTAACATGCAAATAAAACAGTATTTTAAACAATATGCTAGTATCATAATGATCCAAATGCAGTTTTGAACTGTATGTGTGTGTGTGTGTGTGTGTGTGTGTGTGTGTGTGTGTGTGTGTGTGTGTGTGTGTGTGTGTGTGTGTGTGTCAAGATAATAGTCACATTGAGTGTTGTTTGTTTAAGTGTCCCTCAGTTTGTGACATGCAGTCACATATTGTGCAGCTCAGTGTGCTGCAGGTCTCTCTCCAAATAGAATGTCTTGTTTGTCATTGTCATCTAGGACTCAATTTCTCATCTATCTTATATTATTATATTTGTCACATTTTAATAGAAAGTGCATCTCAGTCTCCACCTCAGCTGTGACCTCACACTTTTTGTTCTGGAGGCAGATAGGACTTCTTGTGTCGTCCTTTCTTTGTTTGACTGTTTTGACAAGGAATTCCACATTTGTGTGGCATAGCAGTAGAACAAATGTAAACCTAATCTGCCATGGGTTGAACCAGATTGGTGGAGCTCTCTCTCTGGTGCTGTGCTATAGTTAACAATATTGAAGTGGTTTGACACATGCAGGAAAGTTGCTCTACTGATCTACAAGATCACAATGCGTTGCTTAACGCCACTTTGCGAGCTTGTAGATCAGCTATTTCCACTACGATATTTCTTAGATTAGTTTGTTTTATGTTTTTAAAATGTATAAAAATGCTGGAAAAGAAAATAGGCACACCCCCGGCACACACATGGGTCCCTACCCACTGTTTGGGAAACAGTCCTCTACCTGAGTCATCCCAGTGATCCCAGCCTAGCATAATGAGCAGGGGTTCAGAGAGTTCTAGGAGTGACAACAAGCCTGACCAGTTTGTTTTGGGACGTCTTATTGTGGGACACACTTTAGATATTTTCATTATTTATCTACCAGACTATATCAAGTTCTCCTCAAAACATTGTTTCCTTTCTACTCCTACATACTTAGACAGAAAATGAAAATAAAAACATCAATGTGTTCAGCTTACTGTGGCGACGTGTGCTATTATTTTTTTACAGCAATCGGCCAAATGGTGGCGCTGTAGGAAGCCTTCGAAAGTGCGAACTTTGAACAGGTAGAGCTCATGCTGTTATACGTACAGCCATGAAACCTGTATACACGTATGCATCTCCTCATGCCGAACTTTTACCCTCTGACTTTTGACCTCTGACCTTTAGATCTCCCACAATTTGGAATTATATGAAAAACAGTAAAAATCTATCTCCTCCTGGGATTTTTGCGTTACGCGCATGAAACTTTTTTCACATGAACTTTGGACCAATACGGTCAAACTGATCAACCAGAGTTTTTTAAAAGTGAAACATTATTTTTTTAATAATTCAATGAATATTGCGGTTTTATGCAAATTATTCTTCAGCCTCTAAATCATACATGCAAAGTTACACGTTCATGGCATTTGGCAAAGATGTAGAGGGTTAGTCAAAGTATCACTGAAACCAATTTTATCCCAATCGGCCAAAGGGGGGCGCTATACAAAGTGTTTGAAAATTCAAACTTCAAACGGGCATAAGTCATGACTCGTTTTGTTTGAAGACATGCAACTTGCTTACACGCGTGCTTTGACTCAAGCGGAAGACATCTGTGTCTTTGTTAAGTAAGCTCCGCCCTTAGATTTTCCGCCATTTTGAGCAGTTTATAAAACGCTTAAACCTGCTTTTATTCTGGAATTTTCGCGTCGCGTGCACAAAACTTTTATTCTGGAATTTTCGCGTCACGTGCACAAAACTTTTTTTACATGAACTTTGGACCAATATCTAAAGATCTGTCGGATCGGATTTTTTTCTTTTTTAATTGAAACATGCTTTTTTAATAATTGAATGAATACTGCAGTTTTATGCAAATTATTCTTCTGCCTCTAAATCATACATGCAAAGTAACATGTTCATGGCAAAGATGTAGAGTGTTAGTCCAAATATCACTAAAACCAATCTTACTCCAATTGGCCAAAGGGGACGCTATATCATTTTGAGCAGTTTGTGAAACGCTTAAACCCGTTTTTTTCTAGGATTTTTTTTTGTGCAATTTGCATGAAACATTCTACACACAATTTAAGGACCTTTATCTAACATGCCTATGAAGTGCACATACAAAAATATATAAAATAATAATAAATATAGCTGCAAGCAGCGATAAATTGGCCAAAGCCAAAAACACCTCAAATCATGAACACAGCCTGGGATGTGCGTGAAATCTTGCAAGCACATTCCCAATAGGTCAAGGAACAGATACCACCCTTCTCACATTGGCCTGTTATAGCGCCACCAGTGGGTCACCTTTTGCATAACACATTTTTGGAACAAAATGGACCAATCTTTGACGTCAGTAACGTCAAAGAGAGCACTGCCTGCGATCTTGCCATTTTGTACTTTTATAGCCATTGTTTTCTGGCTTGAAGCGAGCCCACAATTGTTTCGAAGGAACAATATTTTCTAGTTTTTCTTTTTATCTCTGACACAAAACATTTTCAGATTTGCATCTTCATGGCCAAATATATTTCAATCGAAAGAAGCGGCTTGGACTCCTCGTGCATTAAAGGAAGTACAAGCTCAGTCTGTTGTTCTTCCCAGGTTGGCAGAGGGAGAGTAGCTCCCAGTATTACAGCTTATAGGCATTGGCATTGAGTGGAAAATGTTGGTTATTCTGTGGGTCGGGACAGTGAAGTGACAATTTAAGGACTTGTATGATCTTTGTAATACAAAAGAAGGAAAACAGAGGGGGGGGGGGGGGGGGGGGGGAGGAAGGCTGTTACTGTATGAAAAGTAGTCAATGAACTATGTGTGATGTGTGACATGATTCAAAGCAGCCATAGTAAATTATTTTAATATTGAAGAAAAGGTTATTTGGATTATTCTGTATGCAGACTATGCACTGTAATTATTATGGGTAGGCTAGTACTGTTCACAGTAGTTATATTGGGTAGGCCTGTATTGTTTGCAGTAGTAATTATTTGTAGGCCTAAGTACACAACTTACACAGTTAGAGGTGAACCACACATTTGATTGAACATTTCTGTTATGATATATAACAAATAAAATACCTGTAGCAGTGAAACACCTTTGATATACTTTATTAGCAGTTCACTGAGGGAAAAAGCACAGGAAAGTGCAGTTCAATACAAGGTGAAAAGTGGATTTTAACCCAACAGAGCACTGCTTGCTTCCATTGGGGTCCTTTGTACTCAATTCATTAAAACATTAGATGACAATACAATGCCAAACACCATATACCAGTCAGATATCAAACAGAAACCAAACATATGTACAGCAAACAAATCAGAAATGATAATAAAAAAATAAAATGCACAAAACGGTCAGAAATCAGATACAAGATAATGACAGTCATCAGAGTAATGGTTTATGGTTTAGCTGTTTTTCCAGAGCTTAGAAGAGAAGCAAATGCAGTGAGTGAGTGGGTGCGTTCCCTTCCTCCCTCTATAATGTCCTGAAATGTCTGGAGTCGGGAGGCTCCCGCTCTCTTAATTCTCAACAAATCTCTATGATTCAGATTTTCCTATAATTGGCAGACATGAGTTTCAATTGTGTCAATTGTGTTTACCATTGAGATGTTAGTCTGTATAAATACAATGAATATAACACCTAAGTGCAGCTGAAGAGTTAATGTTTCACACTGCGTGGCAGCACTAATTAATAGTTTGTGATTGTCATGACATTCTCTAGAATCAGTAACATGTGGGTGATAGCCCAATTACACATGGTTTTATTCAAATGCAATCAAAGGCTACAGCTTATAAAGCAAGCATTGGAATTGCAACCATATATGACAGGGGTGTTCAAAGAGTGGCCCGAGGGCCAAATGCGGCCTGATGACAAATGTTATACGGCACGTGACTTCATTCCTAAATTGTACTATAAACGGCCCTACAGCACCATCAAACAAGAATATTTTATAGTATAATTTGTCAGGTTTCCTTGTTCCCTGTTGTCTCATTCTGAAGGGGTAGAAAAACTATTTTATTAAGTGTGCCTGCTATGCAATAGCAAAACACTTATTGTAATCCGCCATACTTAAGTCATTAAGTCATTAAGTCTTTCGCCACGAATTTCTGCACGTAATAACTGCCGCACAATTTACGCCACCGCCGCAATATATACATCAAAACGTGCGGCTCGGCCGGGAATGGTGTGCTATTACTTTTCTTTCCGATCCGCGTTACCATTGCGACGTAATTCGCAAAAAACGACGCCCAAAAACCCCATTGACTTAGAATGGGGGAAATTTCGGCACGTAATAACTGCCGCAAGATTTACGCCACCTCCGCAATATATACATCAAAACGTGCGGCTCGGCCGGGAATGGTGTGCTATTACTTTTCTTTCCGATCCGCGTTACCATGGCAACGTAATTCGTAAAAAACTACGCGCAAAAACCCTCATTGACTTTGAATGGGGGACCCAGAAAACCCAGAAACTTTGGCGCCACATAACTCTGCCATAATTTTGCCTAGCAACGTGATTTAAACTTTAAAATGCACACACAACTTTGGTCTTTTCCGGCCAATAGGGATGAGCTGTAATTGATTAAGCCCCGCCCCCTCTGTATTCCTATTGGCTGGGTTTTAAACAGCCACTACTCCAGTTCACAGCATGGTACCGTCTTGAAACTTGGTGTCTGGACTTAAACGGCCAATAGGGACTTATTACTTAAGCCCAGCCCCCTCTTAAGCCCCGCCCCTATCTTCCTATTGGCTTAGCTTTAAACAGCTTTATCTCCAGTTTGCAGCATGGTACCGTCTCGAAACTCGATGTGTGTACTTACATGGCAAATAGGAACTATCTGTAAATGCTTAAGCCCCGCCCCCTCTGCCTTCCTATTGGCTGGGCTTTAAACAGCCATGTCTCCACTTCCCAACACGTTACTGGTCACAAACTCGGTGGGTGGTCCCACAGTCCCAACGGCTAACCGCTAATGCTAATGCTAATGCTAACAAATGCTAATGCTAACACATGCTAATGCTAACACATGCTAATGCTAACAAATGCTAAAGCTAAAAATGCTAATGCTAATGCTAACACATGCTAATGCTAACAAATGCTAATGCTAAAAAATGCTAATGCTAACATATGCTAATGCTAACGAATGCTAATGTTAGCAAATGCTAATGCTAATGTTAATTCTAACAAATGCTAATGCTAACACATGCTAATGCTAACATATGCTAATGCTAACAAATGCTAATGCTAATACATGCTAATGCTAACAAATGCTAATGCTAATGCTAACAAATGCTAATGCTAACACATGATAATGCTATGCTAACATATGCAGATGCTAACACATGCTAATGCTAAAAATGCTAATGCTAATGCTAACAAATGCTAATGCTAACAAATGCCTAATGTTTAAAGGAAAACAAATCTATGATAATGCTAATGCTAAAAAAATATTAATGTTAAAGCTAATGATAAAAATGCTGATGTAAAACTGCTTTACAAGGTTGCACACACTTAGCAAGCTGCAGGCACACTTAAAATTTCTTGGAAATTTTCTTTTCTAGTTGTATTATTTACCTTGCATGTCTGGTAACATTTGGTATAGCGAGTTATTTGTGTTTTGTTCAGAGCACACACCTGACAAAAGACCATTGATATTACATATTGATGATGATAAATACAATATTGTAATTGTGATGCATTTTGTGACTTTGTTATGGTCTGACTGAAAGGGCATTTTGTCAGGAGATATAGTCGGCCCTTGGATGTTTTAATATTTTCTAATGTGGCCCTCTTTGAAAAAGGTTTGGACGTATGATTATGGCCATGCATGCACTTGGACATTTGTCCTTTCAATATGTTGTTTCTTACTCTTTTGGTCTACCGCTTAACACATGTCTTGCACTGATCTTAAAGGTAATGGTAGCCGATACTCTGATTGCTTTGATTAAAGTAACACCCAAACACACCCATACCGCAAGCATAATAGCAAAATGACATTGGGCACACCTAAACAAGTAAGCCTGTATGTAGCGTATCACAAACTGCACAAGTAAAGGAGTTTTAACCTGTATGAGTCCTCAAGTGTACCTTTACCTTATTACTTTGACTAAAAGCTTTACCACAAACTGTACAGGGAAAAGGTTTTTCCCCCGTATGAGTCCTCGTGTGGGCTTTCAATTCACCACTTCGACCACAGCCTTTACCACATACTGTACAAGTAAAAGGTTTTTTCCCCTGTATGAGTCTGCATGTGTACTTTTAATTCACCACTATGACCACAGCCTTTACCACAAACTGTACAAGTAAAGGGTTTTTCCCCTGTATGAGTTCTCATGTGTGATTTTAAATGACTACTATGACCACAGCGTTTACCACAAACTGTACAAGTAAAGGGTTTGTCCCCTGTATGAGTTCTCATGTGTGATTTTAAATGACTACTATGACCACAGCGTTTACCACAAACTGTACAAGTAAAGGGTTTTTCCCCTGTATGAGTTCTCATGTGTGATTTTAAATCACCACTATGACCACAGCGTTTACCACAAACTGTACAAGTAAAGGGTTTGTCCCCTGTATTAGTCCTCATGTGTACTTTTAAATCACCACTTCGACCACAGCCTTTACCACAAACTGTACAAGTAAAGGGTTTTTCCCCTGTATGAGTTCTCATGTGTACTTTTAAATCACCACTTTGACCACAGCCTTTACCACACACAGTACAAGTAAACAGCTTTTTCCCTGTATGAACAACTGTGTGCCTGTTCAGATGTCCCTTGTGCTTAAACATTTTGCCACACTCTGTACAACTAAAACCTTTCTTCCCTGTGTGGCTCTGCGTGGAGTGAGTTTGTTTTGACGATGGCAGGTCCTGGGACAGCTTTAGGCTTACAGACAATGTTTGTCCTTCCACATCTTGTGTCTTGTTTGAATCCAATGTGTTTACCACCGACTGACCTTCCCTGGTCTCCTCCGGCTCATCACGGTCTTCAGAGACGTCAGATTGAGAACAGTGTGGAGAGAGGAGCTGGTCACTACTAGTTGGTTGTGATGTTCCACAGTCCTCTACATCAGTTTACGTTTTCATGTGTTCAGTTGAGGTGCTGGCTACAGCCTCTATCTCTCTGTTTTCATCATCACCTTCACTTTTCACTGCTAGTAATGTCAACGTTGATCCATCAGCCTCCTCTTGTAGTAGCTTCTCCTGTTCCTCTTTAATCTGTGAAGGTTGTGGTTCCACCAGACTGGGACTCCTCTCCTGATGTTCAGGGAAAAGCTCCTCTTTACACACAGGGAGGGAAACAGAGTCTAGGGAAGAATAAAAAGATAGAATGAGAGAAAAAAAAACATGAATGGTTTGAAGTGTTTCCTCTGTTTCATAGCTTTGGTAGTTGGGAAAACCTCAGCTGTAAATATGTTTTCCATTTCCACACCTTAAAGTCTGCACACTGGTCTGCAAAGAAGGAATATGATAAGGACTTCAATAATTAAGGACTTTGGTATGGGGAAGTGCTCTACAATTTATTACTGACGATGGTTTTCACACCCATACCTCTGTATTTATATGAGAAGTGGGTTGACCATTTCTCGCAGTTCGTAGACAGCAACATTGTATTTTATTTAAGGCCTTGTGTGGCTCATCGGGAGCAGATAGAGGTTCCGCGTTGAGAGGCAGTTACGTGTGTATCACCGGACAAGGACGCATTGACTGCATGCACAGCAGCCAAATTAGAAATAAACTGGGCCTTTACTTTCTTCACAGGTGTTATCAATGATGTGTAGTGAGGGACGCAACACGAGGGATGAAATCTCATTTGAATACATTTGTTTCAATGAGGACGTCCTGACCTACCGTGAGTGACAACGCGTCATGCGGCGACGTCGTCCACCCCTCCTGTTTTCGCTCGCGGAGCTTCTATTTGAGTGAGGTTTCGCGGTGACGTCCATAGAGGTAAATGGCCATGTCCCGCCCCCCCAAACACTTTATATTACGATGTATTTATTCGATTTGTTCAGGCTACGTCATAACGCAATGGCCAACACTCCATTAGCGGACAGTATTTTGCGGGACATCGTGTTGCGTCGCTCGCTTGTGTACTGTGCGGATGAGGTGTTAGGGTGCTGATATTGTGCATGTTGGCTCACTGGAAACACTCTGCTACACCAGTGGGCCTCAAGGTGTGGTCCAGGAACCCTGGTTCCTTGAGGGGGTTCCAAATGGCAGGTGTCTAAGTCTGGGGGGTGTACAAATGGAACCAAATCAACCCATAAGGGTTCATTTGGTTCCATTTTTACACTCTCATCTATCTATAAATGCGACAAATCTCTGTCTGTTTGTTTGTTTGTTTGTTTGTTTGTAATCCGCGTATCTCGAGAACCGTTCGTCCCACCGGCTTCAGATTCGGCACGCGCGTTCCCCCCTGCGGCGCGGAGTGCAGTGCCGGGCCTCGGCCCGACTCGGCATGCGGTTTTCCCGAAGCGGCGCGAAACGTTCGGAATCTCCTTACGCGGAGCTGATTGTTAACATCAGGCTGTTCCTGAGGAAATCGGCACAATCGCTGACTCATTGTGACATCACTTCATAAAAGGCTCTGACATCACGTACGCCAGGAGTCAACAAAAAATCTCTGTGAATGTGTATGTATGTATGTGAATCTCGAGAACCGTTCTTCCCACCGGCACGCGCGTTCTCCAGATATGGGCATAAAATGAATCCCCGAATGCGGAGCTGATGTCTGACATCAGAGTTTTCCGCAACCGGTACTGTGTGTGCAGAGATCTCCATATATTGGGGTTTGCATTAAAGGGTGGGGACAAAGGCTAACAGAAGGCAAACAGATGGTCAAAACGGGTCCTATGACAACATGACAACAGGTATATTGGGGTTTGCATTAAAGGGTGGGGACAAAGGCTAACAGAAGGCAAACAGATGGTCAAAACGGGTCCTATGACAACAGGTATATTGGGGTTTGCATTAAAGGGTGGGGACAAAGGCTAACAGATGGTCAAAACGGGTCCTATGACAACAGGTATATTGGGGTTTGCATTAAAGGGTGGGGCAGGCATAAAATGGACGCAAATAGACAGATATCTCCATATATGGGCATATGGGCATAAAATGGACCCAGAACTATATCTGCAGTGATCTCCATATATGGACATAAAATGGACGCCGACAGACAGACAGATACAGATATCTCCATATATGGGCATAAATGGACACAGGCAAACAGATGGTCAAAACAGGTCCTATGACAACAGGTATAATGGGGTTTGCATTAAAGGGCGGGGCATTCATTCTCTATTTACATCGTTCCCGAGTTGGCCAGGTCGCCGACTAGACGCTGGGCCGCCCCAGCTTCTAGTAATAATAATTTGTCATAAGAATTAAGGGTAACCTAAATGCTCAACGCAAAACACACTCTACCCAATTCTTTTTGCAGATGGAAGAAGTTTCTGAGGTTTATGAATAAGGTTAGGTCTAAGCATTGTTTTAATGAAGTTACATTTAGGAATATGGTTTGGTTTAGACCTAGTTTTACTAAGGTTAAGTTTAGGAATAAGTTTAGGCATGACATTTAGACACTGCTTCACTGAGGTCAAGTTTATTATGTTCCATCTGCCTCTTATTAAACATAACAGAGATTTCTCACATTTATTATAAGATGAGGAAGAGAGAGAGAGAAAAAAAGAATGATGCAGAGAGTCACAGACAGTTCTCAAAGCGGAGAATACAATAATCATCTGTGATTTTACAACACTGTGTCCCAAGCACTGGGTTGGGACCCATTTGTGGGTCGCGAAAACATTTTTATGGGTCCCTTAATGTTTGGTTTCCTACATTTAGTTTTGTATCATTTAAAAACTTTCAAAAAACATCCCCCCCCAAAAAGAAAAAAAAAAAAAAAAAACATTTCATGATTTTAAATAAATAAAAGATTATTTTCTAATTTCATGAATAAATAAAATAAAAATCTAAGAAAGAAATCTGAAAATAGCCGATCTACACGCTCACAGCATGCATTGTGTCTTCGTCTATGCCTGTCTATTAAAGACAAGTCCCTAAATATTATAGGATATTCCTAACTATATCTGTAGGCTATATTATATTTTTATTGTAGATTGTATTTTCTTCATTACATCTAGAACAATCGGAGGTGGGCAACAAGTCCAATTTTGCTGCATGTATTGTATATGAGTAAGTCACTGTTTTACCCAGTTAGAATCGTGCAAATTCACCCGACCCGACCCAGAAAAGGTCAAAAATGTTGCATCGCGCATAGCGTGGCGCACATTTTTGTCCCAAGAAAAGTTGTCACCTTTTTCACCTTGGGGCTGTTTGCATGTCTGGTTTTTAAGAATAAGGTTAGGCTTAGTTATAGTTTTACCGAGGTTACATTTATGAATAAGGTTATGTTTGGGTATAGATAGTTTTACTGAGGTTACGTTAAGGAATACCTGGTGGAGACTTTTCTGAGGTCGCCGGATTTATACCCGGGGCGAGTGTGTTCTAGGGCTTGCGTTCTTGTATTCAATTATAAAACATCCTGTACCTATTCTGTACAACTTTACTATAGGATTAAACCACAGTAACTAAAACAGTACATCTATAATGTACAACTTAACAACAGGTTGTAAAGTAAATAAAACAGTATACCTATCCTGTACAACTTTACAACAGGTTGCATCTTTGCATCAAACAGTCCACGTCTCTTGTCCATCTCTTGCAGTTCCTCTGACAACGCTGAATATGTTTGGGAGGCCATCTCTCTAGACTCTGTAGACCTCTCCCTGTGGTGCTCTGTGGAAATCACCAGTAGAAAGAACGTTTGGTTATCATTCAGCAACCGTATATTATACAATAACGTAATCAAATCAAACCATAGGCTATTTCAAAATAGCCGATCTACAAGCTCACAACCTCAACCACCATTATTTACAAGCAACTTTATACCAGAAAACCACGGGCCGGCGGTGACTGTGTGTCTATGTGATGATCCAATATTTTCGCATTTTTTAATTTTTTTATTTAACCTTTATTTAACCAGATAAAAACACATTGAGACATGATCTCTTTTTTGAGTGTGACCTGGCCAAGAGGCAGAAATAAAAAATTACACAATCCTTGCTTGCATACAAAACATCACAACAAAAATAGAACATCCATGATACACAAACAGATACCTAAGAACTCCAAAAATACAAAATGTATACTAAATAATAAACTAGTTTGCAATTCACATGTAGCAGTACACGCACAGTGTGCCCAATGTACCCAAAGGAAGAGATCAAAAGAGCAAATTAATTACAGGTCTGAACAAGTGCAAACGTTTGTAGATCTGTCTAGAGTGATTCTCTTAAAACTTCTCAAAGGAATTAACACAGCCAATTTGAGTCTGGACTGAAGGTCATGCCATGACCAGGGGCCAAAATTTTTGACCAGTACAAATTTGGAGGAAATGTACAAAGGAAGCTCCCCAAGTAACACTTTGTATACAAAATTCAACCAATAAATCAAAAATCATTACTTGAACCTTTGGCTGAGTCGCCCACTTTAACACGCTAAGGGACCTAATAATTAAGCTCTTAAATAGTTATAGCCTACTAAATAAAAACAATTTGTTGGAATTGCATCATGTCTATATTATGCATAGGCTTACGGCGTATCCACATTGAATAGGCCTATGTCATTTTTTGATAGATTATTTTATTTTTTAAATGTGTTGGCAAATGTTAGGCAGAATGGGCACATAAGTATAATTTAACTTGATGTTTGGCACAACTGAAATTGATTTTGTATGAAGAATAAAGCATTAATCCAATCGATGGCCATTTCAGAGTGCAGTACACCTCCCCAGCCGATGTAAAAATCTTGATATTTCGATTGTTAGTTGTTTCGATATATGTGACTGATGCTGGAGAAAAGGTCCTTATGTCTGCATTGGTCTTTTTGCAGCTTTTTGCAGATCATGAAAGTACAGAATATAAGCTTTCAAATGACGTGTCATTCATTGAAATCTGAATATATTTGAAGAAGATATGCTTATTTGAATGTAGTTAAACCTCAAACCAAGAATCTGAGTAAAAGGCTCTCAAAGTTTGTCACACTACTGGCAGTCAGGTAAGGGGTGTGAACAATGGATTGTTAACTCCACCCCTCACCCACCCCAACCTATTGGTGGTGATCTGCAGCTGAAACCTGAGAACAACAACCACACATTAGCCAACAGAAACTGCAGATGTAAATGTTGGCTTTCACATGTTAATGTGTGTCTCCACCCCCCAGAAGGATGTAAGGAAACACAAAAACACAGCTCTGTTTACAAACTAATTTAAGCTATTTAATGATTCTAAAATGGATATCTGTTGCAATGAGAAGGTTCTCAAACATACACTCTTAGATAATATGGAAAAAAAGGATAAACACCAAAAATCCAAATTAAAACCTATTTTGTTAATTTGCCAGACTTCACTATTGCAGACATAAGGACCTTTCCTCCAGCCTCAGTCACATATATAGTCTGGTTAGGGTTAGGGTAAGAGTTAGGTTTAGGGTTAATGTTAGGGTCTAGGCTTTGGGGTAGCATTCACCAGCGTTCGCAAGTTAGCATTCACTTGCGACGGCAGCAGGTTAGCTTCGGACTACTGGGACCTCGAAACAACCCCAACCGATAGGGTTGCATAGTTGAAACATATGGAGGAAATACGAGGAAAATGGCCACCATTTAACTGTGTTTTAGGAGTGCAAGTCTTTACTGTTACATACAAGTAAGATTTCACATACAAGTGGATGGATGTGTAAAGATATTTTATTGAAAGAACATTATGCAGCATGAATGACAAACAACATCTTCCTGAAACATCTGCCGAGCCAATGGGACTCTAAGTCAGACATCATTTTGTAGGCAGAGGAGAACTTTTGGGGCTAAAAGGCCCCAGTTTCCATGAATCTTTTTTTTTTTTTTTTTTTATCCCACTATTTTTGTAACCCATTTTTTCACCCGGTGCCAATTGCCTAAGCTGTAATCCTGGGCTCTGCTCTCCCTCTGCCAACCTGGGGAGGGCCCTGAACTGAGCTCATGCTTCCTTCAGTGCATGAGGAGTGAGCAGGCCGCTTCTTATCACCTGACAGGGGGAGCTTCCCCGGTTGGACGTAGCGCGTGGAAGGAACACGTTATTCCAACCAGTTCCATTCCCCTCCATCAGGCGCCCCGGCTGGCCAGGAGGAGGCATTATAGAGACCAGGATTACTGCATGTTTTTGTGAGGGTATCTACTCTAGGAGACACGGGGAGAACATGCAAACTCCACACAGAAAGGCCCTTTTGCCAACCCCACCTAGGGTGTGGGCACTGATGACGCGTAAGGAGGGAACACGCCCCCAGCACCCACAGCGTCCCCCGGCGGGAATCAAACCCAGGACCTTCTAGCTGTGAGGCGACAGCACTATACTGACTCCGCCACCGTGCCCCCTTGAATCGTTTTACTATTTTTGCTATTTAATTTGTCTTCTCTTTCTTGTTCACATTAACCCTTAAGTTCTGTTCAGATTCACTACACCTTCGTTCTGTTCGGGTCATTTTGACCCGGTGGATATTTGGTTTAAAAAAAACAACACTAATATAAATTTTAACTTAACTCATTTAATGCCACCCTTTCACCACTAGAGGGGGCCAAGTGTGCCACAGACAATCCCATAGAGATATGCTGGTATATGCAGAAGCCCTGCAGCCATGACTTGCCTAAACACTTTCCTTTGTGCATGTACAGGAAGAGGATGAAGTTAGCTTGAAGTTAGCTATTGGCTACCAAGCATTTTAAAAGCCTTATTTTCGTCAACTTAGCCATGATTAAACCTTGCACACCTCATGCATGGGAAAAAAACAGAGAAGAATGAGCTCTAAAAAATCCAATGCAATCCTGGATTGCATTGTTGTGGGTTTGTGCAGTTTGTTCACAGCTTTCAAACAAAAAAATCCGATTGGAAATCCGTTCAGGCATTCTTGAGATAATAGCCATTATGTTTTACACTGTTGTGAGCTTGGAGGTCTGCTACCTGAGTTGTATGGGGGTTGTATGGGGGTTAAACATGCAAAATCGCGATTGAAATCATGTTCACTAGTTTTGATGGGGTCCAAAAAAATTTTTTCAAAAAAAAATTTTCAAAACATTTTTTTCTTTTTTTTTTTTTTTTTTTTGGAATCACGTGTATACACGTGATTGGCACTGTGGGATGCGCTAATATATCACGTGTATACACGTGATTGGCACAGAATGAGTTAACAAATCATCATGATACATTGACTTTGACTCAATACCAAACAATTCATATGATATATTTGGTAAATGTTTGCATTTCTGCTTTGCTATATCACATTAAACACTGAAAGAGCTAGGCGTTTTTACTGATTTAGCTGAAATCCATGTAAAAAAAACTACTTCATTTAATACTGGGCAATATTGCTCATGCTTATAGGAAGGGGGGGAGGGTTCGGAATGGGGCTTCGGAAGGGGGGTGTTAGAAGTGGGGGTGACTGTGTGTCTGTGTTTTGGCATAATACTGTGTATTTCTGTGCTTCCGGGTCAAAATGACCCGAACAGCACTTAAGGTTCAAAAAATATGAGGGGGGTGTAGCATGGGTGTAGTGCAAAAATATTTTTTTTACATGTTCATCTCAGAAGAATCTTTAAGGCCAGTGAGTTTCAGGTGGAAACATTTTTAACTTCTACCTTTTTTTTCCAAATGAAAATGTAAAACGGGTCAAAATGACCCGAACAGCACTTAAGGGTTAAAGTGGTAGAATTATACTTTAGTCGTTATTTTGTCTCTGATCTGTTGAAATAGCGATGGACACATATTGACAATAAATCTTTTTGGAGGTCTGACTACAAGAAGCCAGATAATCCAGGAAACCATTTAATATGTGTCACCTCACCTGCAGTGTGTAGTTGTGTGTTGTGTAGTGTCTCCATCTCTCTCTGGAAGAGGTTGCACATGACCTCTGCGGCCGCACGGAGGCGCTCCAACACAAACACTCTGACGTCGAGCTTCACGCGACAAACATCAACATTTTGTTGCTTTTCCAAAACACACAATATCTCCTCTCCCACCGACGTCATGTGTTCATTTATCTTCAGCCGTACAGACTCCATTTGAAGCGTTTTAACTCCTTTTTAATATGAGAAGGTTTTCACCACGCGCTGTGTCCCAACCACCATGAAACACCAACACTGAGTGAGACACCGCCGCCGAGCGAGCTACAGCGAGCCCGTCCGAGTTATGTCCTGATAGGGACAGAATAGTACATCTTCGTCCCCCGACTTTCGGCACCTCCGCGCGGACCAAGTGAACACAGCGGATCTCCTTGCCCCCCGGCAACCACCGTTATGCTTAGGTTCGTTGGTAAACGCCAGGTCGCGTCCCAAAACCACCATGAAACACCAACAGTTCCTTTGTTGTGGAAACGCCACGCCAGAAACATTCTACTTCCGGAAGATCCGGCTTCCGGATCAACGTGTTCAACGCGCGAGGAAGCTATTCGCAAGCTTGTCTATGAAGGGAGTGCTCGTTTTATGGTTAGATGTCACAGTTATTGTCCACGACGCTCAGTTATTGTCCACGACATTGCAAGCGGCCGCGCGAGTTACGGCCGCGCGAGTTACGAAGCCGTGGTGAATGCAATCGTTATATTTATGCCCAGGCCGGCAAGCGCACGATAAACGCAATGATAATTGGGTTTTGGTGCACCTCGCGCGGTCCAAGTGACTACAACCGAGCGCTCCCTACGTCCGGTTCAGCCAATCACAGGGGGCTTGGGGGAGACCGGAACCAGACCGGAACAGGGACGCGTTATTTGGAATTGCACACGCGTTCTGGGCGGAGGCGTTGATTATTGTCCACGACACTGCAAGCGGCGCGAAGGCCAGCGGACCTTGGTCCTGCTCTTCGCCCCCGAGCGCCGCAGGCGCGAGTGGCCGCGAAGAGCGGGCCAGGGCCGCGCGGCCGGCGGAGCGCCGCGCGAGTTACGAAGCCGTGGTGAATGCAATCGTTCTATTTATGCCCAGGCCGTAAGGCCTGGGCAAGCGCACGATAAACGCACCGCGCACCTCTGTGCGGTCCAAGCGGACAAAAAGGAGCGCTCCCTAGCGCCAGTTCAGCCAATCAAAAGCTTCCATGGGCGGGGTTTGCCCAGAACGCGTGTGCAATTCCAAATAACGCAACAGGGACAGCCTTGCGTATACGCCAGACGCGTTCAACGCATGCGCAATAACGGATCCAGGCGCACTGTTGCTTTAATGCCTTTCGCCCCCTGGTGGAGGAGATGTGTAACTGTCACTGAATGACAGCCAGACGCACAGATACAACAGCAGTGACAACACAGAAATGTGTGTGGGGATGAGGATAGGCTATCTTCTACATTGCGGAGTACATGGGGTAAAACAAAACTTTGTTTTATTTTTTATTTAAATATACGTTAACCTATTTTAACCCACCTATCTCCCAGACTTCCTCCCCAGTCAGTCAGAGTTCAGAGTGTGATGTGGGATTATGTGCAGGATGTAAATTGCAGGTAACAGGTAGGCCTGTCCTCTAAAAATCGACGAATCGACGCGTCGTTTTAAGCCCCCGGAATCGACGCCAATTGTTTGAGTCGAGCCGTCAAAAATATATAATTTTTTTATCACACCAGTATACTGTGGTGCGGTATGAGAGCGCTGGACTGTGACTGTCATGTAATTCTTATTGAGTCCATACTTCCTACTACTTGTAAACTAGACTTAAAAATAAAATCAGTTCACGTGACTTGAAAGTTGCCTTGATCATATAACAGGGAGCTCTTATTTTGAAGTAACCGCTTGGAGAGGAAATGCGTCGACGAGTTGTTATTCTACTTGAGAGCTGGCCAAAGAAGCAGCAGAGCCAGCGCGATGCGCTTTCACTTTCACTGCCGTGGGTGTGTGGTGGTTGGACTCAGGCTGAGGAATAGCGACGGGCGAACTGTTTTCTTTTTATTATCTCGCACCAGATCGGCAACATAGCTCTTTTGATACAGCAGCGGTGCTCTGAGAAAATACAACTTGTGGAAATAATACACGACATGCTGTCAAAGAGATGCATTATTCTCCCTCCTGCTTCTCTCCTCCGTTGTTCTACTCTGCTCCACAATTCACAATTACGCACGGCAAATTACGCACGGCTGGACGCAATCTTATCGTCATTAATGTCCAGTGTCCACCGCTATCATGTCTCAATATGGACGGTAGTTCATGGATCTAATTCACTTTAAAGGCTTAAAACATATTGCTGTTTTATTGTATTACGTTGACGTGGTTTAAAAGCTTAAAGCACCACTTTTTTTTCCTTTTTTTTTACATTAACGATTCGTCGACGCGTCGGATTAACCCCCGCGACTCGAATCGACTTGATAAATCCTGCGTCGAGGACAGCCCTAGTAACAGGTAGAGTCGCCGAAATGAAGCTCGCCGAGAAACGGGGGGTGCGTTCCGGGTACACATCTCCATTCCAAAACCCCACCATTCCGAAGATTGACTTCCATTATTCGGAATGGTGGGGTTTCCCATTGTTCTATAAGACCCCACCATTCCGAAAATCAGAAACACCACCATTCCGAATATGCAGTTTCATTTTCACCCACCTCCATCCACCCCATACCACAACCTCCATCCACTTTCACCCACCTCCACCCACCCCCACCCACTCTCAACCTCCACCCAATTTCACCCATCTCCACCCACTTCCACCCACCTCTACCCACTTTCACCTACCCCACCCACCCACCTCCATCCACCCCACCAACCTCCACCCCCACCTGTACCCACATCCACCAAGTTTCACCCAGCCCCACCCACCTCCACTAACTTTCACCTACCTCCATCCAGATCCCTCCACCCACCCCACCCATCTCCACCCGCTTTCACCCACCTCCACACACCTCCACCCATCCCCACCCACCTCCACTCAATTTCACCCACCTCCATGCACTCCATCAACCTCCACCTACTTTCACCCAGCTCTATTCCCTTTCCCCCAACCTGTGGAGGTGGGTGGGTGGAGGTGAGTGAAAGTGGGTGGAGGTGGGAGGAAGTAAGTGGAGGAGGGGGAAAGTGGTTGGAGGTGGGTGGGGGGGGGGGGGGGGGGTGATAGTGGGTGAAAGTTAAAATAATTTAAATTTCGGAATGGTGGTGTTTCGGAATGGTGGTGTTTCGGAATGGTGGTGTTTCGGAATGGAGGCCCGTCCCCCGCTTTTTCAGCCTGAACTCTGAAGGTAAACTTTCTGAAAAGCAGCAGTTGCTAACCCAATGTTGCTAATGCTATTGATGTTTATAAACTAGGGTAAATTATGGTTATAGTCTTAATCTCACAGTATCATAAATGTTAATGCTAGCAACAACAAACATGTAAAGTAGGACACACAATCACAGTATGCCTTCTTCAGTATCAACATGTATTAATATTCTAATATTCTATTATAATTTACCCTAGTTTATAAACATCAATATCAATGTTAGGTTAGCAACTGCTGCTTTTCAGAAAGTTTACCTTCAAAGTTCAGACTGAAAAAGCGCACCGTTGCCCCACCCGGTGTGCATTTCCGAACGCACCCCCCGTTTCTCGGCGAGCTTCATTTCGGCGACTCTACTGGTATTCAAATTGCATACGGGAGCAACACACAACATTAATCGATGGAATACTTTATTAACAGTAAAAACAGGTACAGAGATACAGATTTATACAAAAGAATGCTAAAATGATGACCCAAAAAAGCCCAAGGCATATTTCCATTGAGGTCCTTTGTATTCAATTCATCAAGACATGAAATGACAAAAAAAAACATGCAATAATAAAATATAATTATATACTGCTTACTGTAATAAAGTACAGTAAGCAGATTACAGGGGCCAGTTAAGAATTGCCGTCTATAGTTGCTCATTCAATTGCAATTCAATTTAAATAGCTTTATTGGCATGACAATTACAATATTGCGAAAGCATCAAGTACAGTAAACTGAAAAATACTAACAGCAGAAAACAATATCTAACATGCAAATAAAACAGTATTTTAAACAATGTGCTAATATCATAATGATCCAAATGTAGTTTTAAACTGTGTGTGTGTGTGTGTGTGTGTGTGTGTGTGTGTGTGTGTGTGTGTGTGTGTGTGTGTGTGTGTGTGCGTGCGTGCGTGCGTGCGTGCGTGTGTGTGTGTGTGTGTCAAGATAATAGTCACATTGAGTGTTGTTTGTTTAAGTGTCCCTCAGTTTGTGACATGCAGTCACATAGTGCAGCTCAGTGTGCTGCAGGTCTCTCTCCAAATAGAATGTCTTGTTTGTCATTGTCATCTACTCAATTTCTCATCTATCTTACATTATTATATTTGTCACATTTTAATAGAAAGTGCATCTTCGTCTCCACCTCAGCTGTGACCTCACACATTTTGTTCTGGAGGCAGATAGGACTTCTTGTGTCGTCCTTTCTTTGTTTGGCTGTTTTGACAAGGAATTCCACGTTTGACTGTTTTGACAAGGAATTCCACATTTGTGTGGCATAGCAGTAGAACAAAGTTAAACCTAATCTGCCATGGGTTGAACCAGATTGGTGGAGCTCTCTCTGGTGCTGTGCTTGTATATCTTTAACAATATAGAAGTAGTTTGACACATGCAGGAAAGTTGCTCTACCTAGTTGCTAATCTACAAGAACACAACGCGTTGCTTAACGCCACATTGCGAGCTTGTAGATCAGCTATTTCCACTACGACATTTCTTAGATTAGTTTGTTTTATGTTTTTAAAATGTATAAAAATGCAGGAAAAGAAAATGGGCACACCCCCGGCACACAAATGGGTCCCAAAACCCACTGTAAACAGTCCTCTACCCTGAGTCATCCCAGTGATCCCAGCCTAGCATAATGAGCAGGGGTTCAGAGAGTTCTAGGTGTGACAACAAGCCTGACACTGTGTTTTGGAACGTCTTATTTTTCTTTTTATCCCTGACACAAAACATTTTCAGATGTGTATCTTCGTGGCCAAATATATTTCAATCGAAAGAAGCGGCTTGGACTCCTCATGCATTAAAGGAAGTACAAGCTCAGTCTGTTGTTCTTCCCAGGTTGGCAGAGGGAGAGTAGCTCCCAGTATTACAGCTTATAGGCATTGGCATTGAGTGGAAAAATGTTGGTTCTTATTCTGTGGGTCGGGACAGTGAAGTGACAATTTAAGGACTTGTATGACCTTTGTAACACAAAAGAAGGAAAACAGAGGGGGGAAAAGGCTGTTACTGTATGAAAAGTAGTCAACAAACTATGCACTATGTGTGATGTGTGACATGATTCAAAGCAGCCATAGTAAATTATTTTAATATCGAGGGAAAGGTTATTTGGATTATTCTGTATGCAGACTATGCACTGTAGTTATTATGGGTAGGCTAGTACTGTTCACAGTAGTTATTTTGGGTAGGCCTGTATTGTTTGCAGTAGTTATTATGGGTAGGCCTCAAGTACACAACATCCACAGTTAGAGGTGAACCACACATTTGATTGAACATTTCTGTTATGATATATAACAAATAAAATACCTGTAGCAGTGAAACACCTTTGATATACTTTATTAGCAGTTCACTGAGGAAAAAAAGCACAGGAATGTGCAGTTCAATACAAGGTGAAAAGTGGATTTTAACCCAACAAAGCACTGCTTGCTTCCATTGGGATTCTTTGTACTCAATTCATTAAAACATTAGATGACAATACAAAGCCAAACGCCATATACCAGTCAGATATCAGACAGAAACCAAACATATGTACAGCAAACAAATCAGAAATGATAATAAAAAAAGATGTACAAAATGGTCGGAAATCAGATACAAGATAATGATAGTCATCAGAGTAATGGTTTATGGTTTAGCTGTTTTTCCACAGCTTAGAATAGAAACAAATGAAGTGAGTGAGTGTGTGCGTTCCCTTCCTCCCTCTAATGTCCTGAAATGTCTGGAGTCGGGAGGCTCCCACTCTCTTAATTCTCAACAAATCTCTATGATTCAGATTTTCCTATAATTTGGCAGACATGAATTTCAATTCCTTGTGTCAAATGTGTTTACCATTGAGATGTTAGTCTGTATAAATACAATGAATGTAACACCTAAGTGCAGCTGAAGAGTTAATGTTTAACACTTCGCGGCAGCAATAATTAACAGTTTAATAGTTTGTGATTGTCATGACATTCTCTAGAATCAGTAACATGTGGGTGATAGCCCACTTACACATGGTTTTATTCAACTGCAATCAAAGGCTACAGCTTGTAACCATATATGATTATGGCCATGCATGCACTTGGACATTTGTCCTTTCAATATGATGTTTCTTACTCTTTTGGTCTCAACGCTTAAGGCATGTCTTGCACTGATCTTCAAAGCAGCCAAAGGTATGGCTCCTCCATACCTCCAAAAGCTGATCAACCCCTACACCCCCACCCGTTCACTTAGATCAGCCAACACAGGGATGCTGACAGAACCCTCGCTAAAAACTCCAGGAGCAAAAATCCACTCGTTCGAGACAGTTTGCCCTCCTGGCCCCCAAGTTGTGGAATAAACTCCCTGTCGCACTTAGAACGACGGACTCACTCGCTAGCTTTCGCTGTGGACTGAAGACTCACCTATTCAGACTCCACCTAAACCCTTAGCACTACAGAAAAAATCAATGACCATACATGAAGCTAGTTAGCATTTGTTTTTGTTTTTAGGTTTTTAGAACTTTGATTATATTGTGTTTTTTTTTCTAGATAGATATCCATTTGCATTTGTTATATTGTTGATGATGTACTGACATATTATCTTGTTTATTATTGTGATGTTATCTGCTTATTGTAAGTCGCTTTGGATTAAAAGCGTCTGCTAAATGCCTAAACTGTAAACTGATCTTAAAAGGAATGGCAGCTGATACTCTGATTGGTTTGATTAAAGTAACACCCAAACACACCATGGGCCGTTTTACCGTGAACCGCTTAGATGCAGTGTGCAGAATACCGCACCCACAATAGCAAAATGGCATTGGTCACACCTCCACAAGACCTGGCGTTAATTAAGACATCCATAATACCGTTGTTTGAATCCTCAGTATCTTGACCAAGCATTTGCCACAAACCACAGCTAAAGGGTTTGCCTGCCTGTATGTAGCCTGGGTGCCAGCCTGCTACACTACGTTTCGTGGATCTGTTTTATCACTTCGCTTCTCAGTCTGGCCATGATTCAGTTGACTCGTATATCAGTTTTGACGGAGGCGACGTTGTTGCTGATTGGATGTTGTTCCAACAGATCAGAGTAGGGTTAGGGTAGCTACGTCATCAGCCAGCCAATACACACTGGTGTATTTGTCCCATCCCCACCACAGACCAATAAGAAGCCACGTTTGAATTCGACTTCCATTCGATGTCCCACCTCCACTTGGAGATAGGAAGCTGTCCAGACTGAGAAGTGAAGTGACAGAACAAATCCATGGAGCGTACCAGAAACTGCACAAGTAAAGGAGTTTTAACCTGTATGAGTCCTCAAGTGTACTTTTAGATTATTACTTTGATTAAAAGCTTTACCACAAACTGTACAGGTAAAGGGTGTGTCCCCTGTATGAGTCCTCATGTGTACTTTTAAATTACTACTGGTACCACAGCCTTTACCACAAACTGTACAAGTAAAAGGTTTTTCCCCTGTATGAGTTCTCATGTGTACTTTTAAATGACCACTCTGACTCCAGCCTTTACCACAAACTGTACAAGTAAAGGGTTTGTCCCCTGTATGAGTTCTCATGTGTGCTTTTAAATCACCACTCGGACTCCAGCCTTTACCACAAACTGTACAAGTAAAGGGTTTTTCCCCTGTGTGAGTTCTCATGTGTGCTTTTAAATGACCACTTTGACCACAGCCTTTACCACAAACTGTACAAGTAAAGGGTTTGTCCCATGTATGAGTCCTCATGTGTGTTTTTAAATGAACACTTTGACCATAGCCTTTACCACAAACAGTACAAATAAAAGGCTTTTCCCCTGTATGAACAACTGTGTGCCTCTTCAGATGTACCTTTTGCTTAAACATTTTGCCACACTCTGTACAACTAAAACCTTTCTTCCCTGTGTGGCTCTGCGTGGAATGAGTTTGTTTTGACGATGGCAGGTCCTGGGACAGCTTTTGGCTTACAGACAATGTTTGTCCTTCCACATCTTGTGTCTTGTGTGAATCCAATGTGTTTACCACCGACTGACCTTCCCTGGTCTCCTCCCGCTCATCACGGTCTTCAGAGACGTCAGATTGAGAACAGTGTGGAGAGAGGCGCTGGTCACCACTAGTTGGTTGAGATGTTCCACAGTCCTCTACATCAGTTTGTGTTTTCATGTGTTCAGTTGAGGTGCTGGCTACAGCCTCTGTATCTCTGTTTTCATCATCACCTTCACTTTTCACTGCTAGTAATGTCAACGTTGATCCATCAGCCTCCTCTTGTAGTAGCTCCTCCTGTTCCTCTTTAATCTGTGGAGGTTGTGTTTCCTCCAGACTGGGACTCCCCTCCTGATGTTCAGGGAAAAGCTCCTCTTTACACACAGGGAGGGAAACAGAGTCTAGGGAAGAATAAAAAGATAGAATGAGAGAAAAAACATGAATGGTTTGAACTTTACATTATTTCATGCAGTGTTTCCTCTGTTTCATAGCTTTGGTAGTTGGGAAAACCTCAGCTGTAAATATGTTTTCCATTTCCACACCTTAAAGTCTATTCGCGTTCATTAAAAAATGCCAACATTCAAATTTAGAGAAATTGCATGACACGTACTGTTGTCCAGGTGGTTTTCAGGTTCCTGTTTAACAGAAACACTCCAACTCATCTTCACCTTCAGGCTGGACTCTGCACACTGGTCTGCAATGAAGGAACATGATAAGGACTTAAATAATTAAGGACTTTGATATGGGGAAGTGCTCTACAATTTATTATTGACGATGGTTTTCACACCCATACTTGTGTATTTATATGAAAACTGGGTTGACCATTTCTCGCAGTTCGTAGAGAGCAACATTGTCTTTTATTTATGGCCATGTGTGGCTCATCGGGAGCAGATAGAGGTTCAGCGTTGAGAGGCAGTTACATGTGTGTCACCGGACAAGGACGCATTGACTGCATGCACAGCAGCCATATTAGAAATAAACTGGGCCTCTTCCTTACTTTCTTCACAGGTGTTACCAATGATAGTGAGGGACGCAACGCGAGTGATGAAATCTCATTAAAATACATTTGTTTCAATGAGGACGTCCTGACCTACCGTGAGTGACAACGCGCAGACCTGCCAACCCTGGGATTTCTTTTTTAGTAAAAGAAAATAGACAACGCACATCGACTGGTGGGTGCTGGGCTAAAAAAATACTATGAAAAATGGATGGAGCCCGCACACCAGATAAGGTACAAAAATACTTTCTTTATTTGGACAACGTTTCGATCTATTCAGATCTTCATCAGGTCATGATCATACACAAACAGATCTGTGGTTTTATCAGGAAATGGCCTGTGTCAGTCACTCCCACTTGTGTCAACTCAGGTGTGGCACATCTCCCCTGAGTGCACTGGCAATAGGTCTGCCATATCACAGATATATATATACATTCATTTTATTTTATTAGTCAGCCCGTAGGTCAGTTAAAAACAATTAAAAACTCTTAAAACAAATCTTAATGGTCTGTCTCGGTCCAGGAACAATTACACAATACAATGATACAGAGACTGGCTTAGGTCGGATGCATATTCACAGAGGCAAAATAGCACCAGAGTAAAGGATCTTATTACCAGAGAGAATTTCTCTTTGACTTTTGAATATTAGGACACTCACTTAAGAGTGGGTATTTCACCACAGGTTAGTGACTAGAGGATACTTTCACAGGAAGTGTTTTATTTCATCCTCCTGATTTAAGCCTCTAGGTGTCATAGTTTGTAGCTTATGGATATAGTAACTCTCTCTTCTTAGTAAGAGGTTATCAATGTTACCTCCTCTTCTTGGAGTTTTAACATGTTCTATACCTATGTATCTCAGGGATGAGATACTGTGTTGTGCTTCTGCAAAGTGTAAGGCCACTGGACTGTGTTGATCCTTGGTGCGTATGTTGCTTCGGTGTTCAGCAATCCTAGTCTTGAGAGCTCTGGTGGTCTTTCCTACATAGGCGAGACCACAAATCGGCGACAATCGGCAGAGATGACCCAGCCTTTTGTGATCAGTGGTGTCAGATTTTGAACAAGTGTTCATTCGACTTAATGGCCTTAGTTATCCAAGAAGCCACAGAACAATTGAAGACCACTCGAGTTGAGATAAAGACTATCCAGACAGAACTGGAAAAAGAACATCCAGGCATAGATAATCCTGTCTTGGCTGATTTGGAGAATAAGCTCACCCTGTTTAGATCTGACTTTGAAAAAGAAATCAAAGCAGCAAAAATCAAGAAGTTTCACAAAGTCGCAGAAGACTACAAACACTCTGTAGTCTATCCATGGAAAGATGGGGGGCTACAAACAGACCAACCCTCTCCAAACAGCGACATCGGAGGGGATCCCAGACACAACTTCCCCACAACTTCCAACGGGACAGCGCTGGACAGTGAGGGAGGCAACGGCTTCGACCGGGACCCCGGGGGCAACACGCTCTTCTCGGCATCGACCGCATCCTCTACCTCTTTTTTAGAACAAAGAGGGGGAAGGGGAGGAGGCGCCCCGTACAGACAGAACACACGGAGAAGAGGAGCAAGAAATGTCGGAGGGGGAAGAAATCAAGAACCCAGAAAGCAGTACTGGACCCGCAACAATACGCACAACCAGATGTGAATGTGATCAACCTCTCACACCGATCCGTCAGTAAAGAATGTGAGTTGGCTTTATCAAAGGGTCTTAATTTTGTTCCTACTTCCCAATGCAACTCTTTTGAAACTAAAATAGACTTTGAGAAATTCTTCCGTAGTCTAAGACTTAAGGAATTCTTTAGCTCTAATAACAGATGGCAAAAAAACACTCTAGAGACAAATATAGATAGAGCTGCAGAGACTCCCACACCAGAAAGGGAGAGCCTCACGCCGTTTAGGCCTAAGTCTACATTTTGTCCTCCTAGATATAGAAACCAATCTTTAGATACATACTGCAGACTTGTAGAGAGAGATGTTACTAACATTACGAGTAAAAGCAGGGAATATAAGGTGTATAACAACCTCCCAAAAGCCCAGAGAGAGGCTATTCTAGAACTCAAACGGGACATGACAGTTGTTATAAAACCAGCAGACAAGGGGGGAGCCATATGTATTTTAAATCGAACAGATTATGAAAAAGAAATACATGGGCAACTTGCCAATACAACCTTCTATGAAAAATTGGATAAAGACCCCACCTCTGTCTTTAAAAAAGAAATTGACGTAAAACTAAAAGGATTTTTTGAAAATGGGGAGATTACTAAGAAAGAATATGAATACATGAAAGTTGAGCATCCTGTTATGCCAGTATTCTACACACTTCCCAAAATCCACAAAAATCTAGAAAATCCACCAGGGAGGCCTATAGTGTCAGCTATAGACTCACTCACAGAAAAGATATCTAGTTTTGTGGATTATTTTCTAAAACCATATGCTACTGCTTTACCTTCTTTTGTACGTGACTCTATGGATATGATAGATATTCTGAAATCTGTGCATGATCTAGATACAAAAAATCACATCCTTGTAACAATGGACATAGAAAGTTTGTTTACCAATGTAGACCACCAGGGGGGCTTAGAAGCCCTCACACATTTTCTCAGTCAACGTGACCTAGATGTTCTACCCAGTACTCAATGTATTAGGGAATTGGCAGAAGTAGTTCTGAAGAACAATGTATTCATGTTCCTAGACACTCACTATGTGCAGCGCAAGGGGACGTCAATGGGAAGCAAAATGAGCCCACAATTCAGTTCCCTATATGTAGCACTGTTTGAGGAAAACTATGTGTCTAATCCAACTAATCCCTTTCAACAGCACATAAAAATGTGGAAACGGTATGTGGATGATGTGTTCATGATTTGGCAGGGCCCTGAGAGTTCTCTTATAGAGTTCTTCACCTACCTGAATAGCTGCCATGAACACCTAAAATTTACTATTTGCCATGACCAGCAGGAAATTAACTTCCTAGATATACTCATAAAGAGAGATGGTCATGGGTTTGCTACTGATCTTTACAGGAAGAAAACAGACACCTGTTCCTATCTCCAGGCTGACTCTTTCCACCCCACACACCTAAAGAAAAGTCTGCCCATCAGTCAATATAGTCGCATCCGCAGAATCTGCAGTAGCACGACAGATTTCAACAAACAAGCGGATGAATTGGACTTGAGATTTAGACAAAAAGGGTATCCTGAACCGTGGATAGAGACAGCTAGAGATAAATATAAAGAGATGACACAGGAAGAGTGTCTGACAAAAAGACAGGCAAAACCCACTGACACTAGATCTTGTTGTTTCCTACAGTACTCTCCCATGGGGAAGGAATTTGAAAACATTATAAAGAAGCATTGGCACATAATAAATACAGACCCACAGTTGGAAAACGCCTTCAAAGATCCCCCAAAAGTGGTGTATAAACGTCCTCCAAATTTGAGAAATATGTTGGTAAAGTCTGACTTGCCACCGGTAAGAAAAAGCACTTTTCTAGATGTCCCAGATGGGAATTACAAGTGTGGGGCTTGTGTGCAGTGCAACTTCACCACAAAGTGCACTACATACAACCATCCACACACAGGGAAGAACATAAAAATAAATGGTTTTATCACCTGTAATCAAAAGAATGTTGTGTATCTAATATTGTGTCCTTGTGGTCTCGCCTATGTAGGAAAGACCACCAGAGCTCTCAAGACTAGGATTGCTGAACACCGAAGCAACATACGCACCAAGGATCAACACAGTCCAGTGGCCTTACACTTTGCAGAAGCACAACACAGTATCTCATCCCTGAGATACATAGGTATAGAACATGTTAAAACTCCAAGAAGAGGAGGTAACATTGATAACCTCTTACTAAGAAGAGAGAGTTACTATATCCATAAGCTACAAACTATGACACCTAGAGGCTTAAATCAGGAGGATGAAATAAAACACTTCCTGTGAAAGTATCCTCTAGTCACTAACCTGTGGTGAAATACCCACTCTTAAGTGAGTGTCCTAATATTCAAAAGTCAAAGAGAAATTCTCTCTGGTAATAAGATCCTTTACTCTGGTGCTATTTTGCCTCTGTGAATATGCATCCGACCTAAGCCAGTCTCTGTATCATTGTATTGTGTAATTGTTCCTGGACCGAGACAGACCATTAAGATTTGTTTTAAGAGTTTTTAATTGTTTTTAACTGACCTACGGGCTGACTAATAAAATAAAATGAATGTATATATATATCTGTGATATGGCAGACCTATTGCCAGTGCACTCAGGGGAGATGTGCCACACCTGAGTTGACACAAGTGGGAGTGACTGACACAGGCCATTTCCTGATAAAACCACAGATCTGTTTGTGTATGATCATGACCTGATGAAGATCTGAATAGATCGAAACGTTGTCCAAATAAAGAAAGTCTTTTTGTACCTTATCTGGTGTGCGGGCTCCATCCATTTTTCATAGTATTTCTTTTTTAGTACTCATGCGCCCGCAGCGCCCGTGGTACAAATTTTGCGGGTTTCCTGCACAAAACAGCATATATTTTGGGGGGTCCCACGCGCCTTTTTGGGTTTTCGTTATGTTAACGAAATTTCACACCAGAAATGTAATACATTGCATGTCTTGACTTACACTAATAATGGAGGCAAGATGTTATAACAACCCTTTAAATAAAAATGACATTTTGTCCTGTGAAAAAGTAGGCTAGTATTACCAGGCAATACAGTAATGTTGCATTGGCAATATTGTTGACAAATCTTTAATAAAAGATACTAACTGCACTTACTCAGAGTTAGTTAACAATAGACTAGCAAAACAGTCTATAACCAGTGACTTTATGAATGAACATACATCAATATAATCGTGTTATTCAAATTGCAAAATAGCTTTACATTGTCAGGTAGGCCATTTACCTGTAAATATTTACCCTTTCTTTGTTAAGTATGCGATAAGGTCTTGCTGCGCGGTCATTATGGTTTATATGGACACGACAGGGTTATAATTCCCCGAGGCGGAGCCGAGGGGAATTATCAGCCCGAAGTGTCCATATAAACCATAATGACCAAGCAGCAAGACCTTATAGCACTTATTACATCGGCTAAACAATACAATAAATTAATTAAAAGACAGTTGACAACAAAATAGGCTCCAACAAGTATGGCTTTGTTTATTTAGTAAGTGTTTACATGAAGTCTGCTGAGTCCGCACAAAGAAATAGTGCCTTCTGGGCCACATAACGTTGTGTAGGCTAAGTTAGCCTGTTAGCCTGGCTAACTGCTACCTACTAGCCTAAAGTCACATCACACCAGCCTGTTTAGGGTCCGTATGCATGTTAAACTGAACGTTTCCATTGAAGGTACAGTTAGACAAGGTGAATCCTTCAGGAGCATTGAAGTTGACGTTTCTGTCATTCATCTCTACGACGCGTAGTTCTGACCGCGGCTTCGCAGCTGCAGAAACACCTAGGAAACACATAATGACTAAAATCAGGCAACTGCAAGACTTGCTTTTCGCGTCATTTAGTTACTTTATAACAGGCTATGATAATATGAGAGACACTCACCAGTTGAGCTGCTGCTGTTGCCTGGATTGGAGGACAGGATCTTGCTCCATTTTTCCCTGTCTGTAGTGCTAGGAGCCCAGTAACTCCGCAGACTCCCCTCGCATCTGTGGCCAGTCACCGACATAATCTCCCTACTCTCCAGACCAGCTTGAGAGAGAAGCTGCACAGCGGTGCTCCTCAAGCTGTGATTTGTGTACCTCCTTGAAAGTCCGACTGCTTGGCTGATTTGAGGCAACATTAGCCCAAGGAAGTTGTGCCCCATGGGCTCACGAGAGTACCACACTGCTTGACTGTTCAGTAGCTGCTGGTCTTTCTTTAGTGGGTGAAGGTAGAACGCTTTAGCGTCAGGAGGGCAAAGGGATAAATATTTTTTGAAACTGGCAACGGGGCATTTAGGATTACCAGGCTCTGCAAATATACACCCCCTGGGATTTTCTTTACATGGATCTCTGGCATCTTTGTGGTTCTTGGTCTCAGCGTTGTGAGCGAGAGAAATATATTCATTGCCATTCTCATCTTGTTTCACAATGAAGGAATCTCTTGTCAAATGTCCATTTCCCTCTCTGCCTCGTCTTGCCAGATGTAGTTGGACATCAAACCATACTTTCCGGACCAGTCCGCTTGCAGTGTTGGTAGACAGCGCCTCCGAGCTCTTAATAAGCTGTAAATCTGTAGCAGAGATAGGGGGATGGTGTTGGCTGACGTCTTTCCCCGTTTTTCGAAGGTTTTTAATGACAGATGTAAACACTCCGTTGCTAGATTTGAAGGTAACACAGTTCATTGTCAAGTTTTGAGAAGTGGCGACATATTCCAGCCCTGAGTGCCATATAACTGGCAACTGAGTAGGACTTTCCCTGGCTATTTTGTACAGAGGCATAAAAAGAACGTAGCGCCTGATTCAGGGTTTCAGCTCCATACGCTTCAAAGTCTGTTGACATTTTCTTTTCCACCAACCAGTCTTTAAACACCCCCATAGCCCATTCCGTGCTTTTCTTTGTGTTTATTTCATGTCTGTCTTCTTCAATTTTGTCAATGTCTTTGTCGTTGAGCTCTCTGTGTCTTTTAACGTCCCTGGTGGTGTTGTCTTGCTTTGTCGACAATGTTTTCTTCTCTTCCCTTTTTCTCTTTTTTACAGGAGACAGGTCACTCATTAACCACGACTCAAGCGTTTCATTTTCTCTGAATATGTTGAAGTTCACTTTAAATAAATCGTCCATTGTTCCGTATTAAACAAGTTTAGCCACAGGGGAAAGTAGTAGTTGTACACACAGCCGGTTATAAACAAAGCCGGGACTTCTTTATGCGGAAGTGCGCATTGATACTAACCAGACTGAATGCAGCAGCAGCAGCTGCTCTGATCCTTTGATTAGGCAGCAGTGAATTATAGAGCGGAGCGGTCATCATATGCTCATAATTCACCGCTGATTTCAGCGCTCGACCAATCAGAATCAAGCATTCAACCGAGCCATGTAATAAACATTGTTAATTGAGCAGCCTAAATAAAACATTTCAGTGCATGATTTGCATGAAGTTGAAAGTAGGTTCATGTAAGTTTCTATTGCATTCATTAATTGATATATATAGGCCTACATTGTATATAGATCACATACCGTCTAGTCTGTGTATTCATTCATAGAGGCTACAGGCTACTCATTGTTAATAAACCATTAATGTCTTCATATATTCACTGGAGATAAATAACTTGTTCACCTTTAATGTTTTTGACAATACATATAGTCCTCCTAATTCATTCTACTCATTTAGAGATAGAGTGAGTGGAACAGGCCTGAGCCCAGTATTTTATTTTCATTATTTTGGATCTTTACTCTAAAGCCCAATCAACGTTGTATGACAAAGTATAACACGGGCTTCATAAACTAGAAGCTGTCGCGGAGCCGACCGCAGTTTAATAGTGTAATATTATTGATTCACGTGATTAAAACCACGGTCGCGTCACGGAGAGGAGCGACAACAACATAACAACCATTTCATTCTCACCATCGTGGCTGCTATGACATGTGAATTCACTTCAGAGGAGTGTTTTAAAAGTGTATCTTATTACCTGTGACTACTACTCGTTGCATGGCAGCATTGTGGAGGCGAATGATTAGTCCCTGTGCAGTGCAACTGCATCGACTCCGACGACTCGCACAACACGGCCATTCTACGTTTATCTTCTTTATAAAATAATCTGATTAATATCACCAATATGTACAAAATGAGCGGTAGCCTATGAGTGACTACACGCTGACATGAAACCAAAACAAACTCCATCTTTCCATCCGGTTAAATCCTTCTTCTGCCGAAAAAACGAGCATAGCTTCTGTTCTAGTGCTCACCAGCGCCATGCGCCCCATTCACACACCATTCAAGTGGTGCCTGGAGGAACTACACGTCAGAGAGCAGAAATGTTTCGCCTTGTGTGCTGCAGAATGTGTTGTGTTTACCATCCCCCGAAAATGCGTAACCGTTAGAGGAGTTTGCGTACCTGTGTACAGAGACCTAAAATGTGTGCTTTCTACGCAAAAAGCGTACGGGTTGGCAGGTCTGAACACGTCATGCGGCGACGTCGTCCACCCTACGGTTTAGGCTACGTCATAATGCAATGGCCAACGCTCCATTAGCGGACAGTATTTTGCGGGACATTGTGATGCGTCGCTCGCTTTGTGCTGTGCGGATGAGGTGTTAGGTTGCTGATGTTGTGCATGTTGGCTCACTGGAAACACTCTGCTACACCAGTGGGCCTCAAGGTGTGGTCCAGGAACCCTGGTTCCTTGAGGGGGTTCCAAATGGCCCCTTACGGGTGTCTAAGTCTGGGGGTGTACAAATGGAACCAGATCAACCGGTAAGTAGGGATGGAGCTCGTTAATTTTTATTGATAATGAGCACCTTATCGATCATACTTATCGAGCCGGGCTTTTATCGAGGGCTTATACCACTATTGAGCATTTTCTGTTATTTTGTGGAAAGACACTATCAATTCTGAAGTTTGTTTTAATATATTATTATATGTATATAGTATAGTTTTACAGTACTATTTATAAATTATTAATAATAGCCTCATGTAGAATTATACTATGAATCTTATATTTATGTATATAATATAAACTATAGGCTAACATTTCCATGTCTCTTTTTTTTTACAGTAATGCATAATCAATTTTTTCCATTATCTTTTCTTTGTTTTAAGCAACAACAACAATCTACATTGTTCCACGGCACACTCTTGCAAAGCACACAACTATCAATGACGCAATGTAGCCTACCTCCCGTCCCAGCCCCCTATAGCGGCCCATGACGTGACGTCATGACGCTTACCCGATAACAGGCTCGACAAGCAAAAGCTTATTGATACTCGGGTCTCGATAAATTCAGAACCGGGTTTGTAATAGACCTGTTTTTCGGGCTCCATCCCTACCCGTAAGGGTCCATTTGGTTCCATTTGTACACTCTCATAATAATATTTTGTCATAAGAATTAAGGGTAACCTAAATGCTCAACGCAAAACACACTCTACCCAAATCTTTCTGCAGATGGAAGAGGTTTCTGAGGTTTCTGAATAAGGTTAGGTCTAAGCATTGTCTTAATGAAGTTACATTTAGGAATATGGTTTGGTTTAGACCTAGTTTTACTAAGGTTAAGTTTAGGAATAAGTTTAGGCATGACATTTAGACACTGCTTCACTGAGGTCAAGTTTATGAATACGGTTAAGTTTAGGCATTGTTTTACTGAGGTCAAGTTTAGGAATATGGTTTAGTCTAGACCTAGTTTTACCGTGCTTAGGAATACCAGGTGAAAGTTCCAAGGTCGCCAGATTAATAAGGTTAGGCTTAGGTATAGTTTTACCAAGGTTACATTTATGAATGAGGTTATGTTTGGGCATAGATAGTTTTACTGAGGTTACATTCAGGAATACCTGGTGGTGACTTTTCTGAGGTCGCCGGATTTATACCCGGGGCGAACGTGTTCTAGGGCTTGCGTTCTTGTATTCAATTATAGAACAATGCAAACCTATCCTGTACAACTTTAACTATAGGATTAAACTACAGTAAATAAAACAGTACATCTATAATGTACAACTTAACAACAGGTTGTAAAGTAAATAAAACAGTACATACCTATCCTGTACAACTTTACAACAGGTTGCATCTTTGCATCAAACAGTCCACGTCCCTTGTCCATCTCTTGCAGTTCCTCTGACAATGCTGAATATGTTTGGGAGGCCATCTCTCTAGACTCTGTAGACCTCTCCCTGTGGTGCTCTGTGGAAATCACCAGTAGAAAGAACTTTTGGTTATCATTCAGAAACCGTATATTATACCATGACGTAATCAAATCAAACTATAGACATTAACCATGTTTTGTTCAGTTGAAACTAAGGTTCAGTCACTACTTGTTCTAAGAGCTAAAATAATTGTCCTCATCCTGATGTAAACACCAGACAAAACAATCTACAAGCTCAACATGTGGGACATTGGGAGCTTATAGATTGGCTATTTTCACTACTATAGGTCAAGAGTTTGGGCCACTACGGAGCGCTTACATCTCTGTCGCATCATCAATCCAACTGATATACATATTTTGTTAGTCCGTGTCCCTTTCATGCCCATATCTGGACAGCCCATATGGGCATGTACCCTTTTTTGCCCATATATGGAGCTACTTTTTTCTTCTTTTTTTAACCCCCGATGCCATGCCCATGACGACACAAAATTGAGATTAGACAACAAACTCCTTTTCTTTTTTTAAAGATTTGTTTTTGAGCTTTTTTTTGCCTTTATTTGATAGGACAGTAGACCGACAGGAAATGGGAAGAGAGGTGGGGAATGACACGCGGTAAAGGTCTTCCGGATCGGGAATCGGACCGGCGACGCCAGCAGGCATCATAGCCTAGTATGTGGTATGCACCTTGACCACTAGGCCAGCGGGCACCCCGACAAAAAACTCCTTAGGCCTATAGGTTTATGGCCGAGTCATGGTGACGTGAGAGCTTGTAGATCTGCTCCTCTTCAGAGCCATGCCATCAGTGTTGCCAGATTGTGCTAGAGGAATAAGCAACCAGAGCCTGAAAACAAGCCCAAGAGAAGCGACTATAGGCCGAATGAGCACTTTTGTTTTTATATATAAACTTTATTCCACAAATTTCTCACATAGTTATTCATTTACATACATTACATTGTACCTTAGGCATGTGTGCAATAAATTACATTAAGCAAATAAGTAGGCCTACGTACATTTCTTAAACATCTTTTGTTCTTAAATTAAGGTTGGTGCTTTATTTGTGTTTTTTTTCTCTTTTTTTCACGGCTCCTCTTTACCCCTACCCCCCGAAGCTAAAGAAAGAAAGAGAGAAAGAGGAAAAATGGGAAAGGGGAGAAAAGAAAAGAGATTAGAGAGAGAAGAGGACGAATGAGCACTTCAAACCTATATACATAAGCTATTTCAAAATAGCCGATCTACAAGCTCACAACTGCAACCACCATTATTTACAAGCAACTTTATACCAGAAAACCGCGGGCCTGCGGTGACTGTGTGTCTATTTGATGATCCTCTATTTTCATCATTACGTGAACCTTTGGCTGAGTCGTCCACTTTAACACGCTAAGGGACCTAATAATTAAGCTCTAAAAAAGTTATAGCCTACTAAATAAAAACAATTCGGTGGAATTGCATCATGTCTATATTATGCATAGGCTGCAGGCGTAGGGTCCTTTTGGTTAACGCTTATCCACATTGAATAGGCCTATGTCATTGTTTGATATATTCTTGTATTTTGTAAATATGTTGTTAAATGTTAGGCAGAATTGGCACATATGTATAATTTAACTTGATGTTTGGCACAACTGAAATTGATTTTGTTTGAAGAATAAAGCATTAATCCAATCGATGGCCATTTCAGAGTGCAGTACACCTCCCCAACCGATGTAAAAACCTTGATATTTCGATTGTTAGTTGTTTCGATACATATAGTCTGGTTAGGGTTAGGGTAAGAGTTAAGTTTAGGGTTAATGTTAGGGTTTAGGCTTTGGGGTAGCATTCACCAGCATCTGCAAGTTAGCGTTCACTTGAGTCGGCAGCAGGTTAGCCTCGGACTACTGGGACCACGAAACAACCCCAACCGATAGGGTTGTGTAGTTGAAACATATGGAGGAAATACAAGGAAAATGGCCACCATTTAACTGTGTTTTAGGAGTGCATGTCTTTACTGTTTCATACAAGTAAGATTCCACAAACAAGTGGATGGATATGTAAAGATATTTTACTAAAAGAACATTATGCAGCATGCATGACAAAGGGAGCTCCGCCCCCTTCCTGAAACAACATCTGAAGAGCCAATAAGACTAAAAGAAGCCAGATGATCCAGGGAACCATTTAATGTGGCACATGCAGTGTGGTGCTGTGTGTGTAACAGACATACCTGCAGTGTGTAGTTGTGTGTTGTGTAGTGTCACCATCTCTCTCTGGAAGAGGTTACACATGACCTCTGCGGCCGCACGGAGGCGCTCCAACACAAACACTCTGACATCGAGCTTCACACGACAAACATCAACACTTTGTTGCTTTTCCAAAACACACAATATCTCCTCTCCCACCGACGTCATGTGTTCATTTATCTTCAGCCGTACAGACTCCATTTGAAGCGTTTTAACTCCTTTAAATATGAGAAGGTTTTCACCACGCGCTGTGTCCCAACCACCATGAAACACCAACACTGAGTGAGACACCGCCGCCGAGCGAGCTACAGCGAGCCCGTCCGAGTTATGTCCTGATAGGGACAGAATATTACATCTTCGTCCCCCTGACTTTCGGCACCTCCGCGCGGTCCAAGTGAACACAGCGGAGCTCCTTGCCCCCCGGCAACCACCGTTACGCTTAGGTTCGTTGGTAAACGGCAGGTCGCGTCCCAAAACCACCATGAAACACCAACAGTTCCTTTGTTGTGGAAACGCCACGCCAGAAACATTCTACTTCCGGAGGATCCGGCTTCCGAATCAACGTGTTTGGCGCATGCGCAATAATGGATCAAGGCGCCCTGTTGCTTTAATGCATTCCGCCCCCTGGTGGAGGAGATGTGTAACTGTCACTGAATGACAGCCAGACGCACAGATATAACAGCAGTGACAACAAAGACATGTGGGGAGAACAGGCTATCTTCTACATTGCGGAGTACATGGGGTAAAACAAAACTTCATTTTTGTATTTAAATATCTTAAAGGAGCTATAGTCAACTTTTTCTTGAAAAACGGATGCTAAAATAAAAATAATGTTTCGAAAATATTTTATAAAAAAATAAGCTTCATATATGTGTTTCAATTAAAAAATGACCACACAAAGCGTAAAATAATGATAAAATAATCATTTTGGCCCTTTGTTTACATTTACAGGGCCCGTACTTTGTTTACATCCTAGTCTGTAGACTAGGATGTACACCTACAATGAAAAAGTTGACTATAGCTCCTTTAACCTATTTTAACTCACCTATCTCCCAGACTTCCTCCCCAGTCAGTCAGAGTTCAGAGTGTGATGTGGGATTATGTGCAGGATGTAAATTGCATACGGGAGCAACATCCATCCATCCATCCATCTTCAACCGCTTATCCGGAATCGGGTCGCGGCCGCGGGGGTAACAGTTCCAACTGAGACTTCCAGATTTCCTTATCCTGCGCAACTTCCTCCACTCCCTCTGGGAGTATACCGAGGCGTTCCCAGGCCAGTCTGGAGATATAATCCTTTCATCTGGTCTTAGGTCTGCCACGGGGTCTCCTCCCAGTGGGACGTGCATCGAGGACCTTCCTAGGAAGGCGCTCGGGGGGCATCCGTACTAGATGCCCGAACCACCTAAGCTGACTCCTTTCCAAGTGAAGGAGCAGCGGTTCTACTCCAAGTCTCTCTCGGGTGATTGAACTTCTCACCCTCACAAATCAAGTCATAATTACAACACGAATATGGGAGTTATATGAACATAGACATAAACTCACTCTTGCTTCTTTTTTCAGGCTTCTTGTGGTATTGGAAACCAATATCCCTGGTGCTAGGGGTGGTTTGACAGCCTACGTCCCTGGTATCGGTTTTTGCCTGGCATCCCATCTCATGGCATAGCTTAGGCTGTTGTAAATACAATCATTGTAAATCATTTGACTCTCATTTGTGACTGACAATGATAGAAGACATATACTGAATGTTGTTTGTGCATGCTCATATTTTGCATAGGTTCAGCACTGACAGTGCTGTCAAACAACTATGAAGCAGTGAAATCTATTAAAATGAAATCTCCAACACAATTCTAAACATGTATTGGGGGTCTCTCTCAACTAAGGGGTCCCTGCTTCATCTCTTTCTCAGCTAAGGGGTCCCTGCTTCATCTCTCTCTCTCTCAACTAAGCTGCAAGGAAGCCTGCACTGGCCCTGTCCAGGCCCACTTAGGGCTGGCCAAACGGCCCCCTGTAGGCGGCCCACACTGGGCCCCAGAGGGTTTGAACATCGGCAAAGTGTTGGCCCCAAAGTGCTGGGCCTGCGTGGGCAGCCCTTACTTAGCCCTCACATTGCGAGGGCTAAGTATGGGCTGCCCTCACAAGCCTACACTGGGCCGGCATAGGCCCACTTGGGGCCCTGAATAGGCAGCCCTCACTTGGCCCTCAGGAAGCCCTATTTACTGCCCTAACTAGGCCCTCACTATGCCCACAATGGTTTTGTAGTCTATTTCCTCTATTGCATCAATAATTATGTTTAAACCATTTCAAATACTGTAACTTAAATTCACTTTAGGAAAAAAAAATAACTATTATTCTATTCATCTAAAATGTATAAAAAATAAATAACTCCAGTCAAAGGGATTAAAATCAATGTATTTATTAAATGCAAAACAAATATAAAACAACACAACATATACATTCAGTAGAACAACATTGGGGTTTCCAATTGTCAATACTTTTACTTCACTATCTTAAAAGGCAGACATTATACTTTTATTCCACTACAATCATTTTAAAAATTTAGTTACTAGTTACTTTTTAGATTTTGATTATTATTAAAAACATACATTGACCACCACAGCCCTATATACATTCCGGCCATTTGAAAAAAGAGCTCTACAAGCCTGTGATGTGACGCATAGTGAGCTAATAGATCTGCAATTTTCAAGATCTTACATTTGAAAACTTGTGAAATGGGACATCCAGCATAATGAGTACTTTCTACTTCTGGTACTTTAAGTAAATGTTGATACCAATACTTTTGTACTTTTACTTTGTTTGTTTTAGAGTATTCAGGGATTAGGATAACATTATTTACATTCATCATCTCTTAATTAAATCCCTTATAACTACTCCTTATACCCCGACCTCAGCACTACCATGCAACTGTGGGTAATAAAAAAAGAAAAGAGAAAATACAATGTCAGGAACTGAATAGCGCAGTCTAACTTTGCAGCTTATTGTCAAGTGTTGATCTGGGTGGGGTGGATTGTGATTAAGGTCAAACAATAAACTGGAACGAAGGACCCAGAATATTAAGATTGTGTGATTGATTTCAAACAACAACAAAAGCACACACATTTTTAACAAATCGTTTTTTTTAAACAAACTATAAACAACAACAAAACAACCAACCTCCAGTCAGCCGTCAACGGCGAGTCCCCTATACCACCAGCCCACCTTGTAACTTGAGCCATGAGTACATTTTCCAGGATGTTTCTTCTCGTACTGCTCACAACCATTACCCAGGCTTGTCCTTTCTCATGGCTGAATTCATCTGAAAATATATAAAACATAATTATTATATCTGCATTTGAATTATTATATTATCTGCGTTTGTGTGTGTGTGTGTGTGTGTGTGTGTGTGTGTCTGTGTGTGTGTGTGCGTGTGTGCGTGCGTGCGTGCGTGTGTGTGTGAGAGTGTGAGACACACACATAGTGCTAACATGTTTATACTTCATTCCCATTGAAAAGCTTTGACAGAATCCACAGGTAGAATTACACTTTGGTTGACCATGCCCTAAGGAACAAACAATAATCAATTTAATTCAAAAGCTCACCGTGCCTGGAGTGTCCTTGGAACTGTGACGCAGGAACTCTTCAACTAAGGCTTGGAATGGCTTTGTCCCATTTTCTTGTATCCACTGTACCCTATAGATGGAGGTCTGCAAAATCGGCCGAACTTAGTATGTTGTTTTTCAGCCACTCTGACATTTGCAGGACTTGCTCTGCAGTTACATCTGATTCTGTAATGAGCAGAGAAAAGAATACATTCTCACTTAGATCATCAGAGTTTACAATGTAAAGTTCTTTGTTGCAAAGAGCATACAGTCATCCACTTCGAAATGCAAGTGAGTTGAATATACTACGTTGTATTGACACCTTGATCTTGCTGTACCTGGCAGGATGACTCGGGTCTCTTCCCTCTTGTGGTGAATTCAACTGCCTGCCCTAGCGCTGTCGGCACCTTTTCCAGACATTGTGGAGGTGCTCCTCCGGATACCCTGATGCTGGTTTATGACTCCTCCCCAGGGTGAACCATTCATCTTAAAGTAAAGGAAATAAGCAGAAAGGAACACACACACATTAGGAAACAACAGGCATCAACACCAAGTTGACAATGTGTGTTCATAATTTGCTTTGTGCATTATATAGGATATAGAGTATAGTAGTTAGTCTAGACAATCCACCCATGTTAAAACAAGGTGATATATACTGCAGTTAGCGGCATTAGTATATAATCTGGCTAAGTCAGGCTATATAGTAGTAGCTTTACTTACATAGCATGTGCCCTGGCAGTCCATCAGGCATGGAAATTGATCCACTATCGATAATGCCAGGGTTGCCTTCATAGCTGAAGTTGGACTTACTGTAGACAATAGATATATAAATGCTACTAAGCAACCTAAACTATTAATTGAATACTTACAAAATATTTTATGTAAAAGCTTTTTGAAATGGATTGCTTGGATGGACCCCTACAGTATGTGGTTCACATAAGTGGAAATGTATCTACCACTAGTTAAAAAATTGCTTAATCTTGATTGATACTCACTTCTCTCCAAAGCGCTCTTCCATCAGGTGGGCATACAGTATGGACCATTGATATAGAGATTGATCAGGAGAGCTTCTTCTGAAGACCACAAAACAAACATTTCCGATCATCTATTTTGCTGAAGATCTAACAGATATTTTTAATAAAAAAGAGAAGGCAAAATAAATTAAAGCTACAGAACATTAATTTCAAAATGTAGACTAGACCACCCTCCCCCCCTACAGTCAATGAAGCAGGGCTGCAAAGCTGCTCGCACAGACAAAGTGAATTTACAAATGTTGCTCCATCTTCCACCAAAGCTCTTTGCTAGTCTGTAGGCAATACTGGTTGTGGTTCTGGTGCTGATATGGGCTGCAGCAAAATAGTAGGCTCTGGTGTGGGGCTAGAATAATAGAAAAGTATAAAAGTATGAAAAGAAAATTATTAGCACCAGGGTCAGAGCTACATTGTTAAAATGATAATAAAAAATAAAAAATAAAAAACATTTACACAAAACACTGCATACACTTACTATACAGTATAGTTCACCCTGTAATCCAGTGGTTCTCAATGTGTGGGTCAGGACCCTTCAGGGGATCTACAAGCTCACAACACCAGTTTGCGGTTGAACTTCTGAGCTTGTAGATCTGCCACTTTCACAATAATTACCAATGGAACCGAATCAAACAGTCCATGTGCTTGTCAGGGTTTGGGGGTCCCCAATTCAAATATAATATTTTTAGGGGGTCATCAATTCAAATGTGATTATTTTGTTGGGGTCCCCAGTTCAAAGTGGGGTCACAGTTGCCTGAAAAGGTTGAGAACCACTGCTGTGATCCATGTTTAAAATGCATGTCACATGGCTTAGACCAGAAGTTAACTACAGGCCCCAGTTTCCTGATAATTAATGAAAGGAGCAATTCCCAGTTTTGATGAAAAAAATGAAAAATATCCTTTATCCCCAAATACCTTAACTAATAACTACATTTTGAAACACACATAACACATTTTGTCTCTTTAGACCTACTCTGGTGTACCTCAAGCAGGTGTCGTTGAAATTTCAGCCGTGGCCCAAGGAGATATACAGTATGAGGGATGCCAAGCGTTCTCCATTCCAGGAGAAAGAAGCACTCTGTGTCAATCCATTGCTCTGCAAAATATTGTTTTAACAGAGACACAAACTGTTTTTACAAGCTGTTTTTAAAGGCTGTCTGTTTCAAAGCGATAATGTGGTTATCTAATATGAGATAAATGCCAACAACAGTCATGTGTACTATTGTACATTCAGTAAAATGCATTCAGTAAAATGCCTATTACAGTACATACCTTCAAAACACGTGACCCACTCAGTCAGATTCCATGTATGCTATATGGTTATCTTTGACAAACTCATCCAACTTTAGGAAAAGAAGTAAGGAACAGAAAAATATTTAGGGCAACATATGATGGTGTGTGAGTGTGCACAAATTGTTAGCCATTTCTCACTAGTTTTGACACAAACCAAACTATAGCTAGGTAACAAATAATTCACTTGTTTCACCACACTGTTTTATAACTTGCTAATTTAGCTGGATATGTATTTGACACACCAAGGTTAAGCTTTATTTATGCTCCATTGGACAATGTATTTGGTACCCGAAAATAGCAGATCTACAAGCTCACAAAGTTTACAATAATAACTTGGTGTAACACTGGGTCAACAGCTGGCCAGCTATGGCCAAAGTTAGCAAGTTGAGTTAGCTAAGTTAGCGAATGCCAATATCCACCCTTTGTGGTTTGTGTGAACAATGCTAAGAGAAATGAAAGAACAGAAAACTATTTATCTTATTGGCTATTGTCTTATATTAATGTCAAAAGCAGGTCCTTACTGTACCATTTCACCATTAAATAGCAGCCATGTCCAAATCACTGGTTCATCTCCTCCTGTCATTAGCTGCTGTCCAGTGGTAGTGAATGAAAAGGCGGGAACAATAAATGAATACATAAAGAAAGGTGAAAAGAGCGGCAAATTTTGAGGGCTGCCCTCACTACGCCCGTTTAGGCCCATAGCATAGTTCTACCTTTGGGCCCAATGCAGTTTTTGTGTGGGCAGCCCACATCATTTGCCGCTCTTTTCACACGTACGGGCTGCCCACAGTACGCCCATGGTTAGCCCACGATGAATCAACAGCTGTGGGCTTCATTTGGGCAATCCCTCTATGGGCCTTTGCAGGTAAAGTGAGGGCTGGCATTGCCCTCACTGCCCACACATAGCCTGCAGAGGCCCAACCGAGGCTTGCTTGCAGGGAGGGGTCCCTGCTTCATCTCTCTCAGCTAAGGGGTCCCTGCTTCATCTCTCTCTCAGCTAAGGGGTCCCTGCTTCATCTCTATCTCAACTAGGGGGTCCTTGATACATCTCTCTCTCAGCTAAGAGGTCCCTGCTTCATCTCTCTCAGCTGTGGTCACTCCCTGCTTTATCGGGGACTGACCATAATTCCAACAGGGTGACGACTCTCTCAGCTAAGGGGACGTGGACAAAAAAAAACAAAAAAAACAACAACTCTGCAGCGGACATCGAAAATAAACAATCTCAGAAGGCGTCGCAGAAATTACTTCTCAAGTCTTGGCGTTACTGATAATAACTAACTACTACAACTCAAACAATGAAGACTACGAAACAAACTTACTGAAGTCGAAGGCAGGAGAAAATCAGCAGGATTCGGTACAGCATCTGCTTTTAGTCGTAGCTGATTTTCTTTGATGAGTCCCATCCTGAGCATTCCAAAGTTCTCGTAGCTATCGTTATTGAAATGTTTATTGCACAAAAACATTCCCGCTGTGTTACATGTCGAAGGCCTCCCCATTGCTCTCAACCACAGGGCACTTCTTTCACGCTGCTTCGGGAAGCCATGAAGCCCTGTTGTCGCCGTACAGTCGTAAAAAGCACAGGAACGGCCCATAGCGACAAATTAAAAAAGAAAAAAAGAAAACAAAATAATAAGAAACTATATGAATGATAAGAAACTAGTAACTAAAAACCTAAAAATGCAACTGAAAGACAGTGAAAAACGAGCGGTAGCTGAAGATGTGTGTTGTTGACTTGTTGTGTCCAAGAACCAGGAAATGGGACAAGGAGGGAGGAACCTAACGGCGACGCTTACACTAGGTTGTGAAACCACGCCCTCTTGATACAAATATGGGATATAAACATTAATATTAATTAAATATGCCTACGTCACATTGCACCGTGGAACAATGATAGCTAATATGTAATGAGTGGCGCGAAAGATTTCTTTTCTACCAGAAACCGGAAGTAAACATAAATAGCTGCATAGACCAGCAGACAGCTCTGAAACCCCAAGCCTATGGGCAAAATGAACCATATTATCGCTCCCTATCACAAGTGACTCATTTATATAATATATATTTATAGAAAAAGTGATTTTGTGTTTCATGCTCCTTTATAGATTTAAATTAACTAAATAGCTAAACTTCCACACTGCTTTCTATACATTTCCCTGCCAAATAACCTTTAATATAATAGTACAAAACAATTAACAATGATTAATGAGTCGACCTAATGAGTAATAATTACTAATAAAGACATTTGTTCTGCTATACCTCTATACATTTAAACCCATATAGGCTATAAACTTTGGCACCTATATTTGCGTCTGAAAACGTTTAATAGCCTAAATGGGGGCCTAGATATCCTCATATAAAGTATGTACACTTTTTATTTTTACATTTTAATGAACCTGCAGGGCAAATGTGTAGGCCTACTGTTCTACTCTGGTGGATAGAAAGACACTATCTCAATTAGCTGCAATTTGCATTACAAGTGGAGAGCACAATCTAAAAAAACAAATGAGTGACAAAAGGCTGTATGAATTCTTATGACTAATTACAGTGCTATAAGCAGATCTTTATAATGCATTAGAAAAATGGGTTTGTTGCATAAAAGGTGTTGCCCTAAGGATTAGCCAGATAAAATGCTATAGTCTGGTGAAATGTATTTCTTTTTGAAGTCTGGACTCATGAGGCATTGCAAAAGTGACAAGATAAGAACCCAAGTCCCAAGTTATTATTAAGAGGTTAACTATGCTTTGCCTTTCCAAAGCACTGTCTGCTGTCCTAACTCACCGTACTTCATGTCTGGTCTTCACTTGTAGTAAGATTCATAGATTACATCATTACATATAAGTAAGCAACAGTTTTAGCTCAACCAATACTTTACATTTCAACAAATATGACCCATAAAGAGCTGGCAAGAAATGGAATAACCAGAAATAAGATACTTCAACATATGTTTTGATGATGAAAGTCAACTCCATAGATGTAAAAAGGGAACCAGGCAATCGTGCCATGCACAACTGCAACTTTCAAATAAATTGTGATACAGCCAGTGTACCTGTTGCAACGGTTTATTACGTAAAACTCACAGCTCACTTAAACCTCAAAGGGCTAACCTCAAAGGGCTACTCCCTCAAAATGTCCCTTATGTGGTCAATGAAGACCTCCATCCCCCTGAGCACGAAGTACTTGTCTCCGAAGTTGCTGCCACGGCACTTGGGACAACGGTTGTTGCCCCTCGCTGCACGCTGTACACAGGCACGACATCCGAGGAGGCTGCGGCAACAGGGTGCCGTTACTGGGCCTCTCATGACCTCTGCAAAAACAAATACACATAATATTGTTGCTTTATGTACATTTGTTCAGCATCCAAATGTCCTTTTGAAACAGATAGTCTTGGTACAGAATAGAGCAGAATACTTGAATACACCTCTACTTAAAAAACATACAGTGCACAATATATACAGCAAGTATATAATACTGTATACACCTGCTCTTATGCTCACTAACTTCCACACAAAAACATTAACCACTTTCAACCCGATGTCCCCATTTTGTGACTTTACAGGCACCAGAATAAAAGTTTACGGATCTATTTAAATTTAGCTCATTGTCATTGTCAAATATGAAATGGCTAGGCCTACTTGTAGATGGTACTGACTCAATACCCCACGTGAACAAACTTTTTTCTAAATGTATATGCGACACATTTACATAGCATGTACATACCCATACATATGGCGCACTTGAACTGCTGCTTCAGCATGTCTATCTGGACAGGCGTCAGCGGCAACATGGTCACCTCGTGGTTCTCCATGTACTCAGTTATGTCCTTGAGATGTTCAGTGACTGTTGGGAGCTCCTGTGCTGCCTGGGCCAGTTCAACAAGATTCTCCTTCATCTGGCTGGGACTGAGGAAAATAAATATATATAGAAATTTCTATTTAGATTTCTAGCATTCAAACACAGCAGGAATTCACATGAATGCGGTTAACAATTACCTGGTTCGCTGCCTCTTTGCTCCAATGAACCCTTCATAGGAGCTCGCAGTTACTGCTGTAACTTTGCTGTTGGACAGCCAGAATGTGAGGTCTACGGAAACAATGGGGAAAAAAGCAATGTAATTTGGTTTTCAAGAGGTTTGTGCCTGTCATCTTTATAATTATGATAAACTTTTAACTACATCCTCTCTATCAGGCGCAACAAAATCCAGTCCAGTAACTGCTCTAGAGAGCAGGCCTAGCACAGAAAGTTTCGCCTAGAGTTTTAAACAAAACACCACCACCATGTTCATTCATTAGATTATAGGGCAGAACTTCTAAAATTATAGCTTTTAGTGCAAATAATAAATAAATTAATGATCTAAGAATCATTGACAACTTGGTGCAGTTACCATGGGATTCTGGAGAATCAGCAAGCCTCTGCCTCTTAGCGTTGAGGAGCACCACTGGCTCCTCCAGGTACAGCTGCCTCTTCACCTTTGCGGCGATGTGGCTAGGGTTGGCCTCATTGGCAGTGAGGCGGACACTCGTGGTACCATCGTCATGGATGTCCGAACCATGAACCTCCCCAATGCTTATGTCCCTGAACGAAAAAGACAATGGTGTTAGAACCAGAGATCCAAGTGTTGACATGTAAACATTTTCCCTTGCATCCCTGAAAAATCATCAAATAATCAAATTTTAACTCGGCTTTAATTGATGTCTTATTAAGAAAGCTATAACACTGTCCATGCAGATATCTTTGAAAATTCTCCAATATATCTGGATACATACACCCTGTGCTCGTTGGGTTTTGGACGCTGGGGTCCTGGCAGCAGTCCAGAGGTGGAGGGCAAGGCTGCGGGCGGTGGTGGTCGCGGCACAGCGACACCTGCCACAACGTTGTCTCCGCATACCTTTTGGATTGAATATTAGTTGTTAGAACAGCCAACAGCACGGCAGTACAGTGAACAGTGAACACTACATGTTTAAGGCAAAAAGCACTATGGACTTGTTTCCAGACCAAGTATTGAGTGCATAAAACATGTTTCTAATGGTTGACATTTAGATTTATTTCTTCTCGTGATACCTTCTTTGAGATTTGTGCTTTGAGATCTAAAGCTAAAACATGTTTTGAAGATTTCACTGCATGCTAAATTATTCAAAAATATCAGAACGATTCACTTGACATTTTATACGGTAGACCATTTTAAATGTCTGAAAAGATCTGCATGTAGGCCTACCGTATACTCCAAGGAGGGGTCAACTGAGAAATAGCCCCCATATCCTGGGAAGATGAAGTCCCCGTTGGCCCCGGTGAGGTGCAGGGTTGTGGGATTCATCTGAAAATCATGACAGAATGATTTAGTTTTAGTTTTGTTTCCCCCGTTAAATACAAGACATTTTCTTCTGTGACCTTCCATGACAGCTTCATTGTTTGAGAGAAATTCTCATCCGTAACTGAAAAGGTAAAATTGTCCTTCATATTTTTATGGTTCACATACTTCCATGTATAATATTAGGCTACAGATTAAGAAAAGGAGACTACATTTAGTAGGCTAATTGAGCCAATCTTCAATGTTTGCCACTGTTGTCCGACTCCATTTTGGTGCATTAATTATATTTATTAATCATTGAAATGGATATAAGGTCTGCAACAAAGTGCTAGAGCAGGGGTCTTCAACATTTTCAGGACAGGGACCCCCGAACTGATGGGGAGATGGAGCAGGGACCCCTACCTCGTAGGGTGGGGCTACAACATATAGACCTACGTATATTTTATTTTATTAGTTATTGTGAGATAGATAGATGGATACTTTTTCAACAATTTCGGAAAACCCCTGCAGTATCCCTGTGGACCCCCTAGGGCTCGCGGAGCCCCTGTTGAAGAACCATGTGCTAGAGAGTTACAATTCTTGCCCTGCTAAAAACACCACGTGCCTTTGCCTTTTCGTGTTGTATTTGGCTCTCTAAAATGTAGTTGGCTGTGTGGATCAAAACCCATTGACAAATAATCATAACATAAATTGCTACATTACATTCAACATTGTCGTTTACATTTCCCAGAGGCTAGAACCAGCTCTCAACGTGGCCTTCTAAATAGTGGTTGTAGTCTATGATCTAGATTTCTTACAGTGTTATTAAAAAAAGGGATGGCCTAAATAAGTTTGATTGATTGATTGATTGAAGGCTTTATTAGAAGTTTGCATAGGAAAATGTACAGATTCATGACGGTACAGTTCACTGGTACAAGGTCTACTAAAAGGAGATCCATGAAAAGACTAAGCTTATTTCAACAGGAAACCATTTAAGTATCTCATATAACATTGAATGACAGACAAATAGAACACAGTACTATGCAGTAGATATGTAAAGAAAAAAGAAAAAAAAAAGAAAACAGTAAGTCTAAACAAACAGTAAGTACAGTACGTACCGTTTTACAGTAACTTAAAACGGTATATAAAACAAGCAAAGATTAAAAATAGCTTGCAATGCGTAGCTAACCCTTTATTCCCAACCGCATGGTTGCGTGGTTGTTTTCCATTTCTGCCATAAATGTAGCCTAAATTAAGTTGTACTAACCTTGTAGATATTAGCTAGATGATCCACCGTAAGTTCCGCAACGCGGATCTGTCCCCACATGGCCGTCGGGCCCGTACCACAGCTAACTCTGACTCTCTCTTCTTCCATTTTTTTCTTTTTTCTTCTCTGTAACTTTGTGCTCCGTGTACGAATTGGCAGTTCGCCACTGTATACTGCTATGCTACAACTGGACAACTGGACAATAAAGGTATCTATCTGTCTATCTATCTATCTACCTATCTTGAAGACGCTGGGCTGGACAACAACTATCACCGATGGGGTGTGTCTGGGAAAGGGACCCGGACACGAGGTGTTCCCCTTTTTATACTGTGCACAGGTGCAGTCTCTTCCGGGTCAAAGATCGGGTTGCTCAACGATCACATAAACCGCCCCTGCTGGTCGGATGAAAAGCTACATTCATAAAAGAAAAAAGAATGATTATGTATGTATTTTAATTTTAGTATAGATATACTGAAATTCTGTTTTTATTCAGTGGGAATGTGTATTGGTTTCCAATAGCTATTTCAATGCATCAAGTAGGCTTCATTTAATTGCACATATAGGCAATAAGATTGTTTATGGTTGCTTACATGGAAAACAAACCCTTATTGATTAGTGTGAAATTAAATTATTCAAAAATATTAGTCTACTTGATGCATTGAAATAGCTGGAGTGGGAACACATAATATACATGCAAAAAGTCCTACGACTGCGTAGAGATACCGTGTACTGGTTTGCGTGATTTTAGGGCAAAATCTGTAGGAGCAGTGTCCAAAAATGTGTCTTGCAAGAATCTGCCTCTAGAAGAGGGCCATGTAAGAAATGAGGGGTTTTGGTTTGGCAGCCAAGGAGTGTGTGTGCAAAGTTTGGCATGGATCAGGGCAACGGTGGCGGAGATATGAGTAGGGGAAAAGTGTGACGTGACGTGACGTGACGTGACGTGACGTGACTGACTGACTGAGGGACGGAGGGACTGACAGCCGGTGGAGATTTGGATAGTATAAGAGTAACTGCGACCTAACGGTCACAACAACAACACTTTAGGAACAAAATGAAACCTTACCTTTCTTTTATGTCGGAACTTGCTCTCGTCGATTGCAACGAAAGCCCTTCTTCCTCCCATTCTCATCTCCCGTCTTCTCTCCAGTCGCTGGACTGCTTTGCAGCATATTTCTCGTAGCAGTGTAGTCACCTTGGTCAGTGAAGGACTACTTCCAACCACTCCATCCTCTATCATGTCAACCTGTCTTCTCCTCAATCCCTGTGACAAACTGAGATAAAAAGGATCAACATATTAGCAACTGGGACGGTATAGTTTTGTTGTCAGGGAGGGGTAATAATTATAGAATTTGGTTGATATACAATATCCATTGTTGTATTATGTTGGGATGGATGAACTCGAGTGATTTCTTGTATTTCTTTGGATTGTGTACTCTATGTTATACAGTATGCATGTGGCTATTAATATTAAGAGAAACTGTGTACATACAGCAGGGGTGGCCACACTGTTTTTGATTTGAGAGCTACAGCGTAATCTACCCACCCCAAAGAATGTACGTGAGGGGGCATTGGAATAGCGGAACTGGCATTACACACATGGAATGGGGAATAGTGGGGAAACAGTCTTCATTCCATTCTGTATGGAAGTGGTAGGTTTTGGGATTTCTTTTATAATGCACAAAAATAAAGCATTGGCCCCCAATTTGCCTACTTTATAAGCCATGAAGGGAGATGACAGGCCCTTCTTGATGTTAATCAAGTCACCTTAATTGACCTAAAAAAAGAGTGGTTTTGTGATTTTAATTATATAGTCTTAGTGGCATTAGACAGGATCAATTTTCAGAAAATCAGAACCCCGAAGGCATTTTGCGAATATTTATTATACACAACATTTCTAGGAGTATTAAGGGGTGCTGAATCCAAATTTGCTGTATATAATGCTCAAAATTTTTCCTAAATGGCTAAAAATTGAGAAATCCAACATGGCCGCCACTGCAAGGCTGAAATCTATTTAAGTGCAAATCTTTTTGACTAAACAAGGTAGAAACTTGAACTAAATGTGTTTTTCTAGGTTAGCCTACATGGGGAATTTGAAATTCTACCCTGATTTTAGATCAGACGTGAATAAATGGCTTGAAACTCATATGTATAGCAGAAAAGGTTCGTTATTGATGCATAATTTGTCAAACAGAAACAAAAGCAGGATGAACCATGGTTTTATTCATCAAAACTCTTTTGATTTATATTTTGCTATCATCCATCCATCCATCCATCCATCCATCCATCCATCCATCCATCCATCCATCCATCCATCTTCAACCGCTTATCCGGAATCGGGTCGCGGGGGTAACAGTTCCAACTAAGACTTCCAGATTTCCTTATCCTGAGCAACTTCCTCCACTGAGTCCACTCCCTCTGGGAGTATACCGAGGCGTTCCCAGGCCAGTTTGGAGATATAATCCTTCCATCTGGGTGCTCGGGGGGCATCTATGAACAATGCAAATTATATATAGTCATCAATATTTCGAGCAGATGTCATAGGTATCTTGCAGCTGCATGCATCCAATTCCACTTTTCCTGAATAGAATAGAATGGATTATAGAGATACAACGTTGATGAAAGTAGACTACCGGTATGTGTGTCTATGAAAGAGCATGGAGTGTTTCAAGATGGTGGTGACACGCTAAGAAACATAATCAACGAGGATGTAGTCACACCTGAGATTCAAGAATCTCTGCTTGGTGCAGAACACCTTGGACAGGCACAACTGAAAAAGTTTGTGGACAAACGTCTGTGTGAACCTCCAGAGAGTGACCATCAGCACCTGGACCTAAAATCACCCATTCGAAAGAACAAAGCCAAGACATTTTCTTCTTTGTATGAAGTTGTGCAACTTGCTGCCAAGAACAAGCAAAACACCATCAAAGTGGACAGGCAGATTCTGCAAAGGCTCATCACAGCTTACAGAGCAGGTCGTAAGGTAGACCTGGACCATATCCTCCAGCATGAACTCATGCCCATCCCACCATCTCTGGCTGCTACTAACGGAAGTCTACATTCCACCAATAAGTCTGTGTTAGCAAATATTCTAACCAAACAAGTGCAAACCCCTGCAGATATTACCCTTCAGGGACCCAGTTGCCTAGTCATTGATGGCCAAGCTCTGGTAATGGCCCTTGGAAAGCCACCTGACAGTGCAACATTCGGTGACTATGCCAACAACTTCACTGACACAGTGATGAAGATGGGAGAGAAGTACCAGAGGGTTGACGTGGTCTTTGACAGGTACCATAAAGAATCCATCAAAACAGGCACAAGGACAAAGCGCAAAAAGCAACACAGACCAGTACGCCGTGAAATAGCCAATGAGTCCGTTCCAATTCCAGCAGACTGGTCAAGCTTCATGGCACTGGAGGAGAACAAGGCAGATCTTGCTCGATTACTCTCAAACCATCTGATAGAACACAGTCTGGAAAGTGAACCTGTGGTGGTAGTATCAGGTGGGTTTGCCGAAGTGACGACTGTCAAGTCAACAGATCCGGATCTTAAAGTCTCCTCCCTGAGTGCTGACCACGAGGAAGCTGATACACGACTGATCCTTCACTGTATCCATGCACCGATGGAAACAGTAGTCGTGTCAGCACGTGACACAGACGTGCTTCTACAACTGCTTGCTCACTTTGACAAAATCAGATGTACCTATGTCTACATGAAAGCTGGGACATCAAAGGACCCAAAGTTTTTCCCAGTGCATGAAATTCACAGGATACTGTCTGAGGATCAACTGGACAGACTCCTTGCCTTCCATGCCCTTACTGGATGTGACAATGTGTCTCAGTTCAGCGGCCACGGAAAGAAGCCTGGCAGGTGTTCGAACAACATCACACTGATCTTGCTGGCCTTGGGAAGGGCCCTTTCACAGAAGATATCGTGACATCATCAGAAAGATTCATTCGTAAGATCTATGGTGTGCCTGATGTTGATTCATGCAACAAAGCACGAGTGAAGTTATTCTGCAAAGGTCGTCCCCAAGAGCAACCACAGATGCTGTGAGGTTCCATATCATGCATGCACACTACCAAGCAGCTATATGGAATCAAGCTCACCTGCCACACCCCGATCTTCCTCCAGTGGAGGAAATGGGATGGATAATCAAGGAAGGCCAGTTAGTGCCACGGCTACTCTCTCTGCCACCTATACCCAAAGCCTGCAGGGAGTTCACTTCATGTGGGTGTACAAAGGAGTGCCTCAGCCAACGCTGCAGCTGCAGGTATGTATGTATAATATATTGTACTAATGGGATTTGGTAATTTTAGAGAATATCAGCCTACTAGACTGCATACTCTTAGACTCTAGATGTTGACAGATTGATGAACCCTACCCTGATGTACTGGTGCTGGCTATAAACGTTGTATCCCCTTCTCTTCTATTCTATCCACAAAGAGTCATATGGCATGTATGGAAGCATGCAACTGCAAAAAACTCAACACTTGCCGGAACACTGAGGAAGACTGTGAATAAGCTGCCACAGTAAGGATTACAGTAAGAAGTATTCCCATGTACATTTACTTTTATTGATATGGTAAAATACTATTATATTATATTATAATCCATTCTATTCTATTCAGGAAAAGTGGAATTGGATGCATGCAGCTGCAAGATACCTATGACATCTGCTCAAAATATTGATGACTATATATAATTTGCATTGTTCATAGATGCCCCCCGAGCGCCCAGATGGAAGGATTATATCTCCAAACTGGCCTGGGAACGCCTCGGTATACTCCCAGAGGGAGTGGAGGAAGTTGCTCAGGATAAGGAAATCTGGAAGTCTCAGTTGGAACTGTTACCCCCGCCACCCGATTCCGGATAAGCGGTTGTAGATGGATGGATGCAGCAAGAGCCGTCGCAGACTGCGTCCGCGTCTGAAGACGGGTCTTATGACCCGTCTCATGACGCGTCAGTGCTTAAAAAGCGGTCAAGACGCAGCTTTGCGTCCAGGACGGAGCTCCCGCGGCTCAAGACGCGATTCTCGGTTTCAATCACTTCAATCACGTCTTTGCGTCTTCTAGACGCGAAACCGCGGCTCAAGACGCGATTCTCGGTTTCAATCACGTCTTTTAACCTCAAAGACGCGGCTTGGACACTACAATCGCGTCTTTGATTCCAAAGACGAGGCTTGGAATCGCGTCTGGCTGGAACTCGGTGTGGCCGTAAAGGAGACATGTAACCCGCAAAGTCTGCTGTGTGCTGTCCTTGTATCTATTAGATACATTTTACTATTATTTATTGTCAATGGAACATGCTATATTCTACCATATTGTCGGCATTATAGTGTGTCATAACGTTTTTAGTGCGAAAATATATCTTTTCGTTTCTTTTTTTTTTTAGCATTTAAAAAAAAAGGCAGGTTATATCTGCCTGGATTCATGGCACAGAGCAGAACGTTTAGCTCAGTCGCTAGAGCGGCCGCCCGTTGACCGGAGGTTCCCGGTTCGATCCCCGCCTCAGTCACTCTTTATTTCTAAGCACTGTGAAACACGTTTTCTTGCGGCTCCAGACGCGAATCTCGTTTCAATCACGTCTTTGAGCCAAAAGACAGGGCTTGGACCGCGTCTTTGAGCCCAAAGACGGGGCTTGGACACTACAATCGCGTCTTTGGGGGCTTGGACCGCGTCTTTGAGCCCAAAGACGGGGCTTGGACACTACAATCGCGTCTTTGATCCCAAAGACGTGGCTTGGAGGCTACCGCGTCTGGCTGGAACTCGGAGCGGAGTCAAGTTCATTGAAAATAACGGGGCCGTATGTTTTGACGCGGCGCCTCCGTGCGGCCGATGTGTCTAGTGTGTGTTCCCCTTCAGACGTCTGCTGTCTGCTCTCCGTGAAAAAAAAAAAAAAAGGGTGTCTATTGTATGTATTTTTTGATGGAGAATTCAAATATTACCTTCTTTTTTGCATAGGACAACTCTAACCTGCATCAATTGGTATTTTATAATTGCCAATTGTACCCTATCCATCTAAAAAACAAATTGGATGTCTATTGTAGGTATTTTTTGATGGAGAATTCAAATATGACCTTCTTTTTTGCATAGGACAACTCTAACCTGCATCAATTGGTATTTTATAATTGTCAATTGTACCCTATCCATCTAAAAAAACAAATTGGATCTCTATTGTATGTATTTTTTGATGGAAAATTCAAATATTACCTTCTTTTTTAGATAGGACAACTCTAACCTGCATCAATTGGTATTTTATAATTGCCAATAGTACCCTATCAATCTAAAAAAAACAAATTGGATCTCTATTGTATGTATTTTTTGATGGAAAATTAAAATATTACCTTCTTTTTTTAGATAGGACAACTCTAACCTGCATCAATTGGTGCATCAACCTTCTATCTATCTATCTATCTATCTATCTATCTATCTATCTATCTATTTATACTTCACCTTTAGTCAAGAAGAGAGTTCAGCCTCAGGAACTTGCACACCTGGAACTGTGTCATGACTGTGTCATGGAGCTAAGCAGAACTATGTTAACTCATTGAATGCCATTTCAAGATGGCCCCCAAGTACCAGACTGCCACTATCCTAGATTTCTAGTGCACGGATCAATTTTTAGTGCACGGATCGTGCACGCCCATGCACCATATATGCATCATATGTGTAGTACTTTTTAACAGCTTTCAAACAAAAAAATCCGCTTGGAAATCCGTTCAGGCCTTCATGAGTTACAAGCCTTCAAAGTCAGACAAAACAAACACTGCCACCTTCCTAAATTTCGAGTGCACGGATCAATCTTTTGTGCACGGATCGTGCACGCCCATGCACCATATATGCATTATATGTGTAGTACTTTTTAAAAGCTTTCAAACAAAAAAATACGCTTGGAAATCCGTTCAGGCCTTCATGAGTTACAAGCCTTCAAAGTCAGACAAAACAGCCATTTTTGACATTTTGAAAGATGTGTTTGTTATGGGGCTAAACATGCAATTTCACAATTGTGATCATGCCTAATACATTTGAGGCATTTTTAGAAAAATTTTTATAAAAAAAAATTTGAAAAAAAAAAAAAAAAAAAATTTTTTTTTTTTTTTTTTTCAAAATGGCTTCCAACTCGGGAAACTCGGGCTGTGGCAGCCTGGGAGTACTGCAATAACTCGTGAAACTCGTGCCTTGGCAGTCAATGAGTTAAATACTCACAATGAGTCTGATGGACCAATCAGAGTGGTGGTGGGGGGAGGGATCAACAATAGACAGAAACTGGATAATGCTTTGTTAACTGTCCCACCTAAGTCCCTGCTAGTCTGAACAAATCACCTTCCCTCTCATAACACTACTACTACTACTACTACTACTACTACTACTACTACTACTACTACTACTACATTTATATAAAGCTGCTCTTGCATTTGAATTCAAGTCTGACACAAGTTAAGGTTAACTTAGGTAGTAGTTCATTTTGCTGGCTTTTGTGTGTGAGTGTGTAGGCCCACAAATTATTATAATTGTCTGTCATTAAGTGACTCAAAGGGAGACGTCTAATGGGTGTTTATTATTTTAATATTAACTGTGGGAAGATTATATATATTTTATTTTGCACTTACAGTGTTGTGATATTATTCCTGAAGGAAGAGGGGTATTTTCACAGCCCAGGCTTTGAACCTAAATGCTGTTTACATGCTCTATAAATATTTATTTCTATATAAAACTCAGTTGTGTGGAGTTATTGTGTGCCTTTTCTTGTAGCTAAAGAGTCCATTTGTTCACTAGACATTAAGTCAAGGTTACTATTTTGAGTTGAAGCCAAGTGTTTTATTACTTTGTGGTTTAACATTATTTAAAAGGCAAATTCATTGTTATGGTTACTTTAGAAGACTGCTTTTGCATTCATGAGTTAAAAAGAGAGCCAAGCTAATTCAAAGAGTTAAGTTAAAGGAACACAAAACGTGACTTAACTCACAGCTGCCATTGGACAGACAGTTATAACATACTCTTATCTTTCACAGAACAGACAATTATCATTTATTTTATCTATTTGAGACATGTAGCTGCTCTAGGGGAAATAGAGCATTAATTTGGGATCAGCCTATTCAATTGATAATGACCAATGGGTGCCAGTTTCTAAGTAGTTAAGCATATTACCATAACAATATATGTGGCCTAGACATGGATATTGCCCACTCAACTCGTAATCTACAGAAATGTCCACCACATCACACAGTATAAAACCTAGTAGAGAAATCTGCCTTCTCCTGTATTGTATTAGTGACATTCATTAATAAATAGTAAAATAACAGGACAGAGCAGAACAGGCCTCTGCTGTGTCTTTATTATGGGTGCATTCCAATGCAAATGGATACTCTGGAACAATCTGAAACAATGTATCTTTCCTGTGGCTGTTATAATGAACACAAACAGATCAGAACGTAATTTAACATTAACCAGTTACATTTATCATACAACAATGTAAGGGATGGATTCCTTTCTATTGTGTGAGTTACTTAAATGCTGATCAATATGTGAATCTGGCTCTTATCAGGTGGGTGTTTTCTCTCCCTGTCCTGTGCTGTCCTCAGTTAAACCAAGACAGTGCTGTTGTCACCAATGTGGAAAAAGCTTCAGCTCAATTTATTATCTCAAAGTAGACCAGAAAATACACACAGGAGAGAAACCATACGGCTGTGTCCAATGTGGGGAAAAGTTCAGTTTAATGGCTGCTCCGAAAGTGCACCAGAGATTTCACACCGAAGAAAAGCCTTACTGCTGTGAACACTGTGGCAAACGTTTCACTGTAAAATCTAGCCTCGTACAACACAAGAAGATTCACACTGGAGAGAGACCTTACTGCTGTCACCAATGTGGGAAAAGGTTCACTCTGAAGACGGCTCTGAAAAGACACCTGAAAATCCACACTGGTGAGAAGCCATATACTGCTGTGTCCAGTGTGCGAAAATGTTCAGTGATATGCATCATCTTCGGTGTGAAATCTCTGGTGCACTTTCGGACTATCTTTTCACCACATTGGACACAGCCGTATGGTTTCTCTCCTGTGTGAATTCGTTCATGTATTTTGAGATAAGACAATCGAATAAAGCTTTTCCCACACTGGTCACAGCAATAGGGCTTCTCTCTAGTGTGAATTCTCTGGTGTTCTTTTAAAATCCCCTTTTGAACAAATCTTTTCCCACACTGGTCACAACAATAAGGTTTCTCTCCAGTATGTGAACGCTTGTGATCTTTTAGCAAAATACTTCCCACATTGTTCACAGCTGAATGGCTTCTCTCCTGTGTGTATTTTCTGGTCTACTTTGAGATAATAAATTGAGCTGAAGCTTTTTCCACATTGGTGACAACAGCACTGTCTTGGTTTAATTGAGGACAGCACAGGACAGGGAGAGAAAACACCCACCTGATAAGAGCCAGATTCACATATTGATCAGCATTTAAGTAACTCACACAATAGAAAGGAATCCATCCCTTACATTGTTGTATGATAAATGTAACTGGTTAATGTTAAATTACGTTCTGATCTGTTTGTGTTCATTATAACAGCCACAGGAAAGATACATTGTTTCAGATTGTTCCAGAGTATCCATTTGCATTGGAATGCACCCATAATAAAGACACAGCAGAGGCCTGTTCTGCTCTGTCCTGTTATTTTACTATTTATTAATGAATGTCACTAATACAATACAGGAGAAGGCAGATTTCTCTACTAGGTTTTATACTGTGTGATGTGGTGGACATTTCTGTAGATTACGAGTTGAGTGGGCAATATCCATGTCTAGGCCACATATATTGTTATGGTAATATGCTTAACTACTTAGAAACTGGCACCCATTGGTCATTATCAATTGAATAGGCTGATCCCAAATTAATGCTCTATTTCCCCTAGAGCAGCTACATGTCTCAAATAGATAAAATAAATGATAATTGTCTGTTCTGTGAAAGATAAGAGTATGTTATAACTGTCTGTCCAATGGCAGCTGTGAGTTAAGTCACGTTTTGTGTTCCTTTAACTTAACTCTTTGAATTAGCTTGGCTCTCTTTTTAACTCATGAATGCAAAAGCAGTCTTCTAAAGTAACCATAACAATGAATTTGCCTTTTAAATAATGTTAAACCACAAAGTAATAAAACACTTGGCTTCAACTCAAAATAGTAACCTTGACTTAATGTCTAGTGAACAAATGGACTCTTTAGCTACAAGAAAAGGCACACAATAACTCCACACAACTGAGTTTTATATAGAAATAAATATTTATAGAGCATGTAAACATCATTTAGGTTCAAAGCCTGGGCTGTGAAAATACCCCTCTTCCTTCAGGAATAATATCACAACACTGTAAGTGCAAAATAAAATATATATAATCTTCCCACAGTTAATATTAAAATAATAAACACCCATTAGACGTCTCCCTTTGAGTCACTTAATGACAGACAATTATAATAATTTGTGGGCCTACACACTCACACACAAAAGCCAGCAAAATGAACTACTACCTAAGTTAACCTTAACTTGTGTCAGACTTGAATTCAAATGCAAGAGCAGCTTTATATAAATGTAGTAGTAGTAGTAGTAGTAGTAGTAGTAGTAGTAGTAGTAGTAGTGTTATGAGAGGGAAGGTGATTTGTTCAGACTAGCAGGGACTTAGGTGGGACAGTTAACAAAGCATTATCCAGTTTCTGTCTATTGTTGATCCCTCCCCCCACCACCACTCTGATTGGTCCATCAGACTCATTGTGAGTATTTAACATAGTTCTGCTTAGCTCCATGACACAGTCATGACACAGTTCCAGGTGTGCAAGTTCCTGAGGCTGAACTCTCTTCTTGACTAAAGGTGAAGTATAAATAGATAGATAGATAGATAGATAGATAGATAGATAGATAGATAGATAGAAGGTTGATGCACCAATTGATGCAGGTTAGAGTTGTCCTATCTAAAAAAAGAAGGTAATATTTTAATTTTCCATCAAAAAATACATACAATAGAGATCCAATTTGTTTTTTTTAGATTGATAGGGTACTATTGGCAATTATAAAATACCAATTGATGCAGGTTAGAGTTGTCCTATCTAAAAAAGAAGGTAATATTTGAATTTTCCATCAAAAAATACATACAATAGAGATCCAATTTGTTTTTTAGATGGATAGGGTACAATTGACAATTATAAAATACCAATTGATGCAGGTTAGAGTTGTCCTATGCAAAAAAGAAGGTCATATTTGAATTCTCCATCAAAAAATACCTACAATAGACATCCAATTTGTTTTTTAGATGGATAGGGTACAATTGGCAATTATAAAATACCAATTGATGCAGGTTAGAGTTGTCCTATGCAAAAAAGAAGGTAATATTTGAATTCTCCATCAAAAAATACATACAATAGACACCCTTTTTTTTTTTTTTTTCACGGAGAGCAGACAGCAGACGTCTGAAGGGGAACACACACTAGACACATCGGCCGCACGGAGGCGCCGCGTCAAAACATACGGCCCCGTTATTTTCAATGAACTTGACTCCGCTCCGAGTTCCAGCCAGACGCGGTAGCCTCCAAGCCACGTCTTTGGGATCAAAGACGCGATTGTAGTGTCCAAGCCCCGTCTTTGGGCTCAAAGACGCGGTCCAAGCCCCCAAAGACGCGATTGTAGTGTCCAAGCCCCGTCTTTGGGCTCAAAGACGCGGTCCAAGCCCTGTCTTTTGGCTCAAAGACGTGATTGAAACGAGATTCGCGTCTGGAGCCGCAAGAAAACGTGTTTCACAGTGCTTAGAAATAAAGAGTGACTGAGGCGGGGATCGAACCGGGAACCTCCGGTCAACGGGCGGCCGCTCTAGCGACTGAGCTAAACGTTCTGCTCTGTGCCATGAATCCAGGCAGATATAACCTGCCTTTTTTTTTAAATGCTAAAAAAAAAAAGAAACGAAAAGATATATTTTCGCACTAAAAACGTTATGACACACTATAATGCCGACAATATGGTAGAATATAGCATGTTCCATTGACAATAAATAATAGTAAAATGTATCTAATAGATACAAGGACAGCACACAGCAGACTTTGCGGGTTACATGTCTCCTTTACGGCCACACCGAGTTCCAGCCAGACGCGATTCCAAGCCTCGTCTTTGGGATCAAAGACGCGATTGTAGTGTCCAAGCCGCGTCTTTGAGGTTAAAAGACGTGATTGAAACCGAGAATCGCGTCTTGAGCCGCGGTTTCGCGTCTAGAAGACGCAAAGACGTGATTGAAGTGATTGAAACCGAGAAATGCGTCTTGAGCCGCGGGAGCTCCTTGACCGCTATTTAAGCACGGACGCGGCATCAGACGGGTCATAAGACGCGTCTTCAGACGTGGACGCAGAGAGTCAGCGGCTGTCTCTCGATGGATGGATGGATGATAGCAAAATCTAAATCAAAAGAGTTTTGATGAATAAAACCATGGTTCATCCTGCTTTTGTTTCTGTTTGACGAATTATGCATAAATAACGAACCTTTTCTGCTATACATGTATGAGTTTCAAGCCATTTATTCAAGTCTGATCTAAAATCAGGATAGAATTTCAAATTCCCCATGTAGGCTAACCTAGAAAAACACATTTAGTTCAAGTTTCTACCTTGTTTAGTCAAAAAGATTTGCACTTAAATAGATTTCAGCCTTGCAGTGGCGGCCATGTTGGATTTCTCAATTTTGAGCCATTTAGGAACATTTTTGAGCATTATATACAGCAAATTTGGATTCAGCATCCCTTAATACCCCTAGAACAGTTGTATATAATAAATATTTGCAAAATGCCTTCGGGACTTTATACAAGCACATTTTCAGAAATTCTGCCTTGTCTACATGTCATGTGGTCTAAATGCACAGTCTTTGTGATCTACTGGTAGAAACAATCTACCTTTTGGGCACCCCCAATCTGGGAACCCATCGTCAAAGAAGAAAGTGCGACACCTACCGGTCTGTCTCTCTTCCTTTGACTCTGGGTTAGAGAGAAAAAGGGGCGGGGATACATGGAATTCCCCGGTTGAGAACGATTTTTAAAACTATTTCCGCTTGTAAGCCTGGTCCGCCCCTTGGTTTGGTTCCCTCCCGAAACTACTATAGCGGAACTGCTACTCTACTCTACACAAGTTACACAACAGACAACAACAACAACGACGACGCAACATGGATGCTACTGTGGACGAGAAACTGTTTTCTAGCGTGCTTACAAGTGTTTCTCAGTTACACAATATTGAACAATTAAAACCTCTTCAGCACATTTGTTTGAAGTACTTGATAGATCGGCGACGACGGCGAGATGTTTGGCCGCCTGGATCCTGTTATCCTGCTTTCCCAGAGAGAAGGAACAAGGACCCCATCGTTTTTACCCCATATGCTGCGCTGAATGAAGCTGGATGATGGATCTGCTGCTGACCAGTGACCAAGACACGACGAATTTACCCACAATAAGCAAACGTTTATATAGCCTCGGATGTCATGGTGTGTTGCAATACAGTGGATTGATGTTTTAAATCAATATGGGACGTTATGATAACTGCAGTAAGCTAGCGTGTTAGCATACGGCCGTCATGTTTTCACTTTTCAGGTTTTAACATTTACAGTTGCCTTATATTACTCTATAAATCTATCTGTGATGTGTGATTTTACTAATACTGGCGTGCTTAGGCAATGAATAGGCAGTAGTGGGAAAAGTACTCGCATTCTTTACTTAAGTATCATGCAATACGGGCACGTCCTGATACTGCATAAGTGGAAGTCTTGTATTCAAAATGTAGCCCTTGAGTAAACGTATAAAAGTATTGGTATCAAAATGTACCAAAAGCAGAAAGTAGTAGTAAGTGTAGTAGTGATTGTACGCTATTTTTCAATATCTTGTCCTGTCTCACAAAAGATGATGTTATGCTATGAAACGGGTCGTTTTTATTTATAGAATAATCTCTCAATAACAGACTATTTTTGATGATGGTTAGCCGTATTGTTTATAGAATAAACCCTAAAGTTATGTTGCATTTATGTAGGCCTACTGTATACTACGTTTACAATGTGTATGATTCTCTGTATAATAAACATTTGGTTTGATTAACAAATGTATCGTTCTATGCACAGACAATGTTGCTTAATGTGTATGCCTATGGTACTGTTAATATTTAATGTTAATGTTAGTATGAAGCTAATTATAAAGCTTACATGAATGATGATGGACTGAAAAGCTAATGAGAAGTTGTGACTCTGTATAGCATACAAGCGATCTGCATTTAAATAAGCTGTGTTGGAATGTGTCAAACTGTCAACAATGGCTTGTGAAATCAAAGAATGCCACTTTCAATATGAAACCCATTTAGATTGAAATGGTGGGTCAATGAATAATTCGCTTTATTTATAGTAGCCTAGGCTATACTTTATATCAGAAACGAAAGTGTACAGTTCAGCTACACAAGGAATATGTGTACAACTTGATGGGTAAGATAAGATGTATAGGCACAATCAGGGACAGTTGGAACAACTCAATAGATAGTCCCCCCAGGAATCCGCGGAGAAAAAGTATTGATTCCGCGGAGAACAATCCTGATAATGCGGAATTCTGCGGAGAACATTTCTTGATTCCGTGGACATTAAAAAACAACCTAAAACCAGTAAGACTCCCTAATCGGGAGATAAGCGACCGTAGGTCTCGCTAGAAGAGGGCCATGTGAGAAATGAGGGGTGGGGTCTCCGCGTTGCCTTGGCGGACGAATAGGTACCGGCCCCGGCTCTCCCGGACGCTCCTAGGCCGAGTTAGGGCATTTTATGTGAGCTGCAGTGGAGGGGGTCCTCCACTGGGGGCGCCACCACTTTTGCATCCGTTCTGGAGCACCAGGAGTGGGTGGTCCCCGGGAATTCCCCGTGAGCAGCCCTGTGGGGGTGGTCATTTGGTCATTTTTGCACATTTGGTATTTCTTTTACACCTGGGGGTCCCCCAGGGACCTGGGGGTCCCTGGAACTCCGGGGGTCCTTGGAGGTTGTAGTTTGGCAGGCAAGGAGTTTGTGTGGAAATTTTGGCATGGATCGGGGCAACGGTTGTGGAGATATGAGCAGGGCAAAAGTGTGACTCACTCACTGACTGACAGACAGCCCGTGGAGCTTTTGATAGTAAATGCGACCTACGGTCGCAATGACCAGTTATCAAGCTAAAAATTATATAGTTCTAACAATCAAGTAAAACCCTTCATGAAATAGCTACAATTAATTGTAATTAGTGGTTAGAATAATCAAATAATCATTTTTGAGAATAAAAATCTAATATTAAATCTATTATTTTTTAATTGCTATGGTTTTTAATAATTACTTTCTGTTGCAAAGACTATATTGTCATCCAAACCATGCCCATAGTAACCACATTTTAGAGGATATCCTACCTACTACCTAGAATAGGTGTAATATTTATTTATTCTCTTCTGCATTATTGCCAGGACCATAGAGAGGAACTATAGTTCAGGACACAGTTTCTGTCAGGAACGATTGTGGGACCGGACCATCCAGCAACAACAGCAGGAGGGAAGCTAAGCTCTGTATGAGGTGGCCACTGGTCAAATCATGTACAAATCGTTTTATAATAGTAGTAATAACAGTTGACTCTCAGTCTGAGAGTCTCAGAGTGAGTGATGACATCATAATGTGGCGACTTTGTTTTGGCTGTGGTGGATACTCTCTTGCTGTGGTGTGGAAGAAGCCAGAAGGACAGCATGATTTTTTCATTGGACTATGTTTTCATTGGACTACATTTATTGGAATTAAATGGATACCGACCTCACAACCTGTCCCAAGTTGCTACAGAACTAGAACTGTACATTTCGGGAGGACCAAGTTGACCAACAAGCAACAATGGTAACTATTTACTTTTTCATGTAAGCTTTGGTTGTGTTGGTTATTGCAGTAGTGATAACTTGAAAAGTAAATAAATAATACATCATAAAACCGTTAAGGCCCGTATCTGAAGGAAAATGAGGGGGTAAAACTGTCCGAAAACCGATCTCTGCAGGCCAAAAAAAACGAAATCGCGCGCGCGCACGCGCATCGCGCACACGCGCATCGCGCACACGCGTCCGGCGGTCCCCCCCTATGCATTTCGTGGATCTACGCGGCTGACTGTACGGGCCATTCTAGAGGTGGGTCTCCTGCCAACAATGTTATGAATACAGCAAACGGCCGGAACGGATTCTTTAAAAGAAATCGAGTGATAGTGTACATGTTTTTGGCCATGCCCTTTATAAATGTATATGCTTTACTTTCTCAAAAGAGTGTACAATCGTAATCAGTGTAGTAAAAAGTACTCAAGTAAAAGTATCGATACTGCAATGTAGAAACTGTTCCAAGTAAAAGTAGAAAATGTTTGAAAAAAGCAGATCTATAAGCTCACAGTCACAACACGTCACGATGCGACACGTTGTGAGCTTGTAGATCAGCTATTTTTAAATAGCCTGTCTAGGAATAAAATAGGGCTAGTTGATTAATGTATGTTTTATAATATAATAATTTAATTAAGGCTGGGACTTTAACTGATTAATTGCGATTAATTAATTACAGAAAATTAACGCGATTAAAAAAAATAACACATTTTAATCGCACATAGTTTTTGCACCACAGAACCTTCAGTTTCGGGCATACCGATCATAGCGATGCACCAACCAAGAAGAGACAACAAACGCAAAGGGAGAAGTAGCCGATCAGAGCGCTTTACTTGGCCCAGTGGATGCAAAATTTAGATTTAAAAAACTCACTCGTTGATTCACTCGTACAACAAAATGTGTTTTACTTGAAAAAAAAAATGCTTCTCAGGTCAAATATCGATGTGCGATTAAAATGCGATTAATTGCGATTAATTAATCACAGAGCCTGTAATTAATTAGATTAAAAAATGTAATCGCATCCCAGCCCTAAATTCAATACATGAGTCTTTTAGACTAGAAGTTGCAACGTTTACATTTACTCTATACTAATAATAACAATACACTATAATCTAAATTCATATAGGCATATTGCTGCGTAGACTGTGTAGACTAACAAATGTAGTTCGTATGCCATTCTTCCTTCCATTTAATTCTATTGTTATGCACAACGATTTCCAAAAGCATTCTTTGATTGTGCAAATAATTGAAAGTGGCAATGTGAAACCCATACATTGTGTGGAAAACCGGGTGGGTCAATGAATATTTAAATGGGGCAATTCGCTTGTCTATATAGACCAGGGGTGCCCAAAAGGTAGATCGTGATCTACCAGTAGATCACCAAGGGTGTGCAGGTAGACCACATGACATGCCTCTAAAAATATATAATTAAAATACAAAAAGAATATGTCAATGTGACATCAAGAAGGGCCTGTCAGCTCCCTTCATGGCTTCTAAAGTAGGCAAACCTCCAATGCAATACTTTGTTCAAGAGTCAGTAGCATTACAAAGAACCCCAAAGCCTACCACTTTCATACAGAATGGGATGAAGACATTTCCCCCAGTATTTCCCCCTTACAGTAAGTGTGTTTGCCTAAAATGTAACGCCAGTGCTGCTATTCCAAAGCCCCCCTCAGGCCCTCAGCTAAAACATGTTGGATGGGTAGATCATGTTGAGCTAGTCATCTTAAAAGTAGATCTCACGTCAAAAAAGTGTGGGCACCCCTGATATAGACTACAGAGGGATTTATTTAACTTGAAAGATGGTTTGTTTCCATCCGTGAGGGGGAATGCATAGTCGACGCACACATTAGATCCCGCCCACTATGTTTGATTGGTCAAAAGCGCTGCCTGTCTCCAGACTTGGGTACCGCCCAAAATCCCTTCCGTGAGTTTGGTCTGTGACAGACTCAGTAGCGTAGCGTTCTCTGAGGCTGTCTCGAGAGATTAGGGCACCCCTGACATACAGTATCTGCATACGGTATTAAGTCAGCCTGATTGGAATATTCTTCAAGATAAAATTACATTAACTAAGATGCAAAAAAAAGTTAATTATTGTCTAACTAAACACAATTACACAGCTTGAGAGATCCTGAGAGGCGACAACTGCTTAATTTGCTTAAAGCCATTTGAATTGAAGTGTGAGAGAGAGAGAGAGAGAGAGAGAGAGAGAGAGAGAGAGAAAAAACATCCAACCTGTGCATAATTTGCATCCACGATCCTAATGGGATGTGCGACCTGCTGAATATTGAACCGTCTCTGATGGACCTTGTGACAGCCCTGCCCCTGTGGGTTGACCTTCTGCAGCTCCTGTAACATAACATACCATACAATGTATGCAGTGGTGGAAAAAGTACTCACATTTCGTACTCAAGTAAAAAATACTGCAATGTAGAAATACTCTGTTAAGCAAAAAGTCTTGAATTCAAAATGTACTTGAGTAAAAGTACAAAAGTATTGATAGTTAAAATTGAAGTTAAAAAAGTAATAGTACACATTATATATATTGTCCCATTTCAAGTTTTCAAATGTATTAAATCTTTAGAAAATAGCAGATCTACAAGCTCACACCGTGTTGCATCGTGGCACATTGTGAGCTTGTAGTTTGACTATTTTTAAATGGCCTATATGTAATAATAACAAAATCTAAGTAACTAGTAACAAACATTTTTAAGTAAATAGTAGAGTAAAAGTACAATATTTAGATCTGAGGTGTAGCTGAGTAGAAAAAGTATTGGAAATACTCAAGTAAAGTACAAAGGCCTCTAAACTGTACTTAATTACAGTAGTTAAGTAAATATAGTACTTGGTTACTTACAGCACTGCATATAGTTTGAAGTAGTAACATAGCTTAGAATGAGTAGACCTACAAATAAAAAAAGGGAATCTGATCATTATCTTACCACCGATATCCATCCTTGGTCGTGTTGGTTCTTTTGAATTGCATTCTTTTGTAGCAAACAGGGCATCTTTTTTTCCTTGCCAATAGCCTCTCCTCCTGAAGCCATCTTATCAATGTTTTACCTCCTTGTGCTGTCCTTTGAAGTAATCTTCTTATCAAAGTCATGGTATCATACTTCGGATTCTGCCTGCCTTTATGTGCACACTGCCACTGCACACTGCAGTCCAAATACCGGTAGCTTAGTTGGCGCTCTGAGTTCGCGGGTCTCCAGAGCTCCAGAGCGGAATGACGTATGCAACGTCACCAACGTAATGACGCAAGGGGATAAACCTGGGATAAACAGAGGGAGTTTGAACTGAAGTTGGAAACAGATGCAGCCTGCCGTGTGAGTGAGTGAGCACATCGTCTCGACTCAACTTTATCGTCAGCTCGGGCTGCTTCCCCTTTCCACCGCGGAAGAACATCACCTTGGCTTGGTAAGTAAGACATGCTACCCGAGCCTCAACTGTAACTTTTACAGTTAATGTTAGCTGACGGTGGTTAGCACGGCATAGTTGCTAACGTTAAAATGGCTAAAGCTAACAACGCTATCCATATGGTAATGTGGGTAGGCTTTTTCCCCACTGCATTCCATGCCTTCCATGACGCTGGTCGTCACGACGGAGCTAATGCTTTAGTACAGGGGTCTTCAACGTTTTCAGGCCAAGGACCCCTTAGTTGAGAGAGAGATGAAGCAGAGACCCCCACCCCAACCTGTTCATCTATATATAGTTTCATTGTTTGATAGTTTCATTGTTTGACAGCACGATCATCAACAGTGTATTTTGGATTCATGTTAAAAAAAAACTCTTTACCGAAAATAGCTGATTGTGAGCTTGTAGATCTGATATTTTTGGCTAAAGTTCTCAGAATATGGACGCTAGGGTTCAAGTGGTTAATATAAGAGGGTAAGGGGGGGGGGGGGGTACATTTTCCTATTACTGAAAGATTTGGAGGACCCCTTGTAGTCACTCTGAGAACCCCCTACAAAGACAACTCTCATTTATTTATGTATGCTATTTAATTATTTGGGTCACTGTGATCTAATACAGTCAGTGGTTCTCAACCTTTTCAGGCTGCGACCCCCACAATAATCATATTTTAACCTGGGACCCCCCACCCTGACAAGTAGGCCTACTAAGAGTTGATGCATTAACGTTTAATAAACACAGTGTGCTGACAATTTGGCCAATGTTTAATTTCTAATTTTAGAGGTATTAAAAAGTCCTTAAATTATCACTTTAGAAATGTGCAGACACCCTCTATACCTTATAACTCTATGCTCTATACACTTAAACTTTATGTTGGTTTGTTTACTGTTGAGTGAGAAAACAATGTTGCACATTAAGGATATCATCTGGGGAACCCCCAAAATAATTTGACCCACAGGTTGAGAACCACTGATCCAATACAGTGGTTCTCAACCTTTTCAGGCTGTGACCCCCCAAATAATCATATTTTAAGAGGGGGGGCCCCACCCTGCACAGGCACTTGTAGGAGTTGGCATTACATTTAGTTTGACTCTATCCATTCCATTGTGAAAAAAGACGATCTACATGCTCATTTAGATCTGTAATTTCTGCCTCTAATATCTGACAATTTGGCCTTGTTTGATCAAGAGGTACTAAAAGGGTCTTTAAAGTCCTTAAAATTGTCACTTTAGAAATGTGCAGATACCATGTATACACTGTATGTTGGTGACCCTAAAAATAATTTGGGACCCCCCTGGAGGTCCCGACCCACAGGTTGAGATCCACGGATCTAATATGTACTGCACGTGCAGACCCTCTGAAGAAAACTTGAGCTTGTAGACCTGCTATTTTTGGCTAATGCTCCCCTCAGAATAGGGATGCTAGAGTTCAAGTGGTTAATGTAAACTTAACAAAAAGTCAGAGATTTGGTGGCCCCACTGTTGTAACTTTGACAACACCCCTAGGGGTCCAAGACTTGTTGAAGACCTGTTTTTTAGTGACGGATAAACCATATAATTAGCTCCCAACATGGCCATGTTTCAACTATACAACAGAATCGCATCTGAAATGTATCTTTATTTTCCCCTATAGAGTCATGTCACAACTGACAATACGAAGAGGGAGGAGGAAGGAAAACCCGACTCCAGTGGAGGACCCTATGGAGGAGATCCAGTCTGATACCGAAGGTACGTTTTTTATTCAAAATGTTGTTTGCGAAAATTGCGACCAAAGGTCGCAGTATACCATGATACATGTCCTAGTTTGTCCGTCCTTTAGTCTTTCAGTCAGTACAGGAAGTGATGTCAAGTGACATCACCTCATCAAAGATAAAACCCTGGATTCCATACTGTCACTGTGACATCACTTCCTGTTCCACTTTCTGATGTCATCAATTCCAGGCCCTAACAGGCCCAAAAGCCTACTTTACTAAATTACACCCTACCTTCACCGAAAACTTTAAAATTAAGTCCAGATATGTATATGGATATATATTAATAAAGGATAAAATAAATAAAATGTCAATGTCCATATACAGTATGGCCATTCCCAGATGATGCCCTGTTAGGTTACCCCCTTATGCCCATATATGGAGATCCCCAGGCATCAAACCCAGGCCCTAACTCGCCACGGTCGTGCTTGGCTTTGCTAATTAACTCATTGACTGCCAAGGCACGAGTTTCACGAGTTATTACAGTACTCCCAGGCTGCCACAGCCCGAGTTTCCCGAGTTGGAAGCCATTTTGAAAAAAAAAAAAAAAAAAAATGTTTTTGTTTTTTTTTTCAAATTTTTTTTTTATAAAAAAATGTCTAAAAATGCCTCAAATGTATTAGGCATGATCGCAATTGCGAAATTGCATGTTTAGCCCCATAACAAACACATCTTTCAAAATGTCAAAAATGGCTGTTTTGTCTGACTTTGAAGGCTTGTATCTCATGAATGCCTGAACGGATTTCCAAGCGGATTTTTTTGTTTGAAAGCTGTTAAAAAGTACTACACATATGGTGCATGATCTAGGCATGGGCGTGCACGATCCGTGCACTAAAAATTGATCCGTGCACTAGAAATTTAGGAAGGTGGCAGTGTTTGTTTTGTCTGACTTTGAAGGCTTCTATCTCATGAATGCCTGAACGGATTTCCAAGCGGATTTTTTTGTTTGAAAGCTGTTAAAAAGTACTACACATATGGTGCATATATGGTGCATGGGCGTGCACGATCCGTGCACTAAAAATTGATCCGTGCACTAGAAATTTAGGAACGTGGCATCCTGGTACTTGGCGGCCATCTTGAAAAGGGCATTCAATGAGTTAACATACGTTTTATGTGCTTTATTATTCATATTAAGGACATTATTAAGGATATTATGTTATCGATATTAAGGACATCTAGGAATGCCCATTTTTGGTAATGCCTATATATGGACATTATTTGACATAACAATGTTGACTATCATGCAGGGGTCTCATATTCAGTATGAGTAACTGGTCCCATATACATCACTGGCAAGATGGCCAAGAATTGGCGCGACCTTGCCCCATGTCACCCTGAGGTGTCTTATTGTAATGCAGTGCAGTGGTTTCGCCTGGTGCCAGGTTGTCAGGGGCTCTATTGTTAAAGATAAGCTAAACCCCTCAAAACATATTTAATTTAGTTTACAACCTTGATATTCAGTGCACCTACAAAGCTCAATTTGTGGTTAGTGTCTGCCTTAAGATTGGGAGGTTGAGGTACGATCATCAGTCAGGTCGTACCAAAGAAAAATTGACCCACTCAGCATCAAGGGTTGGATACACAACATATTAGCATCATGTCAAGGGGGTGTGCTTTTACGTCAAGCTGCATCACGCTAAGGGGAAAAAAAGATTGGCAACTGCCCTATGTATGGCCTCATGCCTCGGCAAGGCTTACTTGCAAAGCTTAGTCCAACTGAAATAGAACATGACGGACCACAAATTAGGGATTAAACGCGGTGAATAAAATAAAAGTATTGAATAAATAAAAAAATCTTTTTTTTTCAGTTGAAGAGATTCAACAGAGTGGAACCGTGGGGAAACTGAAGTTGGACCTGAAGCAGCTTAAAGGAGAGAACAGGCTCCAGAAAGAGGAGATCAGGCTCCTCAAGGAGGAGAACAGGAGAGGGATCTCCTGAAGGAGAAGGCTCCGGTCTCCGAGGCTCTCCCCACAACATCAAAAGGTAACTAGACTGTTCTTATAGGGTGACCATACGTCCTCTTTTGCCCGGACATGTCCTCTTTTAGGGGGCTGTCCGGCCTGTCCGGGGGGGTTTTATAGATTCCTTCAAATGTCCGGGGTTTCGCGCATATCAGCGTTAAATCATGGGCATTTACAATGCACGTTCAGTGGTTCGTTTGTAAACACAGCGTGAAAGACGGATTTCCACCCCTTAACCCCGGAACGTGTATTATTCATACTACTCTGCTGTCTCCGCTGCGATCCCTCCCTCCCTCCCTCGTTCAGATGCGTCGCTGTTCAGACCAGACTCAGAGCAGAGCTCGGCAGCTTGCGCTGCGCAGAGCCGATTCAGCCGAACGATAGCACTGCAAACGCAATTAATGCTGGTTTACACTGATGAAATGCACGACAAGTGCCAGTGTTTTCGTCTTGGTGACCAAATGAGAAGCAGAGCGTTCACTCTGCAGTCTGCATTAAAAGCTGGCACTTCTGTGTCCATTCCATCACAACTAAAGGTATTTAGACACTGCAAAGTACAAGACAGTCTGTGCGAGGTGAGAGCTCTTCTGCTAACTAAATTGACAGAATATGTTTTTGTTGTAGGCTACAACCTTGTAAAGCTGAAGATACGGTGGTTTGAAGAAACCACCGTATATTTTATTTAGTTTCTTTGTAATACAAAGCTGAACGTTCATACAGGAGTCAAGAGCACTTTAAATCAGTGGATCTGTAAAGGGTCAATTTGGAACCCCCTCAAAAATAAATACATAACTAATAATATTAGTGGTATAGGGCAGTGGTTCTCAACCTGTGGGTCGGGACCCAGGGGGGGTCTCCAAATTATTTTGAGGGGTCCCCAGATGATTAACTTGATGTGCAACATTGTTTTCTCACTCAACAGTATGAGTACCTCTAAAATGGCAAATTAAACAAATATTAGAGGCAGAAATTGTGAAAATAGCCGATCTACCAAGCATGTAGATCTGCTATTTTCTCAATAGAATAGAATTATACAAAATGTAATGCCTCAACTGTAGTGTTTGTGCTCGTAAGGGTGGAGGGGTCTCTTGTTTAAATATGATTATTTTGGGCTAATATATATGTGTGTGCGTGCGTGCGTGCGTGCGTGCGAACGTGCGTGCGTGCGTGCGTGCGTGTGGTATGCCGGGTAGAGTGTCCTCTTTTTGGGGATTCAGAATATGGTCACCCTAGTTCTTACCAAAACCAACATGCAACTGTCTAACTACAATATAAATGAGTCTTAATTATTAAAGGTAAATGGCTCTATATTGTCCCGGGTAGCTCAGTCGGTAGAGCTCTCGCCTTTGTACCGCAAGGTCATGGGTTCGATTCCGGGCACCGCCAACTCAGCGTATGAGTAGCACGGCTTGGCAAGTTGTGCGGCAAGTACTGGGAGCTGATGGTAGGTGTGGCGCTCCACCTCAGCAGTCTCTCCCAGGGGTCTAGCGCATTGTAACGGGGACAGACTCCCACGTGTTACCAGCTGATACCGACAATAAGCCACTCCCGACCTACTTGTTGCTCTATATTCAATTCAATTCAAAGGAGCTTTGTTGGCATGAGAAAACATACCTTTACATTGCCAAAGCAAGTGTCACAAATACAATAAAAACAGTTGAAAATGGGGAACAGATATACATTGGCAGGGGGTACAGCATTATCAGAGCTATGTCGCATTGTGACATTTTATATATACAGTATACAGGGTATAAAGCTTTTGGAACAAATAACAGCATATTCAGTAACTTGAAAGCCCCACCACAGTGGGGGGCTGTCCTCGGTCTCGGTGGTTCTGTTACGTTTTCATCTCCACTCCCTATTTTGGCCTCGAGAGGGAGCCAAATCACGCCTCTACAGACCTCTGAGTTCCAGGAGTCTTCCCAGCTGCCTCTCGTTGCCAATCTCCTCAGCTGGTCACCATCTGCAATCACCTCCAAGCCTACAAGAGCCTCGCCTGTTTGCAGCTCGGTGCCAGATCTTCACCACACTATGGTTGGTACACACACTGAAGTAGACAGCCATATCCTAGTTTTCCCAGTTTAGTAGAGTTTAGCCAGTTTTTGCTCCTCGTAGCTGCTGTGCACTGCTATTCTTTGTGGAATTATTTCTGACTCTGCCTTTTTCTCTCCGTCCCAGTTTTCCGGGTTTCGTGCTGGATTGGAGCAGCTGCAGAGCCCAATTCCCCATTTTGCCCCCCTCGTGTTTTAACTCTGTGTTCCAGTGTTAATAAATACACGCCCGGGTGGGCTTTCAACCTTCTACCACCTCCTCCTTGCTGTGCATTTGGGTCAAACTCACACCAGCCGTAACAGTAAGATCTGGCCAACTGGACCCAGCCAGCATTTTTTCTTTTTTGGAGGGGAGGCCAGGGGGCGTAGTTTCTCCCACTCTGGGTTTTCGGGCGAGTGGTCTTACTACTCCCCAGCCCTCACCGCCAGCCGTGCCAGTTTCCCTGTCACACTCGCCTGGGAGGAACTGTCGCTCACTATTCCAGCCTTCTTCAACTCCGGGGGCCGAGGTGAGCTTGTTTGACCGCCAGTTTGCCTTGAGGTTGGGAATCCCTGTCTCTGCGCTCCAGAGGCCTGTCCCTGCCTTCGCGCTGTATGGTCACTCCATGGGTCCTGTCACTCACCGTACCCAGCCCCTCACCCTCACTGTCTCCGGAGACCATGTGGAGAGCATCCGCCCCTACGTCTCTCACTCCCCGGGCACTCCGTTCGTCCTGGGCAGACCCTGGTTGGAGCTTCACCCCCACCGTGTCTGCTGGAGTTCTGGGCACATTCTCAGCTGGAACGCCGCCTGCCAGGTCTGCTGCCTTCACGCCGCCTGCCAGGTCTGTTGCCTTCACGCCGCCTGCCAGGTCTGTTGCCTTCACGCCGCCTGCCAGGTCTGTTTGCCCTCAGCCCGCCCGACCTCCGACCAGGCTGAACATTCTCCTGCCCGGGTTCCCTCCTGTCCTGAGGGTCTTCACCGACGCCGGGCACACCCCGACGTTCCCCGTCAATCGCCAGGTGGCGATCCTTGGGGGGGGGGGTCCTGTTACGTTTTCATCTCCACTCCCTATTTTGGCCTCGAGAGGGAGCCAAATCACGGCTCTACAGACCTCTGAGTTCCAGGAGTCTTCCCAGCTGCCTCTCGTTGTCAATCTCCTCAGCTGGTCACCATCTGCAATCACCTCCAAGCCTACAAGAGCCTCGCCTGTTTGCAGCTCGGTGCCAGATCTTCACCACACTATGGTTGGTACACACACTGAAGTAGACAGCCATATCCTAGTTTTCCCAGTTTAGTAGAGTTTAGCCAGTTTTTGCTCCTCGTAGCTGCTGTGCACTGCTATTCTTTGTGGAATTATTTCTGACTCTGCCTTTTTCTCTCCTTCCCAGTTTTCCGGGTTTCGTGCTGGATTGGAGCAGCTGCAGAGCCCAATTCCCCATTTTGCCCCCCTCGTGTTTTAACTCTGTGTTCCAGTGTTAATAAATACACGCCCGGGTGGGCTTTCAACCTTCTACCGCCTCCTCCTTGCTGTGCATTTGGGTCAAACTCACACCAGCCGTAACAGGTTCTCAACCTTTTTAGGCCTCCAAAATTTAAACTGGGGACCCCCAACCTGACGAGCATTAGAGTTGAGGCATTGCATTTTGTAATAACAACGATTCTATTGTGAAAATATCCATTTTCACAATTTCAGACTTTAATATTTCACAATTTAGCTAATGTTTCCTTAAATTGTCACTTTAGAAATGTGTCGTTAGCCTCTATACTTTGTTGGTTTGTGTTGAGAACCACTGCTCTATCGTGTAGAGCCAATCAGACACACTATTTCATTGGTAGGGTGACATTTTTCAGTACTCCCCCATCTTATTGGTTTAGTGGTGCTGCAGTTTTTTTTGTACGGTAGTAATAAAGAACTTGTAATTTTGCTAACTTTACTAAATTTCCACACGTTAACTTTAAGGGGCACGCAAAAGGAGGCCAGAAGATTCCTCCGTCTCTTCGGACTCCGGTGACGACTACTTTGAAAAGAGGAAGGGCAAGAAGAGACGGAGGAAACGACAATCATCATCAGGCGATTACTCTTCGGACGACCGCAGGCCAAAGAAGAGGTCCAAGACCAAGCACACTTCATTTGGAAAGAAAGGTAGTGGTTCTCAAATTGAATTCCAGGGACTCTGGGTTTTCTTTTGGGCGTTCTAAATTGACCCATACAAGTCTGTAACTGACCCTGTACAAATGAATCCTAACGGGTCCATTTGGTTAAATTTGTGTGCTGTCAGAGTTAAGGTTGAGAAACACTGGTTTACATAATACTATAGCACCATAATGCACTTTTCTTAAGTGCCTCCAAAATATGGAAAATGCACCCCCTTTTATAGCCTATTTATTGTAACACTGCTGTCACATTTCATCATAAATTCTGTATAGCATGGTCACGTGTCTTTCTATCAGGAATAATGCTAAGAAACTCCCTTCTGCCCACTCACAATCTCATAACTGCTACATTTACCATAGTTAAGGCTGCCCTTAATACGACACAGTCATGTATTGCATAACCCTGAAGGAGGGGGAAATGGTACTGATCATGTATACTCAGGATTATATATGTATATTCTTGATTGTCTTGTAGCTCTGAACCCGGACGATGTCATCCACCGATACAGGAAGGTGTTGAAGGTGTTCAAAAGGAACCGTAGCCTGTCTACCACATGTGAGGTGCTGAATGTCGACCGCAACACCATTGCAGGGACTGCAGTAATAGCGGATGTCCTAATAGCAGGGGAAGGGGGCGCGTTTGGTGAGCTGCCTGTCATTGGCCCAAAGCAGAGTTTGGCAGACTATGCCTTACGATGCAAGGCATTTCTGGATAGCAGTCAGCCCCTTCAGGCAAAGGTGGAGAAGATGAGAACGTCCACAGACCTGCTCCCAATAAAATATAAATTGCCAAAGCCAAAATGAGGGGGCCTGGTAAACACTACTGATCATGGGAATTCACATTAAGTGTCTTCTGGCAGTGTGGGTGTTTTTTCAGAATCCAAAAAGTGGAAGAAAGCTGTCTGTGCTCAGGGTCTTATTATTGACAGACACATCTTGGCTCTTCCACTTTTCGGTTTCTGCAAAACTCCCACCCAGTGCTGGGGCCAGACCGGTCTGCAGAAAATGCATCTATGTCACTTTAAATTTTGACCATTTATATTTAGGACTGTTTAATTGTATTGAAATTCTCTTTTCAACTTGGCAAATTGTGTTCTTGTAAATAGTTTTTTACGTTCATGTGCAGGTTTTATAGGAGAAAATGTTCTTGCACCAAGGTATTCACATGAAGTGTCTTCTCCAGACCAGTCTGGCCATGTGGGTGCCAGTGCTAGGTGGGTGTTTTTCAGAGACCAAAAGGTGGATGAAGCGGTGTCTGTTCAGGGTATTGTCAGTGACAGTCACATCCTGGCTCTTCGACTTTTTGGTTTCTGTAAAACTCCCACCCAGTGCTGGGGCCAGACCAGTCTGCAGAAAATGCATGGTGTGAATTCCCATGGTGGCTGATGTAGTATGTCACTTTAAGTGTGTTAAACACATGATGTGAAGTCCCATGACCGGGATGTCTGATGTCACTTTATGTATGTTGTTGAATCTTGTTAATTAAGTTTGCCTGCCATGCAATGGCAAAACACTTATTGCAATCCGCCATACTTAAGTCAGTAAGTAAGTAAGTAAGTCATGTTCTTGCAAATTTCTGCTCGTAATAACTGCCGCACAATTTACGCCACCCACGCAATATATACATCAAAACGTGCGGCTCGGCCGGGAATGGTGTGCTATTACTTTTCTAAGAGAAAATTTGTATCGTTTAATTGATATTAATTTATTAGTGAATTAATTTTACCCATTGACTTATAATGGGAATCGCAAAAACTCACATTCAATATTTTTTTTCTCGCAAACCATAGGGGCTACAGTTTCAAAACTTGGAGAGGAGATTTATAATGATATCAAGGATTAAATAAAAAATAATTTCGTCAGTTGGCCTCATGGTGGCGCTATAACAGTCCACTTTACCTTTCGGCCTGTAACTCTTGAACCGTGGGTCGAAAAATGAAAATTCCTTTTTCCCTGGATTCCTTGGGTCATGACGCATCTCCTCATATAGGCCACGCCCATTTGCGTCAGGATAGATTTTCCGCCATTTTGAATTTTCTTCAAAACACACTTTTTGCTCTTTTTCCTACATATTTTCTCCAAATGTCACAAAAATCGATACACACGATCTATGGACTCATGCGATAAACATATTTAAACGATATTTTGATTGTCCATACCGTTCTTCCGTAACAAGGTTCCAAAGTTAGCGGGAGGAGCCCGTTTTGTAAGAAGTAGACATAAATCACAAACGAAACATCCAGTCAACACCAAATTTTAGCCACAAGTGGGGGGCGCTATACTGAACATATACCCAAAAGCATTTCCACTTCGACCCATAGGGGGCACCACAAACGCGCAAAACGTAACCGCTAATGCTAATGCTAACAAATGCTAATGCTAACAAATGCTAATGCTAACACATGCTAATGCTAACAAATGCTAATGCTAACAAATATGCTAATGTTAACACATACAAGGTTGCACACACTTAGCGAGCTGCAGGCACACTTAAAATTTCTTAGAAATTTTCTTTTCTAGTTTGGACTGTATTTATTTTTACAATTAAAATTGTCAATTGCACTGTGGAACATTGTCGATGTTTGTTTATTTTTTTCTGAAAAGCATTTACAGTATTTTATATTTTTTTATTTTCCTGTTGAGATTTAAAAAACACAAATAACGTTGAATTTAAACCTCTGTAAGAGATCCAGTTATGGAAATAAAAAGAAAATCTCTTTGCCAGCTCACCTGCTTTTTTGTGTATTATGTCAAGGGTGGTGGTGTGTGAGGAGGTGTTAACTTATTTGCTGCCAAGCCCGAAAATCCCGGAAAAATCCCGTTGTACCTCCCTGCCAAGCCCGTAGATCCCGGAAATTAAAATAAAAAATAAAAATAAATTGTAGTAGGCATGATAGCAATCGCAAAATCGCATGTTCAACCCCCATAGCAACCCCATCTTTCAAGCATGGCAGCCATCTTTGTTTACATTTTAGGAAAACATAATGGCTGTTTTCTCATGAATGCCTGAACGGATTTCCATTCGGATTTTTTTCTTTGAAAGCTGTGAGCAATGTGGACACACGTGGTGCATGATCTAGGCATGGGTGTGCATGATCCGTGCACTATGAATTACATGGAAGTCTATGGAGACTTATGGCAGGTGGGAGTACGAAGGTATTGTTAAATGGCAGCAGATGAGTTAATGTAATGAATGTATATGTGGGTGGGTGACGTGGCGTAACGTTTTCGCTGTCCTCGGTGTCAAACATGTATAAATAAAAAATATATTTGTCAAAAACCTTCTGAATATTGTGCAGGACATTAAGCTTTATGTGAACTTACTCAAGATTAAAACATTTCATTCCTCATTTCTTCAGAATTTTCAACCAAACATGGCAAAACTCATATGGTGTGACTGTCCTGACCTTGTTTCTCAAAGTGGGAACTTGAATAAAACTAAGAAAAATAATTGCTAAAAATCATTTGAAAATGAATTTAGGCTTAAAAAAATGTCTATTTGTGAGCCTATATCTTTTCAAAGTCAAAGCATAATGTTTTCAGTCATTTCTGATCAAAAACATTTTGTCCCCCAAACCAAAATCATTTGGTGTGACACTAGTTTGGACAAATTAAACAGGCAATTATTTGGACACCTATTGGCTAGAGAGGTCCGTCTTCTATAAGGCTATTCAGCACTCCCAGCACAACTGGGAGACAGGTGTCTGAGGTGAGTTATGATTTTAACATTTTCATGAAATGCCATCTTGTTGAAACGTTGACAAACTCACCACTTTGGATGTCTGTTTTCATTAAAAAAAGCTTAAGTTATTTGAAGTTTTGGTCATATTTCCATGTAGATCTAGGTTGCTTTGTTATAGCTAGCATGCTGTTAGCATGCTAATGTGTACATAGTAGCCTCAAGGTAAACCTAAATGCAGAAAACGTAATATGGTGTGACACTTAATCATAATGGTGTGACATGTCTGCTTGTCACGCCATATGACTTGATTGTCACACCATATGATTTATACTGTATTTAACTACAGATATAACAATAAATAACAAAGTTCCATGTTGCTTTTGTACATTTAAACATTTGTTTTAAACATTTTTACATAAAATGAAATTTAGTTTCATTCAGTGATACTTCAAATTCATCAGACAGAGCAGAAACCCCTTCACAGAAACCTTAACATATTGTTTCAATCTAAACAATATTTTCTCTTTGTCTTAAACTATACATTCCATTTTCTTTTGTCAGCTGGAAAATGACAAGTGCTGAGAGAACGAGAAAGTACAGGGAGAAACTAAACAATGACCCAGCAAGGAGAGAGGAGCCTTCTGTTTCCTAGACAGACTCTTTACCCATTCAATTCTCACTGCCCAGAGCTGAATGGGTGGGCATACAGTAGCTGAAAGGTTCTGTGAAGTAGCTCTTATACTCAGTGTAGACCCTGTTACACTTGGGGAATGTCTGCAGGCTGGTGTGACATAGTCCGTGACTGGGACGGACGTGTGTGAGGAGCGGCAAGCAATTGTTTGGTGACTGACTCCTTTGTGCGCTTTTTAACTGATTCCTTGGTGCGCTTTTTAAACGCACTTAAACACATCTCCTCTGTGATCTATTAGAGGACTGTTATCTAACAACTGGACATTTAAACTTGTAGATCGGATTGCGGGGGGAAATGCCTCCTAAAAAGCACGTGAATTCAGAGGAGATGGAGGAACTAAAAAGGTCGATGGACTTCATGTCGGCGGAACTTTCAAAAGTTTCAAACCAGCAAACGAAGTTAATGGAATTAATGAGTGAAGTTCAACTCCTAAAAAAACAAAGCATGGAGAAAGACAAACAGATCGCTACTCTAGAAAACCGAGTGGACGATCTCGAGCAATATTCGAGGATTAACGACCTCATCATCAGTGGCCTGAAGACGAGACACAAGACCTACGCCAGGGCAGCCACAGACGGGAGCGCTGGGAGTGTGGAGCCTACCGAGGCGGAATCGGAATCACTGGAGAAACAAGTCGTTGGATTCCTGGAAAGCAAGGACATTGAGGTGGCGAGCAGTGATATTGAGGCCTGCCACACTTTGTTCACCAAGATCAAGAGCGCTACACCACCGATAATAATCCGCTTTACTAACAGAAAGAGCAAAGATGCGCTCCTTAAACAAGGACGCATGCTTAAGGGAACGGAGGTGTATATTAACGAGCACCTCACCAAGAAGAACGCGGACATCGCTAAAAGAGCACGCATGCTGAAGAAGCGAAACAAAATCCAGGGGACCTGGACCTCGAATTGTAAAGTTCTCATCAAAACCAAAGGATCGACACCAGAGGAAACAAAAGTCATCGTTGTCAGAAACATCGGTGAACTGGACAGGTTTGAGGACAGATCGGAGGAAACGAGGTAGGACTATGCATGCATGCTAAAGCTATGAGCCTACGCATGAGAATGACAATGACAATGACAATGGCTTTACTTAATATCTATTTTTTGATTCTTATTGCGGGCGCATGGAGCTTCTCTCTAAATGGATTGGATTGGAATATGCTGCTCTATTGCTATCTGGAGTTGGCCCTACTGACTGGAAAACTGACTATTTTTATTTTTACTAGTTACTTTTTAATACACAGATTTATTTTTTACATGAGACTTTTTTTGAATTATAGTGCTCAAGGGTTGCACGCTTTATTTTTTAAGGCGGTTAAATTGCTTTATTTAATTCCGCATAGAGTTCCTTACAAGGAGTATATTTTTTTAATATTTTTTATAGAGGTAGGATTAAATCAGGTTCAATCTCTACAGTTTATTTTGTACTTTTATTTGGACATTATTACTATGTCAATGTCTGACAAATATTCCCGGTTACATAGAGTTCGTTATTGTCTGGTGCTACTATTTAACTATGAAGATCACATGGAACGTGGACCTGTCCCCGTTACATCTGAATCAATGCTGCATTTCTCAGTGACTATAATACTGGCAATGATGGACAGATGGCTTCATTTCCTAGTAGTACAAAACTGCAGCGAGGCACCCTCCAGGCGTCTTGCTAATCTGTTATATCTGTATTCTACATGCAGTGTTTCGAGTCTGTTGCAAAAAGATCGTAGATATGACAAGCTTTGAAACAACTCAGTTGTCTCCAGGGGGAGACAACGAACAGCAACGATTAAGGAATGGGGATTATGAAACATTGGGATTGAAAATGTTTGAATATACAGAACATAAAATGCATGATATGGATAGTGATATTGATCCTGAAAATAATTTTTATAATACTACAAATAACAAATGTGAATACTATACTGAAGAACCTCTTAAAGGAAAGATTAATATGGAAGGGGCATTATCAATAATCCATTTCAACTGTAGGAGTATGAATGCAAACTTTTCAAAGATAAAACGGTGTTTAAGTAAACTGGGAAACAAATTCACTGCAGTAGCAATCTCTGAGACCTGGCTTGATGATGGACAGGATACTCTATATAACCTAGAGGGATATGAAATATTTCTTAATAATAGGGCACATAGAAAGTGTGGGGGAGTTGCATTATATATTGATAAAAAATATAAAACTAAACAAGTAACTAATATGTCAATGGTTGTAGATAATATCATGGAAAGCGTTACTGTGGAAATAGAGATTATGAATTCAAAAAATGCAGTAATAAGTTGTGTCTATAGGACACCAGGTTCATGTATTGAAACATTTAGAGATAGGTTAATGGAAATGAACGATAATATAAATAATAAGAAAATGTTTTTTGTTTGTGGTGATACTAACATTGATTTACTTTCTGAGAACAACACAACCACAGAGTTTATTAACTCTGTGTACAGTATGAGTTTGTATCCCACCATCATAAGACCAACTAGAATAACACCACATAGCGCTACATTAATTGATAATATATTTACTAACGTTATAGATAGGAAAATAATAAGTGGAATAATTATAAATGATGCAACTGACCACCTGCCAGTCTTTGCAGTCATTAAGGGCGGTATCAGGACCAACAAAGATGCAGAAGTACACATATTAAGTAGAAATAAAACACATGAGGCAATTATGTCTCTTAAAAAAGATTTAACAGAACAGGACTGGGAAAATGTATATGTAGAAGATGTGAATGTATCATATAATTCTTTTTTATCCATATTAACTGCCCTCTACGATAAGAACTGCCCTCTAGTGAAGAAAACAATTAAACAGAACTTTAGTGAGAAACCGTGGATAACTAAAGGGATACAAAAAGCATGTAAGAAGAAGAACGCACTTTACAAAGAATTCCTAAAAAAGAGGACAACAGAGGCTGAACACAGTTATAAATTATATAAAAACAAACTTATAGGAATTATGAGAAGCAGTAAAAGAGCCTATTATAGTAAAGTACTGGAGGAAAACAAGAGTAATATTAGAAATACATGGAAGGTACTGAATGGCATTATAAAAAAAGGTGCAGGTAAAGTAGGATATCCAAATTATTTTCGGACAATTAATAAAATAACTATTGATGAAATGAGTCAAGTGGCAGATGAATTTAATACATTCTTTGTTAATGTTGGTCCTGATTTGGCTAATAAGATTCCAAAGACTGGTTATGATAACAAGGTAGAAGGGAAAACTAAAAAGATGTCTAACTCTATGCTTTTGAAGGGAACAAATGAAAAAGAAATAATTGACATTGTCAACAATTGTAAGGCCAAGACATCCTTGGATTGTAATGGCATTGACATGGCATTTGTAAAGAGTATTGTTGAATGTGTGTCGAAGCCTCTTGCATATATCTGTAACCAATCACTAAAAACAGGAATATTTCCTAACAAGATGAAGATTGCAAAAGTTATACCTATATATAAGGCTGGCGATAAACATGAATTAACAAATTACAGACCAGTTTCCCTCCTTCCACAGTTTTCTAAAATACTGGAGAAAGTTTTTTACAAGAGGCTAGATGAGTTTATTTCCAAAAACAAAATATTATGTGAACAACAATACGGTTTTAGGGCTAATAGGACAACAACACACGCATTAATAGATTTTGTGGAAACAGTAACCAAGGCATTAGTAGATAAAGAGTATGCAATTGGAGTATTTCTAGACCTCAGTAAAGCTTTTGATACTGTAAATCATGACTTGTTAATAAAGAAATTAGAGAGGTGTGGAATTAGAGGGGTAGCGCTGGACTGGGTAAGTAGTTATTTGCATAGTAGAAACCAATATGTACAAATAAATGACTGTAAATCGCAGAATTTGACTGTTAAATATGGAGTTCCTCAGGGTTCTGTGTTGGGCCCTTTGCTCTTCATCTTGTACGTTAACGATCTATGTGAGGTTTCGGGACTAATGAAAACAATAGTCTTTGCAGATGATACAAACTTGATCTGTTGCGGAGAAAACTTGGAACAACTTCTGGATACAGTGGAGCAGGAACTGAAGACATTAAAGATTTGGTTTGATTCTAACGAATTAACGCTAAATTTAAGTAAAACAAAGTATATAATATTTGGTAATCGTAGAATAAATAAACTAACAATAAATGAAATAGATATTGAAGAAGTAACTGAGGTCAAATTTCTTGGAGTAATTATAGATAATAAAATATGCTGGAAGCCACATATAAATTATATAAAAACTAAAATAGCCAAGTCAATTGCAATATTATACAAGGTTAAAGATTATTTAAATAAAACTGCATTATATCTGTTATATTGTTCCTTTATACTACCATACATAACTTACTGTATGGAGGTGTGGGGAAACACATATAACAAATACTTACTCAATATTTATACTTCAAAAAAGAGCTATACGAATTATAAATAAAACTAATTATAGAGAACCAACTAATAAACTCTTTATCCAATTAAAAACTCTAAAATTCAAAGATCTGGTTGACCTGAAAACAGCTCATATAATGTACAAAGCAGAAAATAAAACATTGCCGCACAACATCCAAAAGTTGTTCCAAGGGAGGGAGTGTCATTATGATTTGAGAGGTATATGTTTGAACATCCATTTGTGAGGATCAATGCAAAACAACACTGTATATCAGCAAAAGGGGTTATTCTATGGAATAATCTTAGAGACGAACTGAAACAAAGTGTATCATGGAACAGGTTTAAGAAAATGTATAAAATAGACATAATAAATAGATATCAGTTAGAATAGAAATGTCAGATCTGGTTCAGATCTGGATTGTTTTGACTAGTAAGCCTGATTGATTGTTTATTGTTTATTTTTGCTTTATTTTTTCTAATTCAAGTGTATAAACACTGGGGCGGAAAACCATAATACTAACAACTGTAAGATATTTATGTTAGAAAATGCAGGGGTAGGACTAGATAAGTTGCACAAACTTCTTCCTACTCCTTTTTCGAATATGGATTATAATTCAAGGAAGATATGAAATTTTGGGTGTTATTCTTTTTTATTTTTTTAAAAATCTAATTCTTCCTTTTATTTTATTTGTCTTTTTGAATATTTTAATTTGTTCGAAATAAATAAATAAATTAATAAATGAAATGAAATGAATGAGGAGCCAAAGGGGCGAGACTGCATTTTCTACGAAGAGCAGGAGGTTGTCTGTGGCATAGCAGAACCGCAACAAGGCAGCCGGTTTGCTACCCTCACCAAATACGACTGGCTGATGTACAATACAGTCTAAATGTATAATCTAATCTGATCTAATACTTTTGTACTTTCACTCACTGGACTGGACAGTGGACAGTGTTAAGGTAGAACCCGAGACAAAACTAGCGAGCCGGCAGAAGACTTAGGTGTGCGTAGCATTCCTGTGCACATCCTCATCATCCATCTACTACTACAATTCTTTCTTATCCCATGTTAAAGCCCTACAATAATATCCTGTTCAGAAATATTAAGGCCATGTTATCCTGGGTAATTGTTTAATCAATCAGTAAAGTTCAGTACTCACTAATAGGTAGGTTAAAACACAGTTTGCTTTGACACATGAAGATATGATCATACGGTGTGTAATTTTAGAGAAAGTTTTGACAGAATACATTTAAAATATGTTGTAAGATCATGAACATGGGCCTCACACAGAGTGTCGATTATGAAAAAAATATACAGATATAATTAATTTTCAAAAAACTATAGTGGATCACTGGTTAGTTATGATAAAGGACTTTGATAAAGTGAGTAACTTAAGAAAGATGTACTCCATTTTCATTTTATGAACAATTATTTTCATGTCACACCATATGACGATTTTAGGCACAAGTACAACAAACTGCTGAATAAAGTCTGATTCCAATAAAATATCTAAAAACAAAATGTATTTCCATAAGGTTGAGAGTGAGTAGAACAAAAGTAAATAACTTTTATGCCTGCAATTTAAAGTTTTTTTAAAAACAAATTTTTTGGGGCGTCACGTCACTGACCCATGTGTGTTTGATCATGGCTTGGTAATGGTGGGGATGCTTGTGTTTTGGGGTAGGAACTCTGTGGATTTCAGATGCAGTATGCTGTCCAGGGGAGAACGGACACCGGAGATAAGAGCCAGGACTTGGCATGCAACGCAAATGAACGACACTGGTCATTTTTGGGGCATTCAAAATCAGTTTTGAGTATTCACCACTCCCTGGTTATTTTATCCACCTATGGCCATGATGCCATTTGGTCCCAACAAAAAGTACTTATCTTTTACAGTAGTTGCACTTAAACTGGGTAAATGCAAGGTAAATATTCTAGTTACTGGGTAAAAACTTAGTAATTACTAGGTAAGGTCATGGAATTGACCCACGCTTTACTTTACAGTACAGTTTAACCGTAACTACTGGGTAATTACCCTGTAAATACTTGGTAGTTATTGGGTAAATACCAGGTAAGTACCTTGGTACTTGCCCGGATTATTATTGGTTACCTAGTAATTACCTGGTAAATAACATGGTAGTTAACATGTAATGATATGGTAATTACATAATAAATATGTATAATTACCTGGCAGTTTCTAGGAAAAGACTTAGTATTTACCTAGACATTACTAGGTATATTACGTGGTAGTTACCATGTAATTACATAGTAATTGCATAACAAAATATTCATAATGACCTGGTAGTATCCAGGAAAATACCTGGTAAATGCCAGGCAATATACCTAGTAATTACTAGGTATATTGCCTGGTAGTTACCATGTAACTATGTGGTAAATACATAATAAAATACTTATAATTACCTGATAATTACCTTGTAGTATCCAGGAAAATACCTGGTAACTACCGGGTAATGAACCTAGTAATTACTAAGTGTATTACCAAGTACTTAGAATTACCCAGTAATTACATGGTAGTTACCACACAGTTTGCTTTGACACATGAAGATATGATCATACGGTGTGACACTAAATCATTTGGTGTGACATTCCAAATAGTGAAAAATCATACCTTTATTAACTCATTAACTGCCAAAAACGTGAATCCCTTAAAAATCCCGTTGTCCCACCCTGCCACGCCCGTGAATCCCGTGAATAAAAAAAAAAAATAAAAAAAATGTTTTTTTTTTTTTTTTTTTTTTTTTTTTTTAAATTTTTTTTGGACCCCAAAAACGTTAGTAGGCATGATAGCGATCGCGAAATTGCTTGTTTAACCCCCATACAACCCCCATACAACTCAGGTAGCAGACCTCCAAGCTCACAACAATGTAAAACATAATGGCTGCTATCTCATGAATGCCTGAACGGATTTCCATTCGGATTTTTTTGTTTGAAAGCTGTGAGCAATGTGGACACACGTGGTGCATTATCTAGGCATGGGTGTGCATGATCCGTGCACTATGAATTACATGGAAGTCTATGGAGACGAATGGCAGTTAAAGAGTACGAAGGTATTGTTAAATGGCAGCATATGAGTTAATGATTAAACCAAAAAAATGTTTATGGATTACATAGAGAATATTATCAGGAAGAGTCACAAATATTTGTGTAATTTTAGAGAAAGTTTTGACAGAATACATTTAAAATATGTTGTAAGATCATGAACATGGGCCTCACACAGAGTGTCGATTATGAAAAAAATATACAGATATAATTAATTTTCAAAAAACTATAGTGGATCACTGGTTAGTTATGATAAAGGACTTTGATAAAGTGAGTAACTTAAGAAAGATGTACTCCATTTTCATTTTATGAACAATTATTTTCATGTCACACCATATGACGATTTTAGGCACAAGTACAACAAACTGCTGAATAAAGTCTGATTCCAATAAAATATCTAAAAACAAAATGTATTTCCATAAGGTTGAGAGTGAGTAGAACAAAAGTAAATAACTTTTATGCCTGCAATTTAAAGTTTTTTTAAAAACAAATTTTTTGGGGCGTCACGTCACTCACCCATGTGTGTTTGATCATGGCTTGGTAATGGTGGGGATGCTTGTGTTTTGGGGTAGGAACTCTGTGGATTTCAGATGCAGTATGCTGTCCAGGGGAGAACGGACACCGGAGATAAGAGCCAGGACTTGGCATGCAACGCAAATGAACGACACTGGTCATTTTTGGGGCATTCAAAATCAGTTTTGAGTATTCACCACTCCCTGGTTATTTTATCCACCTATGGCCATGATGCCATTTGGTCCCAACAAAAAGTACTTATCTTTTACAGTAGTTGCACTTAAACTGGGTAAATGCAAGGTAAATATTCTAGTTACTGGGTAAAAACTTAGTAATTACTAGGTAAGGTCATGGAATTGACCCACGCTTTACTTTACAGTACAGTTTAACCGTAACTACTGGGTAATTACCCTGTAAATACTTGGTAGTTATTGGGTAAATACCAGGTAAGTACCTTGGTACTTGCCCGGATTATTATTGGTTACCTAGTAATTACCTGGTAAATAACATGGTAGTTAACATGTAATGATATGGTAATTACATAATAAATATGTATAATTACCTGGCAGTTTCTAGGAAAAGACTTAGTATTTACCTAGACATTACTAGGTATATTACGTGGTAGTTACCATGTAATTACATAGTAATTGCATAACAAAATATTCATAATGACCTGGTAGTATCCAGGAAAATACCTGGTAAATGCCAGGCAATATACCTAGTAATTACTAGGTATATTGCCTGGTAGTTACCATGTAACTATGTGGTAAATACATAATAAAATACTTATAATTACCTGATAATTACCTTGTAGTATCCAGGAAAATACCTGGTAACTACCGGGTAATGAACCTAGTAATTACTAAGTGTATTACCAAGTACTTAGAATTACCCAGTAATTACATGGTAGTTACCTGGTAGTTTTCAGGAACCTACCTGGTAATTACCAAGTAATTACTGTACTGTAAAATAAAGGGTTACCGCATGTTTTCCTGCCATTTACAATATTCACATCACCATAGGCGCCGGAGCAGTGTCCGTTTGGTCCGGACTGTCCCCCCACTTGTCATGCTATCGACCTATTTTTCTTTATTTTTGTCTGTCTTTTTTTCCCCAATCGGCGCTGTAGTCCCAACGTTCCCATTGTGTTGCTGGAGTCGCAACCGGCGACCCTCTAGACACGCTAATTGCTTCCAATACACAAAGTATCTGTGCCAAACATGTTGAACCGGTTCTAATTGTCCGCCCGTGTTGAATTGACGGCACATGCAGGCTTCATTGGTGTAAAGTAGGCTAACTGAGTACATTTACTCGAGTAGCCTATTTTTTTTTTCTTTCTTTATGGAGTAGGCCTATTTCCATGTTGTCTACTTTTACTTCTACTCCACTACATCTCAGAGGCAAATAGTGTAGGCTATTTCTATTCCACTACAATCTTTTGAAAACAGTTAGATACTTTGCAAATTTCGATTATTAGGCTATAAAGGCATACATTAACCAGTAACCACTTCACCATTTGAAAATACAAGCTCACAATATTGCTTAATCTGCTCAAATATATATCTACAAATGGTAGGCTACATTTTGTGATATGACTTGACTATAGGCTACGTTTTCTTTATAGCCTACAGCCTACATTTTGATACCAAAACGTCATTACTCAAGCCAAGGCTTTCATTTTGAACATGGGATTTCTAAAAGAGTATTTCTACTTTTACTTAAGGAAAACATGTGAGTACTTTTTTCATCACTGACGTCCTTGCTGATCGTGCCTCGATCAGTTTGCTCACTCTCAGTGCGATGCAGCAGCAGAGCAGTTGAGTTCTATTCATCTAACTTTCACTATAGGCTACAGTAAGCTGGAATTTTCCTTACTTTATTAACTTAAACTTTTATAATTTATTTTCTTGAAAATATATTGAGCGCAGAGCCCTCATTTTCAATGATGCAGAGATTGCAGAAGGCATAAAGGCTTATAATTAATATTGAAATAAGAACAGCAGGATAACAAGTAGACTATTGTGAAATTTACATTTGAAAGTTGAATTAAATTCTTTATCCAGATCTTTTAGGCCTATATTGTCATCTAACAACACATTAAAGTGCTTATAGGCTAGTTACTTAACTAAAGTCCGAGCTGATGTGTACGTTTGATTACGGTCATGACGTCACCGGCTGGCCACGCCCACAACATCGCCCCCTCACTATTTTACCCCTGCCGGCGCCCCTGCACATCACCCACAGACAACTAAACCTTCTTCACAAACCTACACAGAAACTGAGGTCCACAGACTTGGACTATGGAGTTATTATTGTAACTTATTCGTGAGAGGAGATTTCTGATGTTGAGCAGTTGTATATTAAGAGTTGTGCAGTCGTACCTCTGAATTTGCAGACTTGTATGATGGAATCTGAACGTGAAAAGGCAAAAAAAATACAAATCTCTGTCTACACGTTCACAAGTCGTCTTTTGCGACCTCGAATCCTTTTCTACACTCGCTCAGATTAGTTTAAACTGTTGCTCTCTAAATTGAAACATATTCCTCGATATGCCGATGCAATATTTGGCAAAAGCGAGCAGGCGACACTGAAAAAATGCGAGCATCTGCACATGATGATTCGAGAGGTTGTAAACTGACATCTGTACGTACACATTTACTTTTACAACCTCAACTGCCTGTCTACACGTTCACAAATCGTCTTTTGCACCTCAAATCCCCTTCTACACTTGCTCAAATTAGTTGAGACTGTTGCTCTCTAAATTGAAACATATTCCTCGATATGTCGATGCAATATTTGGCCAAAGCGAGCAGGGGACACTGAAAACATGCGAGCGCTTCTAATCTTGATTTGAGAAAGTGTACATGGCGATTTGCGAGCGTGTACAGACGAATCTGAGCGAGCAGAGGTCTGATGGAGGGAGCGAGAGCACAGTGTCTGTGAGATGTGAGGGAGGGATTTAGAGATGGGATTTATGGCTCTTTTGAGTGAGCCGGATCTCTGGGATCCGTTCCTTTCAAAGAGCCGTTCAAAAGACTCATTCTCATTCTAGTTAGTAGTTACTCTGTAGATGTTTTTTTATAATTACAAATAACTTCAAACCTATATACATTTATTTCGGACATATAAAGGTACATACCTGCCATTTGAAAATAGCCGATCTACAAGCTTGGAAAACATGTGATTATATTATAATCATTATAATACAATATAAATTTGTATTACAACTATCCTAAATTATAATACACTATAATGGATTATAACAGTGATTGTAATACAATATAAAGTATTAATGTATTACTATGATAATTATAATACGCTATAATAGATTATAAAAGTGGTTATGACCTGCCATTTGAAAAATAGCCGATCTACAAGCTCACAATGCGTCGCATTGTGAGCTTGTAGATCGGCTATTTTCAAATGATTTTTCTAAATTTTTTCTCATTGGAAAACCTGTGAAACAGGACATTCTGCATAATGAGTACGTTCTAATATTGGTAAGTAGGCCTACATTTCGATACAAATAGACTACTGTTTTGCTTTTACTCAAGACAACATTCCAAACTTCTACTTGATTGCAGTATTGATATTTTTACTTTAGAAATTGAGTAGGTCTACTACTTTTCCCATGTTCATTAGAAAGGAACGGCTCCCTACTATGCCGTTCAAAAGACTCGATTCGTTCATGAACGTCCCCTCTCTACCGCAGTGTGCTGTGCTGCAGTCAACCTGATGCTATAGGCAGCTAAATGTATCATCATAAGTGGAGATAAGCAGCGTACAGTGTTGGAGGAAGACATTATGTGCGTGTCTGCGTGGGGAAAATAGCCATGATTTTCCAGGTACAGTATACATGTTTTAATGAATACCTTTGCGCGCCGCCGCATCCTGCCATTGTTTACGTGGTTAGCTTGTAGCTAGGTAGCATGGCTAACACTCTAGTGACATCGCTTGTTATTCCTTAAAACGTAATAAATAAAACGTGGTACAGTTTTAGGCTATGAACATGATTTTCTTTTTTTTTGACTGCCCAGAAGTGCAAGATCTCATACTCTCATTACTCCGACCTTAGGCATTGTTTGATTGATTGATTGATTGAAGACATTATTAGAAGTTTGCAATAGAAAAAAGTACAGTTTCATGACAGTACAAATCACTGGTTATCTGGTTACAGGTGCTGAAGGCAGCCTCAGATGAGGTCCTTCTAGCTGGTCTATCGGTTCGCAGTGCCATGTCACATTACATCGATATGTGAAAAGAAGAAAGGCAATGACAACAGAAGGGAGCAGAGAGCTGCCCGTGCCAGGGTACCGCTCCCATTTTAGGGTCTTCTCTGACGAGCAGGTCTTGGGGACTTACCTGAGCAAGTGTGCAGACCTGTATTTTGGATTATGCCCAAAGGAGGTGAGAATAGATTGAATTATTATAACTTGTTAGTGTAGGCTATGTGTGTTAAAACATTCTTACATAGGACATTGGTCTCCAATTCATAGATAATTTAAATAAATAGGCCTATATATACATTTATTTTTATTTATTTATATGAATATATAAAATAAGTGTGTGTGTGTGTGTGTGTGTGTGTGTGTGTGTGTGTGTGTGTGTGTAGGCCATATATATATATATATATATATATATATATATATATATATAAGTGTGTGTGTGTGTGTGTGTGTGTGTGTGTGTGTGTGTGTGTGTGTGTGTGTGTCTCACACACACACACACACACACACACACACACACAGTAGGCTATATAAAAACAATATAAACACTATAATTATAAATAAATAGCCATATTTTTATTTACATTTTTCAGGTCCGCAAATTTGCATACCAGCTTGCCAACAGATACAACGTGAAGTATCCAGCGTCATGGAACAAGAAAGAAATGTCAGGGAAAGATTGGTTCCGGGGATTCATGCGGAGGAACCAACAGCTGTCCATACGCCGTCCAGAGGCGACTAGCCTTTCACGTGCAACAAGCTTCAACAGACACAACGTTGACGCTTTCTTCAGAAACCTGTCTACTGTCCTGGAACGCGCCACCCAGCCCTTTGAAGCAATGGATGTCTGGAATATGGACGAGACTGGTATTACAACTGTCCAGACCCCAGACAGAATTGTCTCCAGGAGGGGGGTGAAACAACTGGGGGCAATGGTGTCAGCTGAGAGGGGCACCCTCATCACGATTAGCCTCGTAAACCAGTCTCCCTTCCTGCCGATTCGAACTGAAGATGGGAGGAGTCAGTTTACTAGGCTACATCACGATGGCTTTTGCAGTGAACGCCCAAGGAAATAGCATTCCTCCCATGTTCATCTTTCCCAGAGTGAAATTCAAGCCCTTCCTGATCAACGGTGGCCCTCCTGGCTGTATTGGGACGGCCAACGGATCAGGATGGATGCAAGCTGAAGATTTCGTTGTGTTTCTGAAACACTTTGTAAAACACACACGACCAACACCAGAGAACAAGGTGATTACTATTTCTATGCATTTGTTATTGATGTTGATGTATTGATGCATTACCTTGCTTATTGTAAATCACTCTGGATTAAGAGTGTCAGCTAATCCTAAATTGTACATTTTAAGGTGATCCTCCTGTTGGACAACCATGGCTCGCACCTGTCTCTGGAGGGAATTGACTTCTGCAGGGACAATGGGGTAGTTCTCCTGTCCTTCCCACCCCATTGTTCCCATAAACTGCAGCCGCTAGACAGAACGGTATATGGGCCGTTGAAGCACTATGTCAATGCTGCTGCCGATCGATGGATGAAAAACAATCCAGGTAGCCTAATGATAAATTATATGTGTGTGTGTACGTAGGCCTATGTGTGCGTGTGTAGCATATGTTCAAAAGCAACTGGAAAACCTGATTTTTGTATTTTCTTTTTTTCTTTTCTTTTTTGTATTACAAGCACAACATTGGGGATCTATGATGTGCCTGGTATTGTGCAGAGTGCTCTGCCATTTGCAGCCACCCCATCAAACATCATGGCTGGGTTCAGAGTGTCCGGGATCCATCCCTTCAACCCCCAAGTTTTTACTGACCAAGAGTATTCCCCGTCGAATGTCACCGACAGGCCTGATCCCTCCATGATTGTCCCTCAGCCAACCGATGCCCCTCCTCCTGTCTCCCCTGACGCTCCATCCTCAACTCCTCTCTCCCCTGAGAGTCTGGTCTCCCCTGGCCCCAGTTCTGCTCATCCCACTCCTGCCATTCCTGAGAATTCCTCTCCTATTCAGGTAGGCACCATTGTTTTTCCATTGATTTACTGTACGTATGTAGGCTACAGTATGTATGTGAGTGTGTCTATAGTGCCTAGTAACATTCATAGTTAAGGTCACTGGTCTTCAATTCATAGATCATTTGAATAAATATATTGGCCTAGGCCTGCATATAAATAATATGAATAAGTAATTGGCTAGATAAATTCATAAATAAATTAATTCATAAATAATATGAAAATGATCTCTTCTCCTCAGCCCCCTTCTACTTCTCTTTCTCTTTTTACGATGAAGCCTCTGATGTGACAATCTGATTCTGATTTCAGGATGAGCCACGGAGGTGTTCAGTCCGGTTTCACTGCGCCCTTTCCCGAAGGCTGGGGCCAGGAAGGCGACAAACAAGGGGAGAAAGAAGCGGTCAACCGCAATATTGACCGACACACCAGAAAAGCTGGCCTTGGAAGCGGAGAGAGATAAGCGTCTGGCACCACGCAGGCTTAGTATGCCTACCAATGTTCCAACTACCTCAAAGGCGACCGCTGCACGCTCTTCTCTCTCCTCTGCCAAGGCCACCACCTCGAAGGCTACCTCTGCCACGACTGCCGCCGCTGCCAAGAGGGTGACCACCAAGAGGGCGAAGACTACCACCTCCTCGGAGGCTGCTGCCACTGCCAAGAGGGTGACCAGCAAGAGGGCGAAGACTACCACCTCCTCGGAGGCTGCTGCCGCTGCCAAGAGGGTGACCACCAAGAGGGCGAAGACTACCAGCTCCTCGGAGGCTGCTGCCTCCTCTGACGAAGAGTGTTGTGTTTGTGGGGAGGACTTCCAGAGTTCAAGGCCTGGAGAAATGTGGGTGAAGTGTAGCTGCGGGGAGTGGGCACATGAAGAGTGCACTGAGGGAGAGGCCATCTTCAGATGTCCCAACTGTTCGCTCCATTTCATCTTTTTTAAAGTAGTGAACATAGCAGATCTACAAGCTCACGACGTGAGCGTGAGCACGTTGTGTGCTTGTAGATCATCTATTTTCACTACTTTGGGGTCTCAAAAAGAAATAAAATATCCCTTTTGGGTCTTAAGCTAAAATGATTGGGAACCACTGGTCAAGATCCAATTTGGATCCATTTAAATAGGCTAGTCAGTGTAGGCCTATATAGTTTATTATACAGTTGGGATAAAAAAGGGGTAAATAATAATAATTGGCTTCTCTAATAATAATAATTGGCTACTCTAAAATACTCTAAGTTTGTGTAGTTCATGTTCTGAAAAAGGGGTAAATTATAATAATTGGCTACTCTAAAATACTCTTAAGTTTTTGTAGTTCTGTAGTTCATGTTCTGTTATTTACATTTTGAATGAATGTAGCTCCTAGGCCTATTAAGCACTATACTGACCTGAAAGGTCAGTTTAATAAAGGCCTAGCTAAAAAGTGTTCTACCTCTAATTGGCTATTCTAAAATAGCCTACTCATTCTGTAGTTCATGTTCTGAATGAATGAATGTAGCCTATGCCTTTTAAGCACTATATTGACCTGAGAGGTCAATTTCATAAAGGCCTAGCTAAAAAAATGTTCTACCTCACCTTGCGAATGTGATAATCCAATGTGATGTGAAGTTTTCATCTGGGGTCTGTCTTAATGTAGGCCTAATGATGTTCTGTTTTTTATGCACTTGAACAGTTGTTTACAATATGCACAAGCTATGTGTTAATTGCACTGAAACTACCTGTTCTATTCTTTCCAATGCACCTTTGATGCAATGTTTCCTCTGCATGAATCCCTGGAACCAATCTTTCCCTGACAGTTGCAATAAATTAATGCAAAAGTAAAGGAGTTTCTTTTCTGACATTGACTGTTCTGTTGGGTGATTTGGTGTGTAGTTATTTATTTGAGCCTGCAGGGGTCAGTGCAGATATCCATGGTCATATCTTCTGTCAGCTGTCATCCAACTATTCTAAATCAGATTGGGATTGTAAACGTCTTTTTTAACACTCAATCAATCAAACTTTAACTTTAAAGGTCTAATCAATGTGTTTTTCCAACAAGGAATGTGGACAAACGTACGGAATGGTAAGTTTGAATAATAATCTCATCTTTGATACATAATTTTATCACATCCTTGGTATGAAAACAAGGTTAAACAGTTGCGTGAACGAAGTATAATTGATTTGACCTTAAAACGAGTAGTTTAATGACGTTTTTTAGTCGTGTTACATTTAAAACACCTGGTGTTACATTTATTACGCTGTGCGCTTTATATGTAACTTCGGAACAGCGTCCACTTATGGTTTAATAACTCACGACCGGTTTCATCAATTGAAAAACTTTAAGCGGTTAATGATAGCAGGCATGTGTAGGTCCTTGGCTTGCAAGTATTACATATGAAGGTTAAACGGCCACTGAGTAAAATATTCAAACGTGCAAAATGTTACATTTGAAGCGGCTCTCCCCTAGTTGTAATACATGATAATACTAAATAGATTATATTGTGTCATAACCACTTTTATAGTGTATTATAATTATCATAGTAATACATTAATACTTTATAGTGTATTATAATCACTGTTATAATCCATTATAGTGTATTATAATTTAGGATAGTTGTAATACAAATTTATATTGTATTATAATGATTATAATCACAGGTTTTGAGTAAAAAATTAGAAAAATCATTTGAAAATAGCCGATCTACAAGCTCACAATGCGTCGTAGATCAGCTATTTTCAAATGGCAGGTACCTTTATATGTCCGAAATAAATGTAGACCTATATAGGTTTGAAGTTATTTGTAATTATAATAAACATCTACACAGAGTAACCACTAACTAGATTGGAAAACCTGTGAAACAGGACATTCTGCATAATGAGTAGGCCTACGTTCTAATATTGGTAAGTAGGACTACATTTCGATACAAATAGACTACTGTTTTGCTTTTACTCAAGACAACATTCCAAACTTCTACTTGATTGCAGTATTGATATTTTTACTTAAGTAGAGAAATTGAGTACTTTTCCATGCGCCACTTCATTAGAAAGGAACGGCTCCCTACTATGTATGAACCAAACCCTATCGTTCATTTCAAAGCCGTTCAAAAGACTCGATTCGTTCATGAACGTCCCACCTATGAGACAGTCTTTTGAACGGCTCTTTGAAAGGAACGGATACCAGAGATCCGGCTCACTCCAAAGAGCCATAAATCCCATCTCTAAATCCTCCCTCGCATCACAGACAGTCACTCTGCTCGCGCTCGACTTAGCCTCTGCTCGCGCACAGATTAGTCTGTACACGTTCGCGAATCGTCTTTTGCGACCTCAAATCCCCTTCTACACATGCTCACACTAGTTGAGACTGTTGCTCTCTGAATTGAAACATATTCCTCGATATGTGGATGCAATATTTGGCAAAAGCGAGCAGGCGACACTGAAAAAATTCCGAGCATCTGCACATGATGATTCGAGAGGTTGTAAACTGACATCTGTAGTGTAGAGAGTGTTTTTTTTTCCAGATTCCATTATACACGTCTGTGCCCTGCCGTGCTCACGCACACATTTACTTTTACAACCTCAACTGCCTTTCTACGCGCTCGCAAATCCTCATTTTTACATGCTCGTGATATTGCAACATAATCATCGATATGTCCCTTCCAAAATCTGGCAAAACCGTGCAGGGTACGATTTGAGCGCGTGTAGACAGGATTCGTATTTGCAAAGAGAAAAGCGTGCGTGGGTTGGAGTTTTTTTTCCTTTTCATGTTCAGATTCCATCATACAAGTCTGCAAATTCAGAGGTACGACTGCACACATCTTAATATACAACTGCTCAACATCAGAAAGGTGCTTACACAATAATGAATCGAAAATAACTCCATATGGACCTCCTCTATGTGCCCAAGTTATGCAACAGGTGGTCCAGGTGACTTGATGAAGGTTGAGGTGATTATAGGAATAACACATACAGCATTGTACAGTTTTCTTTGGACCAACATACACTTTCTGCTCAGCTCTCTCCTTGTCGTTTTTTTTTTTTTTTTTTTTACTTTGTTTTTATTCAAGACTGCATCAACAATATATACATACAATCAATAATAATGACATCATGCAAAATAATAAAAATGAAAAGAAAAACAAAAAGCAAACAAGGGGTTATTGGGGTTCACATTTACATTATCAAAGTTGCAGTTCTCCTCTTTTGAATTTATACATCAACCATTTATCCCATCTTTTGTTAAAAAGATCTTCTTTTATCCTCAGTTTGTGTGTTAACTGTTCCATGTCCTGAATATTGTCCATTATTGTCCTCCATTGCTCATAGTCCGGGGCTTCAGTGTTAAGCCAGTTCCTGGTGATTGCCTTTTTCGCAGCAACCAGAAGGATCTTGGCTAGATATTGGTCCTCTGAAAGTACAGATTCCTCCATGTGACCCATATAGAGTACCAGACATGAATGAGGTATACCATAACCCAGAACCTCACATACAGTTGAGTGTACGACATCCCAGAATGGCTGAATATTTTTACAGGTCCAAAATATATGGGAGTGATTTGAATCGTTTTGATCACATTTCCTCCAACAGATCTGCTGAGTTTTCATTTGATTACTTTTAATTTGGGGTGTGATAAAATACCGAATTAAAATTTTCCAAGCGAATTCTCTCCACCCTAATGATTGAGTTGTCGTTTGTTGTGTTCGCCACATATCATTCCAAACCTCCTCTGAGATGTCCTCACCCAACTCTTTTTCCCATTTATTTTTGACATACATTGTTGAGTCTCCTCTGGAACCCATTAAGCATGAATATATTAATGAAATTGTCCTGGGTATGACTTCACCATATGCTCTTGTTACCATTTTTATTATAGGATGAATTTCCATTTCCTTCTTTTTAATGTCTTTATCATAATAATCTCTCAGTTGAAGGTACCTAAATAAATCCTTATTAGCCAAATTATATTTGTTTTTCATTTCTTCGAAACTCTTCATCTCTCCATTTTCTATTAATAAACACATGGCTGTCACACCCATTCGATTCCACTGCCTAAACGTTGGATCCATCTTCCCTGGTTTAAACTCTTGATCAAATGCAATCCATTTCAACAAACCAAGCTCTTTACCCAATTTCAACTTTTTAACAGTTGAGTACCAAATATTCAGAGTGTAGTTTGTTATTGGGTCGATTTCATTTTTAAGGTTTACTGGGACTTCCTTTCCTCCTATAAGTGTCTGTATCGGGAATGCAAACCCAGGTGCTTCTATATCCTTCCATCGAGCAACATAGTCATCACTACACCAGTACAGAAGTGGGCGCAATTGAGCTGCATGGTAATATTCTTTTAAATTAGGAAGCGCCAGACCTCCTTTTTCTTTAGTTAGCTGCAATGTACAGTATCTTATTCGTGGCCGTTTTCCTTCCCATATAAATCTTGATATTAATTTATCCCATTTAGCAAATTGTTCTGGTGGGACTGTCACCGGTAAAGATTGGAAAAGGTATAAGAGGCGTGGCAAGACATTCATCTTAACAGCATTTATCCTATCACAAAGTCCCATCGGATATGTTGACCATCTTTCTATGTCTGCCCTTATGTTATTATCAATCAGACCATAGTTACTTTTATAGAGTTTTGATAAGTTTTTAGTTATGTTTATACCCAAGTATCTAATGGACTTTGCTTCCCAGTTCAATCCCGTCTCCTTGAGCCTTTGGTTAGGTACACAGTTGAGCATAAGTACTTGGGTTTTAGTCTTATTCAATTTATAGCCAGAGTAATGACCAAATCGATCCAAGGTTTTCATAAGCGACTCATAAGATTCCAATGGTTTTTTTTAAATAGACCAACACGTCGTCTGCAAATAAGCTTATTACATGTTCTCGATTGTTGATTTCTATACCTTTAATTGCTTCGCTTTGTCTTATCATCTGAGCCAGCGGTTCTATGAAAATCGCGAACAAGGAAGGGCTCAGGTTACAACCTTGGCGGGTCCCTTGTCCAAGTTCAAATATGTCTGTTAATGACCCATTTACTTTTATCCTGGCTGTAGGTTTATTATAAAGTGCTTTAATACACTCTATTGCCTTCTTTTGAAATCCAAATTTCTCCAGTGTTAGAAACAGGAACTGCCAGGAGACGCGATCGAACGCAGCCGACGCATCACAACTTATTAGTGCCATTGGTGTCTTATTTTTATTTACTTTATGTATGACATGTAATGTCCTTCTGATGTTATCCTGAGTCATCCTAGATGAGACAAATCCACATTGATCCTCGTCTACCAGATGGGGTATAACTGATTGCAATCTATTCGACAATATGGAGATATATAGCTTGTAGTCTACATTTAGCATTGATATTGGTCTGAAGTTCTGACAATATTGTTTGTCTTTCAGTGGTTTAGGGATAACTGTTATTACAGCTTCCTTCCAGGAGGGGGGAGTAGAGTTCTTCTTTTTGACCCAGTTAAATGTTGTGTGGAGCAATGGGGTTAGTTCTTCATCCAATTTCTTATATAGTTCGCTCGGGATGCCATCACTACCTGGAGCCTTATTTGTTTTAGACCTCCCTATTGCAGCACTGATTTCCTCCATGGTTATATTTCTAGTTATTTCCTTATTTTGTAGTTCGCCTATAGAGGGTAGGTCTAGCGTATCAAGGAATGCTTTGATGCCTTCTTCATTGGAGGTGGACGAATGGGTATACAATTCTTTGTAGTATTCACTAAATATATTTTCAATTTCTCCAGGTTTATATTTTATTTGATTCGTTCTGGGATCAACCAATTTATGAACTGTCCTATCTGCTTGTTGTTTACGTAAACGTCTTGCTAATAACCTTGCAGCTTTAGGACCTGCTTCATAATAATTCTGTTTTAGATATCTTGCTTTAATTTCCACCTCCTTTTGTAACAAATCACCAATTTTCTTCCTCACTTCAGTCATTTGTTTATGAATTTTGTGATCGGCTTTTGTTTTATGTTTTTGTTCCAAAGTTTTTAACTCAGAGATTAGCTGTTTATATTTAGCTATTCTTTCCTTTTTTAATGTACTTGAGATTGCAATCAGTTTGCCCCGAAGGACTGCTTTCAAACAATCCCATAATATTGCTGGATTAGTTTCACCATTATCATTATTAACAAGATATTCCTCTATTTCTTTTTTAATTTGTTCTACCACTTGTTCATTGTTTAATAGACTAACGTTCAACCTCCATAATGTATTCCTTCTTCTGTCTGATAGACATATCTTCATGTAAACAGCACTGTGGTCTGACACATCAGCAACTCCAATATGACAGTCCTGTATTAATTCTCTGTTTTCTTTCTGTGTATAAAAATAATCCAGTCTACTATACACCTGATGAGATTGTGAGTAGTGACTATAATCTCTTCTAAGAGGATGGAAGTCTCTCCAAACGTCAATAAAACCCATTTCTTCCCATGAATTCTTAACCAGTTTCGATATGGATTTCTTACTTCTATTGGTACTTGTAGTATCAAGATCATGGTCAATAGCCACATTTAAATCCCCAGCGCACCAACATAGCCCTTCCGTTTCCATAGTTATGGTATCAAACAGTTTTTTAAAGAATTGTTTATCGCTCTCCGGTGGGGCATATATGTTCACTAAAGTCACTTTTGTCTCATCAATGGTCCCTTTGATAATAACAAATCTCCCTTCTTTGTCATTTATTTCTTTTTGACATTCAAAATTTACTTGGTTAGAAATTAGAATTGCTACTCCCCTTTTACGGGTATTAGTAGTGTTTGAACTGTAGTATGTGTGTCTGTATCCAAATTTCTTTAGCTTTTCATGTTCCGTCCGTGAAAGATGAGTCTCCTGTAAGAAGTTAATTTGTGCCTTTTCTTTTTTCAATTTAGTCATGATCTTAGCTCTTTTGACTGGGTTTCCCAGACCATTTACATTCAAGGACATAAACTTAAGTTCAGGTTTTGTATTCATATTCAGTTATATCTACAACTAATAGAAAATAAACATGTGAACCCCATAAAATTCTAATGCAGTCATATACAAATGCAGTCAACAAATGAAATAAAGATATAAACCAACAAAATGACTTCCAAAAAGAGATGTCAACCTTCCCCCTCCCCTGTTGACTCTCTCGTGGTTTTGTGGGGGGAATCCCTACGCATGGTTGGGGCCCCCGACTCGTATAGAAGCTAACCCCTAAAGGTGTTTCCATACCAGCGTTAAGAGCAATTGTGCCCCTTTCCCTCAACTCAAGTTACATTTGTTCTATATAATCCAATGATTTAGAAACCTTCATATATTAATTAGATCTTGTTTCCTCTTTCCTCCGAAACACAACCTAGTTTCATGTGCAGGTACACACATTCAAAATAAAATGTCAAACCAATAGTAAGCCTACTTGGCACTGTCCCCATCCCCTCATAAAGTACTGACAATCCAAATACCCTCATACTTAAACACAAGTGGACAAGCACACACGTACGTACACAAGACAAGACAAGACAAGACAAGACAAGACAAGACAAACAAACGTGCATATATCGCCAGCGAACGCACAAACCTCCGTTCGCGCGCACACGCAACGTATGCACACACAGACAGACATACACACGCACGCCCCCAGTGAGCGCACGTTCTTCCGTTCGTGCACCCATGTAGGCGCGCGCGTCACACACAACAATACAAAAGACGAAGACAAATGTGTATGTCCCATTAGCGCCCGCACAAGCCTCCGTTCGCACGGACACACGGCACACACACAAACAGAAAGGACATACAAATCGCGCGCGCACGCGTGTGGCATGTACAAACACTGATATAACCTGGCAATTGTTAAACCGATCTACATACAGTATAAGCTATTTGTTAATGATTATAATTGTAATATTGCTGTTCCTAAAGTCAGTTCTTTCCCATTACTGTTATATTCAATAAACAGGATAATGCATCTGCTGGACACTTAGCGTTTGTAGGGTCGCAGCCGTTTTCTTGCTCTGATGCCTGTCTCCTCTGTCCGACGTCCTTTCTTCTCCACCCGTTTCCAGGCGGATAATCCTGCTGTCTGGAGCCTCTGAAGAAGACTTGAAGGAGTCGCCTCACCGCTTCCTCCCGCCGATCCGTTACCTTCTGCGGCATCTCCTCCAGCAGCGTCCCCCATCTCGTTCTCCGTCGGCTCCGTCTCTCCAAGGTCCAGGCCTCTTTTACGCATCTCTCTGGCAGCTGCTGCGGCGTTGTTGTAGACGATTTTCCCCTCCTCCCAGTGAATGCGTATCTTGGTATAGGGCGTGTTGAATTTAATTTTCTTTGATAATAAGACTTCTTTGATTTTTGCGTACGTCTTTCTTAGTTTCAGTACGTGCTTAGAATAGTCATTGTCAAAAAAAATCCTAGTATCACCTTGCATTACAGGTGGTTTCATTGCCCATGCTTTAGACAAGACCATCTCTTTCACGTCGTATCTCTGGAAGTTGATGACCACTGACCTCGGTGGTTGATTTGGACCTCTCCTTGGACCCAGTGCTCTGTGGGCTCGCTGAATGGACAGATCGGTTTCTATGGACAGTTCTTTTTTCAGCCATTCATCCATAAATTGGACCATCGTTTCACTGTCTGATTCTGCGCCCTCCTTGAGCTGAAACACTCTTATGCTATTTCTTCTCGATCTCTGGTCAAGGTCATCAAGTTTATCAATCATCATTTGTCTTTCATCTAGCAGTTCCTTTAACATTTGGTTTACTTGTGTGCCCCACTGTTCAATCTCCTCCGTGCGAACCAAAGCCCCCTCCATCCCGGTTTTCTGCTCCTCCATTTTCCCGTCTATCTTAACGAACCTCCGGTCAATGTCCTCATCCAAAGCAGCCCATTTAGCGTCCATTTGGTTAGTGATTTCTTCTTTGAACGCTCTCAAGTCGCTCTTTACCTCTTTCCGTAGGGCCTCGAGTTGTTTGCCGTTCTCCTGGAGTTGTTTGGAGTTTTTATCGAGCTGTTTGCTAATAGCATCCAGGCTAGCTTGCAGGGTATCCATGTTAAGCACGCTGTCTTCAAACTTTTGTTCACTCCTTTCTTTGATTTCCTCGTGTGTTTCGTCTCGTTTATCCTGGCTTCTAGTAATCCTTCTTGCGCTGTTCATATCCCATTGATGACATTTTCAATCTTTCGATATTTTCATGTTTTGAGCGCAATTTAGGTAGGTTGATTCAGGGAGCTCTCGCTCTATGCGACTGTTGTTCTCGCCGCCATGACAGGAAGTCTCCTTGTCGTTTTTAATACTGCATGTGAGGATGTAGTTGAGGACTTAATGTGATGGCCTTTATGCAAAGCCTGCTATTGTTCTACCAACACACTATGGCGTCATGTATTTGAGGTGCTCTGCCCTCGCATACACATGTAAAGGTCCAGTCATTTGTCCTCATCCATAGATGGTTTTATTGAAGAGACAGGGAGCAGGGATATGGTCCTTTATATCTCTTATTATAGCAAGTAAATCAACATTCCATCAATGGTAATCAGTGTTGGGAAGAACGCTGTTACGTTACGTTACGTTACGTAATGAAACTACTTTTCTCGGTAACTAATAACGTAACTCGTTACCTTTCCCATTTCAATAACGCCGTTCTAGTTACCGTGGTTTTAAGGGGCTATAGTTACTTTCAGTGGTCCAATCTCCGACCGCAGCGGAGAGCAGAATGAGAACGACAGCGGAGCCTCCCCTCCCCTCCCTGCCTGCCCTGTCATAAACTTCCCCTGCCTGTGTGTGTGGTAAATCTCACAGTCAAGTGAAAGGCATGCCTGGTCTAGCACACTAACATGATGCGCTGTAGAGGAGCAATGATTGGTTGACCTAGCTTAAACCTTCAGGCTAAGCCAATCAGAGACGGCCTTGGGCGGGTCTTAAAAAATACACACACACTGGCTGTGTCCGAAATGCGGAACACGTTCCCTACTCCCTAACCCTAAATGAGGGATCCAGATGTAGTGTACTACAGTACTGAACAAATCAGCGCATTTCGGACACTACCCCGTCGCCATCTGGTTGCGTCATCGCTGTCGCACAGTTAAAACACTCTAGCGCTGGCTTTTGGAGCAATAAATAATGTGTGATTCCTAAACCCACCTAATAGCCGATCTACAAGCTCTCAACAGGGGGCGAAGCGACACGTTGTGAGCTTGTACATCAACTCCCCAATGTGGATTGGAAATAACATACCAACATGTTGCGTTGTTATTATGAGAAATAGGCCAAATATAATTATGTTTTTATTCATCACAATTCAATAAAATAATGTTAAAAAATGTATAGGCCTATATATATTTTTTAAATTGTATTCATTCATTGGTGAATCAATGAATGAATAATGTTTATGCCACATTCATTTGTCTCACATGCAGACATACACCCATGTTTGTGATAAAATAGGTTATTCTTGCTAATTTAAATAACATTATTTTATCATGATTATTATCAGCTGTGGAAGGTTGGGAAGAAAAGATCGAAAAACAAAAGCCTCCAGCGTCTATTCTCGTATGTTCTCTTCATAAACAACTTTAGAGCTGTTTTCATCATTAAATGATGAAAAGCAAATTGTGTTCTCTGGTGACAATGCTGTGGACAGTTGTTTTCTTTAGCCGGTGGTTCTGCTACGAGCGGTTCTGTTGCGTTTGCTCAGCAACAGGTGGCTACGCCTCCTGCCATGCAGAGACGCAGAGACGAACCTGCAGTGTGCGTGTGCGCGTGCACACCGCATGTGCGTGCTCAAAGCGCGAGACAGCGGCCGTAGCGCAGTGCATTGTGGGGCGGCAGGGCTTGAATAGCGCTTGAATAGTGTCCATCGAATCCTCACTACAAATCCAAATGCATTGTGGGATACTTCAGTACACTATATTAGGGTACAAAAATGCTCACTATACATTCGGACACTAGTTCAAAATGGCGGAGCCCCATTTTAGTACACTACATTAGTGAATAGGGTGGATTTCGGACACAGCCACTGAAGCCAGCGCAGAGCGCACACACATTGTCACATAACAGTGAAGAGAAGAGAGACGGAGTGTTTTCGTGTCTCCAAAATGCTGACGAGATCACGAGACAACAGCAGCTTTGCAACTTGGAAACATTATTTTAACTTTGTGGAGATAAATGGCGCTAGAATCTACTCCACCAAAATCGCCACAGCATGTCAGATTGATTGCAAAGCCACGTAATGCAAGTGCTAGCTAGCTAGATATGAAACATGCTGATCAATGCTTTCCATCGCAACCTTTGAGTAGAACTAGTCAGTGTGCACAGCACAAAGTTCACAACTTGGTTTGAAAAAGGCTACAATGATTATATTCCTGTCAACATTTCTAAACATATCTTTAGCTTTATTGTTCCACTGCATTTCTATGCATAATAATTGCTACAATGACAGGGAGTTGTCTTTTTATCTGGTGTAAACCAGATCATTAAAGAGATCATTTTCTGGCGAGACATTCAGGCGACCTAGGCGACCTATTTGCCGATTGGCTGTCCAATGTCACATGGTAACCGAGCTAGTTTCATGATTGGAAGCGGCCCTCCAAACGATGGGATGGGGGTACTGCATTAGGGCCAATAGCAGGGGACTTGCCGGCTCATCCAGGCTATGGAATCCTAGACTGCTGTAATGAAATATTTTGTCCAGCAGGGAGCACCATTCCTTCACACTTCACAGGTCAGGCCCTAGAACTCTATGGTCAGGCCCTGTGGTCACACATTTCTGGACACCAATATCTGTGTAACATCCATGCATTTATACAACTGCGAGTCTGCCGCTGCGTGCTTGATTTGGCTGTACACGCTGACTTGTTCATCAGGAAACATATGCTCCCTCGTCGATTGGATTTTACAAAACAGACCCGCGTCGTCACATTGAATCCTGTTTAAGAAGAGCTTAAAACACAACTTTCTAATGTTACATTGATGACGTGAGGAACGCTAAAGTCGTCTTGGTTACATAGTAGGCTATGCGAAAATAACAAAGCTCAGAGTCGCAAATTCAATGATCGCTGCATCAGCACACACAAAACACGGGCGTGAGAGAAGTAAATGAATGAAATGGACATCACGTTTAGCCGATTCAACGATTCCAAAAGTCATACGATTGGAAGTTATTGCTACATGCGGCTACATGCGTCTCATGCTGGTTTTGTTAGGCAATAGCCAGGGTCCAGGGAGTGCACAGAATTTTAGAGAGGCATGGGCTGACATTTCTAAAAGGGCCTTTTCATACGGATAAAAGTTAAGGGCTCAAGCCCCTTTTGCTGTATGTGCGCACGTGCCTGGCGACTAGCGCGTCACATTACAGACTTATCATTTCAATCCGTTTCTTTGCAAAAACACATTTCTTTTAGAAAACATTTGTATTCTTGTTTCTCCCAGTGTTATGGTTTTTAATGTGTAAATATAGCACTTTATTATGGGGAAAAACGTGTGTAGGCCTATTTTCCTTTTTTAAATCGCTAAAATAGCGCATTTTTAAACACATTTCCTTAACGGTTAACGGTTAATTAACTGATAAGGCCTGACGGTTATCGGTTAAGAAAAAATCGCCATTTGGCCATCCCTAGACATATAGCCTACAGTAAGTTAGAATATTATGAAATATACATGAGAAAGAACACCAACACTAACTTCAACACACCAATACACCAGATTTTAAATTGACTGTGTGTCGATTCTTGTTTCTTTATAAGGTCATTATTGAAGCCCCCTTGCTTTTTGGCAACGTTTTTTAAATCATTTTTTTTAAATGTTATAATTAGTTTTCCTGTTCTTTTTTCACATTAACATCACCATTAAATCCTATTGTTTAGTATTACAATGCCATTGGCCACGATATTTGCATATAAATACCCCCCACAGAGAATGACATTCACACTTACCAGAGAAGTTGAAATTCCAGCTTCTGGATTAACATCTCACTTTTTAACTGAAGTTTCCTCACTAAAACACAAGTAAAATGCCTGTAATATTTTTTTCGTGATCCTTAGAAGGTCTAGAACATATCCCCAAAATTAGAACACGATTTATGATTTATGATTTATGGCTATAAAACCTTACAAAAACATTTTAATTTTTTTTAAATTACATTTTCCTGTGATTAGGACTCCAACGCCATCTGATTTTTTTTTTTTTTTGGGGGGGGGGGGGGGGGGCAGTAGAAATTAATTCGGGCCTTGCAGGGCTAAAAGTAGTGTAACTGACTTTTTCCAAAATGCTTCGTTTTGATTATATATATTTTTTAAAGTAAAGTAAGGTAACTAGTAACTTGTTACTTTTATAATTTAGTAACGAGTAACGTAACAAGTTACTTTTTCAGAGCAGTAACTAGTAAAGTAATATGTTACTTTTTTAAAGTAACTTACCCAACACTGATGGTAATGCAGATCACACCTGCACGCGTCACTTCCCAAACACCACCTGAGATCAATTGCAATGCAAATGCTATAGGCTGTTGTGACCAAGCTACAAAGGCCTATTTGAAACATGCTGGGAGGGCCAATGCAGACAATGTATGTTAATGCATGAATAGGCACAGCTGTAGACAAGACTTGGTGAAATGACATTGCTGATTTTCAAATGTGAACATTACCACCCTCTGCAATTGTATTTGCTCTATAAACATATAGTAGCTTTAATCCAAATAAAACATAATGTATTGTCTGACAGTGTACATTATCCAAAACCCTACACTCTAACTGGGTTAAATGTTAAAGCATACTTTGATATACATATACATATATTTAGTCTACTGCTCTGACTGGGATACAAGCTTATTAAAACACAACATGTATTAATTCAGTAACAGTAACCAACTACATCAAGGGTCCAATCTTCCAGATTCTTCTGGCCCCCACACTGTGTAATGAACTCCCCATTGCAATTAGAACTGCAGACTCACTCCTTAGCTGCTGCCGTAGTCAGAAGTACATTGTACATTGAGCTTCAGTGTGTATAGCTTCGATGTACAGATTATTCAGCTTGATTGTTTTTTAAATGTATTGAATAGGTTCTTGGCCTACATACCTTTTTGGATTACTATTTCTATGATTTAATATATTAACATTGATTAGTTGTTGTATGTATTACTGTGTGCTGTCCTTGCTTGTACATCCCCCTGAGTGCTACAGAATTATTTCAGGATCCCATCCCTTAGTTTAAGAATCTTAGATATGAGAATATAGGTTTCATCAATCTGTGATGTGATGAACAAACAAATCGACACGGGCATGCTAGGGGTTAAAGTTTATCAGTTTTCCCAAAATTTAAATTCAAATGCCATGCAATATGTTTTGGACCCTCTACTTTCTCAAGATGTTACACGGTAAACACCAGTCTTAATTTAAACTTGCGAGATTAGAAGTGGACATGATTACAAAACACCAATTCTGTTTGAGCAAACACTATAACAGCAAACCCAGTGATACTGCCTACTCATGGTTGAGTTTATAATGTATTGTGTTTTGTTTCATTATACTGTAATCACCCATTCTTGAGAATTTGGAACATGTCCTACCAAACCATTTCAAATTATCATCATTTATTAACACTCATGAATCTAAACATGATCAGAAATCACCCTTGTTCCCAATTTAAAACACATGTTTTCTTTTATAAATGCACCACATTTTGTTAATCCCTGGTGTGCCCCAACCATAACAAATCAACTCTGCCAGGCATTCTAAATCCAAACAAAATGAAACATATTTTAAAGATTCTCAAGAATGGGTGCTATACATGTGCAAAACAGACTGCTAATTATAATAGCAATCAAATGTCAAATTGTAAAGTCATGTCAAAATGTGTATTTTGTATTGTATGGGGAGTTCAGATGTGCAGGGACTTGAAGGGTTCAACTATTGGCCAGTTCATGTCTATTGTTGCCCCACCCACCCTTCTCTGATTGGGCCATCAGACTCTCTGTGAGTATTTAGCAGGGCTCTGTTCATGTTTGGTGACACTTTAGTCACTGCAAGTTGTTAAGGACTGAACGTGCTTCTCTTGGTTGGTGTATTTCTCACAGAAACTCAGAGAGCTGACTTTGAGAAATGGCTTTACTACAAACACTGAAGTCCATGGTCAATGAGAGACTATCTGCAGCTGCTGAAGAGATATTTGCGTCCGTCGGACAAATTGTAACTGAGTATGAGGACGAAGCTTTCAGCTTGAAGCAAGAAATCGACCACAAAAGCAGACTACTGGACCTGGTTTTAAAACCCTATATCAAATTGTACAGAGCAAGTTGGTAAAATAACTTTAAACACATTTGTTTCAAGTAAGAAATGTATGTTATAAGAGTCAATAATATATGGTTTAACTGTGTTCAATTAGTTAGACCATTGTTGTTTTGATATACATGATGGAATTTTGTGGGGATTAGTTCTAGATAATTTATAATACTTCTTCCCTTGTAGTTTTCTAGTCAACAACTCAGATTCTCCATTTGCTCCCATGTAAAATGTTGTGCGAAAGTTAATTTCTCTGTTTCCTGATCCTGCCGACCATCTCCTTTGAAAACAATGCAGGCTAGTTCGCTAGTAGGTTTGGGATGCTTCATCACTCAAACATACAATATTTTCTGTAAGGACATCCCAGCATTTAATGAAAGCATTTAATGAAAGCAATCAATGAGTTAAAATTTGTATTCATATTACACCAAGTCCTTATTCAAGTTTTCATGCTTTAATTTCTTCATTCCAGATCAGTGTGTGGAGGCCAGTCTGCAGGTGAAGATCAGTTCTCCAGCCAGGACTGTTTCTATTAAACAGGAACCTGAAGACCACCTTAAACAGGAACCTGAAGACCACCTGCATCTCAGTAAGTTTCAAGCACCCTGTCTTTATTTCTGTTATTGGAGAAGGTGGGCCACTACTGAGGGTGTAAAGATGAATCAATTTTTAAGTGCAGACTTTATTTTATTTTGTTGTTTGTGTGTTGTCTGCACCTGGGCATTGAAGGATGTGTGCTTGTTACGACTGGGGTCGTATTTGTAGAACTACTGTAGGTACTGTATTGCTTTGGTCCTAGTGTGGTGTGGTGTATGACAGAGCTGAGAGTGTCTGGGAGTGTATGCAAAACAGGGGTATCACTCCCAGACAGAGTGCGTGTGTGAGAGCATGTAAAAGACAGGTGTGCCGCTCCCAGCAGCTGATTGGTGGGGAAACGACCAGGATGGCTGGGATTGGTGGGGAAGCGTTCCTGGAGTTCTGTCTGCTGACTGGCTGACAAGGGTGGAGGTTGGGGATAAAAGGAGCAGCAGACCTCGGCCAGCCACGCAGGGGAGCAGACCTTGTCCTCCTCCTCTCCCAACTGGCCCCCAACATGTCCTTATGTTTTCTTATGAGTTGATGTTGATATGAGTTATGGGTTAAGTTGAGTTGAGTTGCTTTGAGCCTTTGAATAATGTTTATGTTAAGGAGGTAAGATACTGTTTGTTCTTTTGGTAGGCAAGTGATTTTCCTTTTGAGTGAGTTTTTTTCTTTTGATTTGAGTCTTGAGTTATCCTTCAGTTATTCTTAAGTGATTCTTCAGTTACTCCTGAGTTCTTAAGTTATGCGTTTTGCATTAGTTCTACTTATTCCTAGACCCCTATGTATTACGTTTCACTTCTGTTAATTGCTCCAGTTTGTTATTACCACTTTGTAAATAAACCGCACTTTATGTTGCATTTATAACCCGTTGTTGGTGTGGCTACTTGGGAGCTGGGGAAGACAAGGGTTAATTTCATGTTGTGTCTCAGGACCCCTAGACTGGGGCATAACATAAATTGGGGGCTCGTTCACTAGTTTTCTCGTGTGCTTGGTAAGGTACATTTTTTTTTCTCTCCTCTTCTGGTTGGCAGTTTGATTACGTTGGTAAAAATGAGTTTTTCGTTAGATGACTTTGTGGCAAATCCTTCTTGGGCAAAAATTGAGAAATGTAAGAAAGAAGAGTTAAGATTGGTGGCTGATGCTTATGAACTTGCTGTGTCTCCTACATTCTCTAAGGCTGAACTCCGACATCAGGTGTGCTCGCAGCTTGTCGACAAAGGGGTGATACCCCCAGTGACTGGTCTACCTGTGACTGTGAATGGTGAGAAGGAGGAGGGGGCCTTGCCCGTGGAGGTTACTGATGCGGAGGTACCGGGAACGTCCACAAATGGTGTGGGGTCCGCTCCTCGCTCACTACAGACAGGTATGAACACGGTCGATCTCCAGCTGACATTACAGATAAGACAGGAAGAGACCAGAAATAAAGAGCTGGAGATCCAAGCATTACAGCTGCGTTTAAGAGCACTTGAACTTGAAAACCCAAGGGCAGGTACACAAAGTACAGTCGGTGTCAGTAATTCAAGTATGGACATTAGCAAATATATATCATTGATGCCACAATTTAGAGAATCTGATGTGGACTCATATTTTGGTGCTTTTGAACGGATTGCTGTAGCATTGAAATGGCCTAAGGAATCCTGGGCAATACTAATACAATGTAAATTAGTAGGAAGAGCCCAAGAAGTATGTGCTACATTGTCAATTGAGCAGAGCCTTGATTACGAGGTAATTAAACAGAGGGTGTTGCAAGTGTATGAGCTTGTCCCTGAAGCATATAGACAACATTTTAGAAAAAAAGAAAAAGCTGCCAGCCAGAGTTACGTGGAGTTTGCACGCGAGAAAAGCACGTTATTCGATAAGTGGTGCCAGGCCTCTAAAGTTAATACATTAGCTGATATGCGGGAACTGATTCTACTGGAAGAGTTTAAACGATGCTTGCCGGAGAGGATCATAGTTTATGTTAACGAGCAAAAAGTGTTGGCATTGACAGAGGCTGCGGTCCTGGCGGATGAGTTTGTTTTGACTCACAAGAGTGTATTCACTTCCCCAGCAGCTCATGGGTTTGCTGTAGGCCCAGAGAAGAGGTCTCCCAAACCTGTGCGTAAAACCACGGCACCGTTATTGGGCGAGAGCCGTGAGTGTTATTACTGTAGAGAGCCTGGGCACTTGATTGCCTGTTGTCCGGCTAACCCTACGAGAAAAGGACCGTCTGATAATTTTCCTGCGGGCATTGGCCTGATTAGGTCAGTTTCTGTGCCTCGTATCCAATCTGAACGCTGTTCGATGTCTGATGTAGAGGTGGACCCTCGCTTTAAACCTTTTGTATTTGATGGATTTGTTTCCCTGACTGGTAATGAGAATGATAAAGTGCCAATAAAAATCTTGCGAGATACGGGTGCTTATCATTCTATCATGCTGGAGTCGGTCCTGCCTCTGTCGAAGGAGACTTCATGTAATGCTGATTTGCTTGTGTGGGGAATTAAAATGAGTGTGATTAAAGCACCATTACACATGGTACATTTTGGCTCACCGCTTGTGTCTGGACATTTTAAAGTAGCGGTGCGGCCTCAGTTACCAATCGGCGGTGTTGCGTTTATTTTGGGGAACGATATAGCTGGAGGACAGGTTTTTCCTCCACCCGAAGTCGTTGAATGTCCCATTTTGCCGTGTGACTCCCCTGCGTCAACCATACCAAATGTATTCTCTGTGTGCGCAGTTACGGGCACACAGACTCGTAAAATGGGTCAAATTGTTGATTTGTCTGATTCATTTATGGCTACTGTGGATGAAAATGAGCATGATGATGAAGCTGTTACTACCAATAAGAGTGAAGGTGTGTTAAAAATGCCAAATGTGTCTGTATTTCCTGTTGAATCTGAGTGGGGTCTAAAAGTAACCAGAGAAATGCTAATAGCAGCTCAGAAAAATGACCCGTCATTAACTTTGTGTTTGTCCTCTGCCATAGCCAGTGAGGGAGGCCAAAATCCAGTTGGTTTTTTTTGGGAGAATGGGGTCCTGATGAGGAGCTGGAGCCCTGGTGACAGCGAGGTGGTCACTGTTAATCAGGTAGTGGTGCCAGATAAATATCGGCCACAAGTGCTTAGTATTGCTCATGATGCCAGTTTAGCTGGACATTTTGGTATTAAAAGAACATACTATCGGGTGCTGCGTAATTTTTATTGGCCAGGATTAAAAGCTGACATAACTAAATATTGCCGTTCATGTCACACCTGTCAAATTGTAGGGAAGCCGAACCAACCTGTTCCACCGGCCCCTCTGCATCCGATTCCTGTGCTTGGGGAACCGTTTGAGGACGTAATTATAGATTGTGTGGGCCCTCTACCAAAAACAGTTCCAAGCACCAGCGCATGGAGCTCTCCTTGTTTGTTAGTTCCTAAACTCCTGGCGCTCCTTGCTCTGTTGTTTGCCCTACAGTATTTTGAAGTGTACGTTGGGTCTACTCTCCAGCCTGTAAAGGTTTTTACAGACCATAACCCATTGGTGTTTTTAGCGCAGATGCGTAATGCTAATCAAAGACTAATGCGCTGGTCCATTGTTTTGCAGGATTTCGATCTGGAGATATGTCACAAAAAGGGTATTGAAAATGTAATGGCTGACGCGTTATCCAGAGTGTTTTAAAGTGTTAATCGTACAAGGGTTGAGCACCATAGGGGGGTGCTTAATTCTTGGGAAGGGGGGTGTTACGACTGGGGTCGTATTTGTAGAACTACTGTAGGTACTGTATTGCTTTGGTCCTAGTGTGGTGTGGTGTATGACAGAGCTGAGAGTGTCTGGGAGTGTATGCAAAACAGGGGTATCACTCCCAGACAGAGTGCGTGTGTGAGAGCATGTAAAAGACAGGTGTGCCGCTCCCAGCAGCTGATTGGTGGGGAAACGACCAGGATGGCTGGGATTGGTGGGGAAGCGTTCCTGGAGTTCTGTCTGCTGACTGGCTGACAAGGGTGGAGGTTGGGGATAAAAGGAGCAGCAGACCTCGGCCAGCCACGCAGGGGAGCAGACCTTGTCCTCCTCCTCTCCCAACTGGCCCCCAACATGTCCTTATGTTTTCTTATGAGTTGATGTTGATATGAGTTATGGGTTAAGTTGAGTTGAGTTGCTTTGAGCCTTTGAATAATGTTTATGTTAAGGAGGTAAGATACTGTTTGTTCTTTTGGTAGGCAAGTGATTTTCCTTTTGAGTGAGTTTTTTTCTTTTGATTTGAGTCTTGAGTTATCCTTCAGTTATTCTTAAGTGATTCTTCAGTTACTCCTGAGTTCTTAAGTTATGCGTTTTGCATTAGTTCTACTTATTCCTAGACCCCTATGTATTACGTTTCACTTCTGTTAATTGCTCCAGTTTGTTATTACCACTTTGTAAATAAACCGCACTTTATGTTGCATTTATAACCCGTTGTTGGTGTGGCTACTTGGGAGCTGGGGAAGACAAGGGTTAATTTCATGTTGTGTCTCAGGACCCCTAGACTGGGGCATAACAGTGCTCCAATGTTTCAGTGAACTGAGGGAACACTGCAGTAAAGTCTCGTTGTATCTTTTTCCTAGACTTCCTGCACACCCCTGTGTGTAGAGAGGAGTGGAGCTCCAGTCTGGTTCAGGAGGAACAACAACCTCCACAGATTAAAGAAGAACAAGAGGAAGAGGCTGCTGGGTCAACATTGACATTACTAGCAGTGAAAAGTGATGGTGATGGTGAAAACAGAGAGACAGCGCCTGTAGCCAGCACCTCAACTGAACACATGAAAACACAAGCTGAATTAGATGACTGTGGAACATCACAACCAACTAGTGATGACCATCTTCTCTCTTCACACTGTTCTGAATCAGAAACTGAAGACAGTGATGAGTGGGAGGAGACCAGGGGAGATCAGTCAGCTTTAAACACACTGGAATCACACGAGACACAACATGTGGGAGGACAGTGCAAGCTGTCCCAGGACCTGAAATCATCAAAACAAACTCAATCCATGAGGAGTCACACAGGGAAGAAAAGCTTTAGTTGTACAGAGTGTGGCAAAATGTTTAATCAAAGGGGAAATCTGAAGACGCACACAATGATTCATACAGGAGAAAAGCCCTTTACCACAGTTTGTGGTAAAGGTTGTGTTAGCACAAGTCATCTAAAAACACACATGATGACTCATACAGGAGAAAAGCCCTTTTCTTGTACCATTTGTGGCAGAGGCTTTGTTAGCACAAGTCAGCTAAAAACACACATGATGACTCATACAGGAGAAAGGCCCCTTTCTTGTAATGTTTGTGGTAAACAATGTAGTCACAAGAGTGATCTAAAAACACACATGAGGACGCATACAGGAGAAAAGCCCTTTTCTTGTACAGTATGTGGTAAAGGTTGTCTTCACAAAGGTAATCTAAAAACACACATGAGGACGCATACGGGCGAAAAGCCATTTTATTGTGCAGTTTGTGGTAAAGGCTTTGCTCAAGCGAGTCATCTAAAAACACACATGAAGACTCATACAGGGGAATCCTTTAGTTTAAATTAGTTCACACAGACACAATATAAAATCTCCTTATCAATATAGTAAGTAGCAAACCAACTATTAATGCAATAATTATTATGTTCATTGATATGCATGTGGAATTGGAAGTACAATGCAAGGTCTGCTAAAATGATGTGTTCAGTAAAGCCTATGGCTTGTTTCAATTTCCATTGGGGGTCCTATAGTTGGATTATTATTATTATTTGTAAACTCTTGGGGGGATATTGGTAAAGTTTGTTTGATTTAATAAAGGTTACTACATGTACTCTGTGTGTGCTTTATCATTACATAATGTTATCAGTATATGTACCATAACTACTGCAACTCGCAAACCACCAATATTTACAGTCGACTTACAGAAAAACAAGGCCAAAGTGGCTTATACTAAGTGGACATGGCAACACTGCTTCTGAGACTCTGAGCAGGACCAGTGTGTTGATGTAGGAGTACAAACAGTAACACCTCCTCCCAGAGAAACATTTACATAGACACAAGTTCCAATGTCTTCATCAACACGCGGACTGTTTTGTCTTCGCAAAAGAAAGAGAACCCAGAGATGTTAATAGGTTATAAAGAGATCAAATTAAAAGGTGAGTCTACTGGAATGAGAATACAACAAAGCAATGATTTCCATTTTCCCATTTTATTTGTTGTAAAAAGCTGTCCTTCCAGTTCACAATGCACCACACTATTTACATAGGATATCAAATAAGTATAGGCTAAAACAGGTTAACATAGTGAAGCTACATGAACTTTGTTGTTGACTGTTTCCCATTTTTTCCTTTCTTTCCCTTTCCCAAATTACCAAATTAGCTGATGTAAAAGCACATTGTTTGCGTGTAGATTATTATTCACTTTCTGTTTTTTGCCTATTATGACTATGATAATGATTATTAAGAGGGTTCACGTGGTTTGCTGGGATCCTCCTGAAACACCTAAGCCACCCCCATGTTTACATATCATCTCTTGTCTTATTTCTGGGATTTGGCTGATCAAAGCTCTTTGCACTGGAGTGTTTACTAGTGAGAAACCTTTTTTTTTCTTTTGTCAGTTTCTAAATGTTTTTTACCAAACACATAAAATAGACCAAACAGATACCAGTAGGCCTATATCAATTAAACCTACTTTACAAATATGTAAGTATAGTTGTATTAATAGAGCTAAATAAATAAATCATTAAAGAAAGAAAGAAACAAAGGTTTTGTTCAAGAATGGGTGTTATAGACCTTTGTGCAAGACTGCTAAACATTACAGCAATCAAATGTCAAATTATGAAGTCAAATGTGTATTTTGTACTGTATGGGGGAGTTCAGATGTGTAGGGACTTGAAGGGTTAACTATTGGCCAGTCTCTGTCTATTGTTGCCCCACCCACCCATTCTCTGATTGGGCCATCAGACTCTCTGTGAGTATTTAGCAGGGCTCTGTTTATGTCTGGTGACACTTTAGTCTCTGCAAGTTGTTAAGGGTTGAACTTGATTCTCTTGGTTGGTGTATTTGTCAGAGAAACTCAGAGAGCTACCTTTGAGAAATGGCTTTACTACAAACACTGAAGTCCTTGGTCAATGAGAGACTATCTGCAGCTGCTGAAGAGATATTTGGGGCCATTGGACACATTGTAAGAGAGTACGAGGACGAGGCTTTCAGCTTGAAGCAAGAAATCAACCACAAAAGCAGACTTCTGGACATGGTTTTAAAACCATACATCAAATTATACAGAGCAGGTTGGTACAATAACTACAACACACTTGTTTTCATGTAAGTAAGTAAGTGTTCAATGTGTGAGACTGTTGTGGATTTAATATCCATGATGGAGTTTTGTGGGGATTAGTTCTAGTTCATTTATATTAAACCTTCCCGTGTGGTCTCTGGTCTGGGCACAAGAACCCTTCAATAGTTTTCTGTTTACAAGTCAAACAGGGCCATTTTGTGTGTGCTGTTTTGAAAGCATGTCAGACCAGTTGTGGGAATGGGATAGAGGAGGATATTTTGTTGAAATGTTAAAATACATCGTTACTCCAACTACATTTGTTGCCATTTCTTTAATCAAACGGGTACTCTAAAAACACACAAGACACAACACACAGCCTTTAGTTTTCTTTGGAGCCTAGTTAGTGAAAAGCCAATGTCTTGCACTGTATAGTCTGTTTTCACAAGGGTCAACTAAAAACACCCACATGAGTGATCTAAAAAAAATGGGTGACTACCCAGGGGAAAGCATTTTGTTTAAGTTAGTTCACATAGACACATAAATGATCCATTGGCTCCCATGTAAAATGATCCTGCACACAGTGCATGATGGACACACTGCAACCATTTTCTTTATGAAAGCAATCAATGAGTTCAAGTTTATATTCATATTACACCAATGTCTTTATTATTCAAGTCCTTATTATTAAAGTTTCCATGCTATTCCTTCATTCCAGATCAGTGTATGGAGTCCAGTCTGCAGGTGATCAGTTCTCAAGCCAGGACTGTTTCTATTAAACAGGAACCTGAAGACCACCTTAAACAGGAACCTGAAGACCACCTTAAACAGGAACCTGAAGACCACCTTAAAAAGGAACATGAAGACCACCTTAAAAAGGAACATGAAGACCACCTGGATCTCAGTAAGTTTCCAGCCTTCTCTGTCTTTTTATTGTATTGGTGAAAGAGTAATCTGTTGATACTTTTTGTTGAGGTTCTGTTTGGGAGGCACAACATTCAAATGCTATGGAGTCTCATGAGTCATTATATATATTTTTTCCCTTAGACTTCCTGCACGTCCTTGTGTGTAAAGAGGTTTCCCCTGAGGAGGAACAACAACCTCCACAGATTAAAGAAGAACAGGAGGAAGAGGCTGGTGGGTCAACATTGACATTACTAGCAGTGAAAAGTGAAGGTGACGATGAAAACAGAGAGACAGCGCCTCTAGCCAGCACCTCAACTGAAGACATGAAAACACAAGCTGATGTAGAGGACTGTGGAACATCACAACCACCTAGTGATGACCATCGTCTCTCTTCACACTGTTCTGAATCAGAAACGGAAGACAGTGATGAGTGGGAGGAGACCAGGGGAGATCAGTCAGCTTTAAACAAACTGAAATCACACAAGACACAACATGTGGGAGGACAGTTCAAGCTGTCCCAGTACCTGAAATCATCAAAACAAACTCAATCCATGAGGAGTCACACAGGGAAGAAAAGTTTTAGTTGTACAGAGTGTGGGAAAATGTTTAATCAAAAGGCACATCTGAAGAGTCACACAATGATCCATACAGGGGAATGGCCCCTTTCTTGTACTATTTGTGGTAAAGGCTGTGCTAGCACAAGTAATCTAAAAGCACACATGATGACTCATACAGGAGAAAAGCCCTATACTTGTACAGTATGTGGTAAAGGTTGTCTTAACAAAAGTAAACTAAAAACACACATGATGACTCATACAGGAGAAATGCCCCTTTCTTGTACCATTTGCGGCAGAGGCTGTGTTAGTGCAGGTAATCTAAAAACACACATGAGGACGCATACAGGAGAAAGGCCCTTTACTTGTACCGTATGTGGTAAAGGTTGCCCTACCGCTAGTGATCTAAAAAGACATATGATGACTCATACAGGGGAAAAGCCCTTTTCATGTACAATATGTGGTAAAGGCTGTCTTCACATGGGTAACCTAAAAACACACATGATGACTCATACAGGCAAAAAACCATTTTCTTGTACATTATGTGGTAAAGGCTTTAATACAGCAGGTAATCTAAAAACACACGCAATGATTCATACAGGCGAAAGGCCCTTTTCTTGTACAGTATGTGGTAAAGGTTGTCCTCACATGGGTGAACTAAAAAGACACATGAGGACGCATACAGGCGAAAAGCCATTTTCTTGTGCAGTTTGTGGTAAAAGCTTTGCTCAAATGAGTACTCTAAAAACACACATGAAGACTCATACAGGGTAAAGTCTTTAGTTTTAAGGGGTTAGGGTCTAACCCTAACCCTTTAACACAGACACATAAATGATCATTCAGTCTAAGCCAGGATGACAATGAAAAGGACACTAAAGCTATTTATGAGATCAGAGAAGATTCGCAAAAAAAGAAAAAAAAAGCTGAACGTCTGCGCTAATTATAATAGCATCAGTTACTACTGTGGTGCGGTAGACTTGCTGGTGTGTCATGTAGTTCTAATTTAGATCAACTACTTCCTGTAAGTAGGCTTAAAAATAAAACCAGTTGACGTGACTTGACTTGATTACGTTAGGCTCTTATTTTGAAATCCGCCCTACACTGAGAGGAAATGCCTCTGTGCTACTTGTTGCTGCTGTAAGCTAACTGCGACGATGCATGCTGCTGGATAAACAAAACATCACTTGGATTACTCGCAATAGTTTGGCTAAAGTTCATATTTATGATAGAAAACCATGCTCCTGTGGCTTAAACGATGTACACCGTTTGGAAGTGTGTTAAACTTTTTGGACCTACGCTGAATTCCAATAGATGAGTGGACTGGTGGTGTTATTATATCATGCTGTAAAGGAACGAGACGTCGCTCTGTCTGTAATGTATGGATGGCTGTGTCAAAAGATGAAGTCACTGGAGTTTTACATGTAAACAGCAGGTAGGCTATACTATCTAAATATGTGTTTACAGGGGGCAGCAGTAATTGACAATACGCGTTTGCTTCCTACAGTCTATGGTTTGCTTACGTTCTCTGCATTAAAATAAGCAACGGAACACTTGTTATGTTTGCAAATCAGAGATTTGGGGGGATTTATTTGTCACTCACAAAAGTGATCCATACAGATGTATGAAATACTTCGGGGTGGTGTTTCATTGGTACCGAAAGCAACGTATCATGAGTGATTGGTGTTCACTGTTCATGGCAATAGGCGAGATTTTTCCACTGCATCGCAGTGTTTCTCTCATAACATTACCCACGTGTGGCATCGGTTCAGTCAGCGACAATAAGGCTCGGACGTGCTCAGTGCGGTCAAAAACAAATGGAGGTGACGGGAAAGCCATTCAGGTCCTGGTGTCAAACGGTGAGAGAACCAGGAGCCTGTTTCTGTTGTGTGTGCAACAGAAATCTGTTATATGGCAGCATGGCAGCAACGATAAAAAGACGCTTTTCACCCCTGTATCCATACAGATGCTAATTCAAAACTTCGGGGCAGTGTTTCATTTGGGACCGACGCAGCGTAGCCTATCATGATTGGTGCTAATGGCTGTACTAGGCGGAGGTTTCTCCACTACGTGGGCAGTGTTTCTCTCATAACATTACCCACGTGTGGTGGTTCAGTCAGCGACAATATGGAGCGGTTGGTTTAGTTGTGAATGAAGATTCGTCTCGGACGTGCTTAGCACAGTCAAAAACAAATGGAGGTGGCCAGACTCTATACTAATGCAGGCCTGCAGTACTGTATAGCATCCCCACTTTGTTTTAACATGGGTGGATTGTTTAGCTGTGGTTGGCTGGATGAAACGTTTGACACAGGAAAGCCATTTAGGTCCCTGTTTCTGTTGGGTGTGCAACAGAAAGCTATGTTATAGCATCAACGGTAAAAAGACGCTTTTCAAACGGCGGCGCGGCGGTGCCGGTGGGGGGGGGGGTTGGAAAATACATTTCCGTTTTGGGATTTTTTTTTGCTTTAACCCCTGAGTGTTTGTCCACATTTGTCAGAGTTTAACAACTCATATTCATTAAGGTTAATGCAATAATTATTTCATTGCTAAAATGTGTGTAATTTGGATTCTGAAATAGCCAGAGTATATTTGGTAGATGAGTCTGGTGAAATCATCACTTAGTTTTGATTGATTGAATACTTTATTAACAGTTTGCAAATACATGTACAGGGAAGTACAGTACAATACAAGGTGTGATATATATATATATTTTTTTTCAAGAAAGCCTATGGCTTGTTTCCATTTCCATTGGGGGTCCTATAGTTGGATTACTTGTTAACATTCTACAGTGTTTTGTGTCTTTCTAAAGTTGTTTTGTAAACTCAAGGAACCCTCTTTATACCTGGGGGAAACATATTGATAATGTGTGTTTGATTTAATAAAGGTTTCACCACTACAGGTCCTCTGTGTGTGCTTTATCATTACATAATGTTATCAGAACATTTACCATAACTACTGTGAACAACACAAGAATAATCACTGCTTCATTTTATGTACGTGCACAGGATCAGGCAGATTTTTTCAGACCGAGTGAGCACTGCACGTCTGACTGCTTTGACTCTCAGATGCGAGCTGCTGTGAGCTTGTAGATCGCCAATTTTGGCGTGCAACACGGTGTGATGAGGAAGGGTTTACCATCGAACGGCCAAGCGGGTGAACGGATGTATTTCCGATTTACCATCCAGAACAGAAGAACAGTGTCTGTCCACATTTGTCAGAATTTAACAAGTCATATTCATTAATATTAATGCAATAATTATTATGTTCATTGATATGCATGTAATAATGGAGTGTAGCTGTTCACTGTGTTGACATGTGTGTTGTTTGCGTTGTTAAATTAGAGTATATATTTAGTGCCATAGTCAGTTGAAATCATCACTTAGTTTTGATTGATTGGATACTTTTTTTAACAGTTTGGAAAGACAATAATTTGGAAGTACAATACAAGGTCTGCTAAAATGATGTGTTCAATAAAGCCTATGGCTTTTTTCAATTTCCATTGGGAGTCCTATAGTTGTATTACTTTTTTTTGTAAACTCAAAGAACCCTCTTGGGGGGATATTGGTAAAGTTTGTTTGATTTAATAAAGGTTACTACATGTACTCTGTGTGTGCTTTATCATTACATAATGTTATCATAATATGTACCATAATTACTGCAACTCGCAAACCACCAATATTAGTCGACTTTACAGTAAAACAAGACCAAAGTGGCTTATACTACACTGTACAACTATACAACACTGCTTCTGAGGCTCTGAGCAGGACCAGTGTGTTGATGTAGGAGTATAAACAGTAACACCTCCTCCCACCTCCTCACAGCTCTCCTCCAGTATAAACAACACCTCCCTTTTGTCTTGGAGTGGAGAAACACCTCCTCCCAGCTCTCCTCCAGTTAACTGCAGTCAGGTGTCATTGAAAGGCTCATAACACCTTGATGATGATGATGGGCCATCATCAGAGAAACATTTACATAGACACAAGTTCCAATGTCTTCATCAACACGCAGACTGTTTTGTCTTCGCAAAAGAAAGAAAACCCAGAGATGTTAATAGTTTATAAAGAGATCATATTAAAAGGTGAGTCTGCTGGAATGAGAATACAACAAAGCATTGATTTCCATTTCCCCTTTTATTTGTTGTAAAAAGCTGATCTTCCAGTTCACAATGCACCACACTATTTTCATAGGATTTCAAATATAAATATAGCTGCAAGCAGCGATAAAGTGGCCAAGGCAGAAAAAGCAGGAAAGCAAAAAAGCATCAAGGGAAAGCAAAGAAGAAATCAAAGACAAACTAGAAGCAGTGTTCTTCCGAACAGGTCTCCGGCAGGTCAGGTGTTTTTTTTTTTGGCCTAGTGGTGACTATAATAGGCCAAAGTGAAAAGGGTACCACGTGTTCTTGGGCCTTTCACGGCAATCGGACGCTGCATGCGGGATTTGAGGCATTTTGTTCCAAAAATGTTTAGCAAAAATGTACCCGCTGGTGGCGATATAACAGGCCAATGTGAGAAGGGTGGCATCTGTTCCTTGGCCTAGTGGGAATGTGTGTGCAAAATCTCACACAAATAGCAGGCTGCGTTTGAGACATATCCAGTAGTCTGCGTTGCTTGTCTATTTCCTTCTTGGAAAGGTTCAAGGTTCAAGGTTCAATTTTATTTGTCTCCCAGGGGAGAAATGTGTCTTGGAGACAGAGTCACAGCTGCATACATATAAACACTTAACAGAAAAAACAAAACAAAAAAGAAACTCAAAAACAAGACAACCAGAAAAATACACATACAACCCATAGAGCCTCTCCTCAATTAATTATGTGTCTATCATTTAGCATTTTGATTGACAGAGGAACAAACGAGTGCTTATATCTATTATAGTAGCAGGTTGGGGTCCTAAATCTCCTGCCCGATGGCATTAGATCGTACTCTGGTTTCAGAACATGCAAGGGGTCGAACAAAATGTTCCGAGCTTGTCTTACTACTACTTGCTCAAAGATGGCTTGAGGGGTGATCGGGGGGGTGGCCATACCCATGATCTTCCCTGCCATATTTGCCAACCTAGCTATTTGAGACTTGTATACAACAGTCAGGTTACCAAACCAGCTAGACATACCATATCTCAGGATGGATTCAATACTAGCCCTATAGAAGGTCAACATAATATTTACACTGACTCCAAAAAGCCTTAGTCTTCGAAGAAAGTGTAGACGCTGATGTATCTTAGAGCATAAGGTTGTAACATGCATGTGCCAACTCAGATCCTGATCAATCTGCACTCCTAGGTACTTATAGGAGGCGACCTGCTTGATGTTATGGTCATGAACACTAATCATGCTGTGGTCTCCTATGGTCCTGGGGTCTACTATGACCTCCTCTGTCTTATTTACATTTATTTTCAGATGATGTTGATCACACCACTCTATGAATCTGTCTACTCCAGATGTATGGCTGAGGATGTTAGAATCACTATTGAGCAGACTGAGTATCACAGTGTCATCTGAAAATGTAATAAAAAATTGATCAGGATGAGAACTAACACAATCATCTGTGTACAAAGTAAAAAGAAAGGAGGAACTAACTGTTCCTTGGGGCACCCCTGTACTCCCATATGTCTCCTCGGAGAGCACCGAGTTAAATCTCACCCTCTGTGGTCTCCTGGAGAGGAAGGAGAAATACCATTTTATAATAAAGGGGTTCACATTCAGCTGTGCTAACTTACGCAGCAGAATATCTGGATGAATCGTATTAAATGCAGAAGAGAAATCTATAAATAATAGTCTAGCGTATGCTACCTTACCCTCTAGGTGTTTCAGAGTGAGATGTGCTACTGTAGAGATTGCATCACATGTACTGCGGTTCTTTGCATAGGCAAATTGATACTGGTCTAATCGAGGTCCTACCTCCTTTCGGAGTTCCGCCGTCAGAATCCTCTCCAGTGATTTTACTACATTCGATGTTATAGCTACAGGCCTATAATCGTTATTCTCGACCGGACATGCTTTTTTAGGGATAGGGACTATTACTGACCTTTTCCAGAGCTCTGGTACTGTATGCAAGTCTAAAGAGAGCTGGAAAAGCCTATGCCACGCTGGGGCTAGTTCCTCAGCACATGTTTTTAACAAAGAGGCATGCATGCCGTCTGGTCCTGTAGCTTTATTTGTCTGTATGGTTTTAAACACTTTACACACTGTGTCCAGCTCTATAACCAGTCTGTCATTATTAACATCACAATTCAGTTCATTAATGACTTGATCACATCCCGTAGAAGTATCACATTCGAAACGCATAAAGAAGTTATTAAGTTCATTTGCCCTGGCACTCTCATCTAGAGCAGCAATAGGCTTTCTCTCTGATTTCATGTTTGTCATCTCCCTGATGGAGTCCCAGAGTCTTTTTGTGTTCGAGTTGGCCAAGTCCCGTTCTGCTCGTTCCTTGGAACAGAAAGCTTGGTCCTTGTACTCTGTTAGTTCACTCTTCAGCATCAGCTGCAGAGAGACGCTTGTTGATACGCTTGTTGGCCAGCGACTTCAGTGCATGTAGTGAAGGCATGTCTCAAAGCTAGCTCGATACAGAAGGCGAACCGAAACAAAATCTATAGCTGAGTGTGGATAACTTTGACCATAGTCAAGAGGAGAGATATATAGAGATATATAAATAAAATATATTATTATTGTGGGGGTCCTTGACCTGAAAACGTTTGATAACCACTGGTTTATACAACATTTAGCAAACAATCCCAAAGGATACATTTTAACAAACAAGACCCAAAAAATATGCAACTCGCAAACCACTTTACAGAAAAAAACAAGCCCAAAGTGTAGGGATATGGTCCTTTATATCCCTTATTATAGTATGTAAATCAACTATAGTAGGCCTAAGTGTCAGAATTAAGGCCCACATTCCATCAATGGTAATGCAGATCACACCTGCACACACCACTTACAAACACCACCTGAGATCAATTGCAATGCAAATGCTGTAGGCTGTTGTGACCAATTAAGCTACACAGGCCTATTCGAAACATGCTGTGAGGGCCAAAGCAGACAATATATGTTAATGCAAATAGGCACAGCTGTAAAGACTTGATGAAATGACATCGCTGGTTTTCAAATGTGAACATTAACCCTCTGCAATTGTATTTGCTTTAATCCAAATAAAACACAATTTATTGTCTGGCAGTGTACTGTAGCTGAAGTTGGTTGAACATAACATTATCCCTAACCAAGCTAACTGTCCAATACCAGGCTAAAGATTCATGAAACATGTAATCCTGTAAAGCAAATCATATATTTAGTCTACTGCTCTGACTGAGATACAAGCTTATTAAACACAACATGTATTAAGTCAGTAACAGTAACCAACTACATCAACAATCCACTCATTCCAGACTCTTCACCCCTTCTGGCCCCCACACTGGGTAATTGCAATTAGAAATGCAGACAGCTCACTTTGGCTTCTGCTATATCTGAAGTCTGTTTTTTAAAAGTATTGAATAGGTTCTCATATATCTGTGATGTGATGAACAAACAAATTGATACAGACATACTAGCAATTAAAGTGTATATAGCTATAGCCTATAGCTGTTGTGATATCAGTTTTCCCCAAATTCAAATGCCATATGTTTTGGATCCTCTACTTTCTTAACCTGCTAAATTTGAGTGCACATGATTACTACACACCAATTAGCTCTGTTTGAACAAACAATATAACAGCAAACCCAGTCATACTGCCTACCTTGAGTATGTATCGTGTTTTGTGTCATTATAATCATCCATTCTTGAGAATTTGGACAAATCATGTCCTACCAAACCATTTCAAATTATCATCATGTATTGACACAGTTACAATCTAAACATGCAACCTGACAGAAATCAACCTTGTCCCAGACAATAATTCACAAATTAAAACACGTTTTCTTTTATAAATGCACCAATATTGTTAATCCCTGGTGTGTCCCAACCATAACAAATCAACTCTGTCAGGCCTTCTAAATCGGAACAAAAACATATTTTAAAAATGTGTAGGCCTAATGTGTAAATGTGTAACAAATATATAAAGGTTTTGTCACAACAATAATGGGTGCTCTACATGTGCAGGGACTTGAAAGGTTAAACTATTGGCCAGTTTCTGTCTATTGTTGCCACACCCACCCATTCTCTGATTGGGCCATCAGACTCTCTGTGAGTATTTAGCAGGCCTCTGTTCACGTTTGGTGACACTTTGGTCTCTGCAAGTTGTTAAGGACTGCTTCTCTTGGTTGGTGTATTTGTCACAGAAACTCAGAGAGCTAGCCTTGAGAAATGGCTTTACTACACACACTGAAGTCCTTGGTCAATGAGAGACTATCTGCAGCTGCTGAAGAGATATTTGGGGCAGTTGGACAAATTGTAACAGAGTATGAGGACGAAGCTTTCAGCTTGAAGCAAGAAATCGACCGCAAAAGCAGACTACTGGACATGGTTTTAAAACCCTACATCAAATTATACAGAGCAGGTTGGTACAATAACCCTTTTTTCATGTAAGAAAATGTGTTTCAGATATGTGGTTTAACTGTGTTCAATTTGTGAGACTATTGCGGTTAATATCCACAATGGCGTTTTGTTGGGATTATTTATAGTTAATTTATATTAATTATTTCCTTGTGGTCTGGGCTCAACAACCTTTGAATCGTTTTTTGTTTACAAAGTCTAACAGCCTCGCAGGGCTTCTGACAGTGCTTTGTTGTGTGTGCTGCCAGTTGTTACTCCAATTTCTTACTTACAATTTCTTGCACTGTATGTGGTAAAGGCTGTTTTCACAAGGGTTAACTAAAACACACATGAGGACAGTATGTGATAAAAGCCTTAATCAAATTGGTAGTCTAAAACACACATGAAGACAGGGGAAAGCATTTGGTTTAAGTTAGTTCACACAGACACATAAACGATCCTTATTCAGTCTAAGCCAGAACGACAAAGAAAAGGCCACTAAAGCAGAGGAATGATATAATCTGAAGACATGATCAACATGACTGAATAAAACAAACATGACTAATTTCTTGTGATGGCTTTGCATGCTCAAGAACAGCAGAACAGTGTCTGTCCACATTTGTCAGAATTTAACAATTCATATTAGTCAACATTGGCTCCCATGTAAAATGTTGTGGGAAACACTCATTTCTCTGTTTCCTGATCCTGCCTGCCACCTCCTTTGAAAACAATGCTATACTTCAACACAAAGCAATAAAGCATGCAATAGTTCAAGTTTGTATTCATATTACACCAACGTCCTTATTATTCAAGTCCTTATTATTAAAGTTTTCATGCTATTCCTTCATTCCAGAACAGTGTGTGGAGTCCAGTCTGCAAGTGAAGATCAGTTCTCCAGCCAGGACTGTTTCTATTAAACAGGAACCTGAAGACCACCTTAAACAGGAACCTGAAGACCACCTTAAACAGGAACCTGAAGACCACCTTAAACAGGAACCTGGAGACCATCTGGATCTCAGTAAGTTTGAAGCACTCTGGTTTTGTATTGTATTGGTGAAAGTGGGCCGGTACTGAGTTTGCTCACTAACCTGCTGTTACTTATTATGCCAAATGATTCCTCCCCACACACATTTGTGACACAGGTTATCTATATGAATCGATACCTGCTTCCACCACAATTTAAAATGTAAAATTGTAATCTGTTTTCAAGACACAACTCTGAGCTGAGTTTCTGCTTTGGAGGCACAACATTCAAATATTATGGAGTCTGATGAGTCATTATATATTTTTTTCTTAGACTTCCTGCACGTCCCTGTGTGTAAAGAGGAGGTTTCCCCTGAAGAAGAGTGGAGTTGCAGTCTGGTCCAGGAGGAACCACAACCTCCACAGATGAAGGAGGAACAGGAGGAGCTACTTGAAATACCAGAGGAAGCTGGTTTGTCAACATTGACTTTACTAGCAGTGAAAAGTGAAGATGATGATGAAAACAGAGACATAACACCTGTAGCCAGCACCTCAACTGAACACATGACAACACAAGCTGATTTAGAAGACTGTGGAGAATCACAACCTACTAGTGATGACCAGCTCCTATCTTCTGAATTGGACACGGAAGACAGCGATGAGTGGGAGGAGACCAGGGGAGATCAGTCTGCTTTAAACACATTGCAATCACACAAGACACAACATGTGGGAGGACAGCTGTCCCAGGACCTGAAACTAACACACTGCAAGAAGGTTCACACAGGGAAGACAAGTTTTAGTTGTACAGAGTGTGGAAAAATATTTTATCGTAAAGCTCATCTGCAGAGTCACACAATGATCCATACAGGGGAATGGCCCTTTTCTTGTACTGTTTGTGGTAAAGGCTGTGTTAGCACAAGTAATCTAAAAACACACATGATGACTCATACAGGAGAAAAGCCCTATACTTGTACCGTATGTGGTAAACACTTTCTTAACAAAAGTAATCTAAAAACACACACAACGACTCATACTGTCGAAACGCCCTTTTCGTGTACAGTCTGTGGTATAGGCTGTGTTAGCACATGCAATCTAAAAACACACATGAGGACGCATACAGGCGAAAAGCCATTTTCTTGTACACTCTGTGGTAAAGGCTTTAATCAAATGGGTCATCTAAAAATACACATGAGGGCTCATACAGGAGAAAAGCCCTATACTTGTACTGTTTGTGGTAAAGGCTGTGTTACGGAAGGTAATCTAAAAATACACATGAGGACGCACACAGGGGAAAAGCCCTTTTCTTGTACAGTATGTGATAAAGGCTTTAATCAAATGAGTCATCTAAAAAGACACATGAAGACTCATAAAGAATAAAATCCTTTAGTTTAAATTAGTTCACACAGACATGTTCATTCAGTCTAAGCCACAATTACATTGAAAAGGACACTAAAGCAGAGGAATCATATAATCTGACAATATCAACATGAATGAAAAAGCATAAACATTAATAGTTTCTCCATGTGATTTGTCAGTATTTAACAAGTCATATTCAATAACATTCATGATATAAGTATTATGTTCATTGATATGCATGTAACAATGGCGTATAATCGACCACAAAAGCAGACTACTGGACCTGGTTTTAAAACCCTACATCAAATCGTACAGAGCAGGTTGGTACAATAACTTTAAACACATTTGTTTCAAGTAAGAAATGTATGTTATAAGAGTCAATAATAGCATATGTGGTTTAACTGTGTTCAATTAGTTAGACCATCATTCAATATACATGATGGAGTTTTGTGGGGATTAGTTCTAGTTAATTTATAATACTTCTTCACTTGTAGTTTTCTATTTACAAGTCAACAACTCAGCTCCCATGTAAAATGTGCGAAAGTTCATTTCTATTTCCTGATCCTGCCGACCATCTCATTTGAAAACAATGCAAGCTAGTTCACTAGTAGGTTTGGGATGCTTCATCACTCAAACATGCAATATTTTCTCTACGGACATCCCAGCATGCACGCCGATCGTGCACGATGGACACACTGCATCCATTTTTGCAACCAACGTTTTTTTTTTAAAATTAAAGTAATCAACGTGTTCACATTTGTATATTACACCATAGTCCTTATTATTCATGTCACAAAGTCCTTATTCAAGTTTTCATGCTTTAATTTCTTCATTCCAGACCAGTGTGTGGAGTCCAGTCTGCAGGTGAAGATCAGTTCTCCAGCCAGGACTGTTTCTATTAAACAGGAACCTGAAGACCAACTTAAACAGGAACCTGAAGACCACCTGGATCTCAGTAAGTTTCAAGCACCCTGTCTTTATTTATGTTATTGGAGAAGATGGGCCAATACTGAGAGTGTAAAGATGAACCAATTTGTTAAGCGAGTGCAGACTTTATTTTATTTTGTTGTTTGTGTTTTGTCTGCACCTGGGCATTGAAGGATGTGAGCTCCAATGTTTCAGTGAACTGAGGGAACACTGCAGTAAAGTCTCATTGTATCTTTTTCCTAGACTTCCTGCACTCCCCTGTGTGTAGAGAGGAGTGGAGCTCCAGTCTGGTTCAGGAGGAACAACAACCTCCACAGATTAAAGAAGAACAGGAGGAAGAGGCTGGTGGGTCAACATTAACATTACTAGCAGTGAAAAGTGAAGGTGATGATGAAAACAGAGAGACAGCGCCTGTAGCCAGCACCTCAACTGAACACATGAAAACACAAGCTGATGTAGAGGACCTTGGAGCATCACGACCAACTAGTGATGACCATCTTCTCTCTTCACACTGTTCTGAATCAGAAACTGAAGACAGTGATGAGTGGGAGGAGACCAGGGGAGATCAGTCAGCTTTAAATACACTGAAATCACACAAGACACAACATGTGGGAGGACAGTGCAAGCTGTCCCAGGACCTGAAATCATCAAAACAAACTCAATCCATGAGGAGTCACGCAGGGAAGAAACGTTTCAGTTGTAAAGAATGTGGCAAAATGTTTAATCATAAGGCTCATCTGAAGAGGCACACAATGATCCATACAGGGGAAAAGCCCTTTACTTGTACAGTTTGTGGTAAAGGCTTTGTTGCGAAAGGTGATCTAAAAAAACACATGATGACTCATACAGCCGAAAAGCCCTTTTCTTGTACCATTTGTGGCAGAGGCTGTGTTAGCACAAGTCATCTAAAAACACACATGATGACTCATACAGGAGAAAAGCCCTATACTTGTACCGTATGTGGTAAAGGTTGTCTTAACACAGGTAATCTAAACACACACATGAAGACTCATACAGGAGAAAAGCCATTTTCTTGTACAGTATGTGGTAAAGGCTGTCTTCACACAGGTAATCTAAAAAGACACATGAGGACTCATACAGGCGAAAAGCCATTTTCGTGTGCAGTTTGTGTTAAAAGATTTGCTCACATGAGTACTCTAAGAAAACATATGAAGACTCATACAGTGGAAAGCCTTTAGTTTAACGTAGTTCACACATACATATACATGACCATTCAGTCTAAGCCAGGATGACAATGAAAAGGACACTAAAGCAGAGGAATCATATACATGTAATCTGACAATATCAACATGAATGAATATTGACTTGATTTTGCTTCGCTTGCTCCAGGACAGTAGAACAGTGTCTGTACACATTTGTCAGGATTTAACAAGTCATATTGATTAATATTCTGGATTAATAATAAAGCTGCTGGGTTTGTGTAGCTGTTCGCTGTGTGTTGACATGTGTGTTGTTTGGCTTGTTAACCCTGAGATCCATAAGTGGGGTAAAAAATGACCCCAGGGGTTGTTATTCTTCAAAATCTTTAAAAGTAAAAGTCTTAATATTTTCATATTCCAGGCAGGGGCGGCTCCTCTATATGGGCTAGAGGGGCTTAGCCCCTCCTATCTTATGGGGGAAATATCCCTTAAAAAATCAAAAATAAAAAATTTTTTTTTATTTTTTTTTAGAAGAAATATTATTTTTATATGCTGGTGGAACCTAAAGCAGTAACAGCATCAAAAAGTTACAAAAAAACACCAAATATGTCCAAATGGGCTGAGTTCTTTTAGCCCAAGCCAGCTTTCATTGACTATCATTGAAGAATGATTGACAGCTTAGTGAGCTTACATGCCACGCCTGCTTCATATTCTTAACATTGTGGGGCTAGTTTCTGTCAGCCCAAAGAACACGCCCAGTTCTGTGACATCACTGTGTGATTATCGTTGAGCTGGGTGATTGACAGCTGGCATGCTACGCCTGCTTCATTTAGTCCCTGTTTGGGCTAATTTCATTCAGCCCGTAGGACGTGCCCACTGCAGTTCCACCATGTGACTGGCTTTTAACCAATGTCTGATGTCTGTGTTTGAGGAAGAGAAATACAATGTCGCGGGACAATTCAAATGGACTTATTATTTACTTTTTAATCGATTTTCTGTCATGTTCGTGGGAGAAAAAATAGAAGTCAAGAGACTGGTGGTGCAAATACAAAAGGAAAGACCACAAAATCATACATTTGGTGTGAAATGCTTGCCTTTTGGAGGAGAGTGCACAGTGGACCCAGTCATTCTAAAGGTATCGTGAATTTCATTTATCTGACAAAGTTAAGAATGGTCGCTGCTTTAATAACATTGGAAATGTGCTGTGGATTAAGCTGCCTGTCTTTAGATGCTGTTGTCAACGTGACTGCGTGCCTGTGTGTGTGTGTGTGTGTGTGTGTGTGTGTGTGTGTGTGTGTGTGTGTGTGTGTGTGTGTGTGTGTGTGTTTGTTTTGATTCGTGTCTGTACCGTGTGCGTTTGCGTTGGTACCGCTCGCACGCGCGTTAGTGTGTCACACAGTGTGTGTGTGTCTGTTTGTTTTGATTCGTGTCTGTACCGCGTGGGTTCGCGTCGGTATTGCGCGCATTCGTGCGTGTGTTTTGGTGCTTCGGTTTGTGTCAGTGGCGTGGCACGGTGAAGAGAGAGAGAGAGAGAGAGAGAGAGAGAGAGAGAAAGAGAGAGAGAGAGAGAGTGAGTGTGGCACTGTGGCACTTTAAAAGCAGTTATATGGAAAGGGAGACAGAGATTATTTTGTATCATAATGTAATGCTTTGGCAATATAAGGTCCACCTCAAGCTGTAATAATCAAACCTTTTCATTAGTTGTCTGGTCCTGGTCTTATATTTTGTTTAAAAAGTACATGATGTTCTTGTGTGACCCTTAATTTAGGATTGTGTTATTCCTATGCTTAAAATGATGAGTATTGTCAACTCCACCAATAATGATGATAGTTATCTGCACATACAAACATAATGTTCACTGGAGCAGTGGAACCCCTGTTTGTTGTGGGCACTTCTGTTCATGTGCATCTCTTGCTATAACAAAGTACAGTAGTGTCATTGCTGTAACTTGGCATCTGGAATGTGATTTTGCTGCAGGGTGAACTATGGCTAGCATATAGTATAATATGATGCTGTTGCTGCAGAGTGAACTATGGCTAGTAATAGTATATAGTGTGATGGATTTATTGATGTAGCAGAGTGGCTCACTGCCTCAGCCTGATAGCCTCAAAAGTCTAGTATTTCCCTCAGTCCATAGGGATATCCTTTGGATCAATGGTTAAGATATTGGACTTCCACACACGGGATACCCGAGTTCGAATCCCGGGCATAACATTAGCCCTACCACCCAAAATCACCAAGAGCCGCTACTTCCAGGTATTCCTCATAACACATGTTTGTGACATGAGGCCATTTGCATTTTTACATTTCAGTTTTTGTATCACTACCCCACTCTTGAGTGGGGTCAAAAATGACCCCAATTAAAATCAATGCGTTTTTGCAATAAACTACTTTGCTCTCACACATAACTTTGCCATATTTTAGCCTAGCAACGTGATTTGAACTTCAAACGTTCACACAACTTGGGCCTTTTGTCCCACCGATAGGGATGAGCTGTAATTGTTGAAGCCCCGCCCCCTCTGTCTACTAAACGTGTGTATCAGCTGTCACACTTTGCTCTCACACTTTGCTCTCACACGTAACTCTGGCATACTTTTGCGTAGCAACATAATTTCAATTTCAAAACACACAACTTTTTTCCGGACAATGGTGGACGAGCTGCATTTTGTTGAAGCTCCCTCCCTCCTTTCCTTCTATTGGCTGGGCTTTAAACAGACATAACTCCAGTTTGCAGCATGGTACCGTCTCGAAACTTGGTGTCTGGACTAAGATGGCCAATATGGACGAGCTGTAATTGTTGAAGCCCTGCCCCCTCTTACAAGTCTGTTGTTTACGCCTGCCCTGATGGTTGCTTCTTTCCCTTAGGGCGTCTAACTGGTAATAATACATTTCCCACAATGCTTTGCGGGAAGTGGGCGGCTCCGCTTGAGGAGGAAGCAGATATGGTATTTGGCCACATGGTTCTTTTGGATTTGTCATCGGGTGAAGGCAGAGTACCTGCTGCTTTTTGGTGACACGTAAAATGGATTTACAAGCTCACAGCGTGCCACCATGTGACACGTTGTGAGCTTGTAGATCTGCTATTTAAAAAAGTTACTATGCCAACACTAATACTTTTACTCAATACATTTTGAATTCCAGGCTTTTACTTGTGACAAAGTATTTGTAAGTTTCAGTATTGATATAAGCAATGAATTTGAGTATTTTTTCCACCACTGTATAAAGCTTACATTTTATTATGAATAGCACATTCAATCAATTGCATCTGTAGGCATCACTGTCACCATGTATGACATGTAAAGAAATATTTGTAATATTCATTGTTATTGTCGAATGCTTACTGTGACACACTTAACTTTAATTTGTTTATAATATTTTTTGTTCTGAAATGGAGGTTTCATGTCACTGCAGTGCAGATAGACTCTGCTGCTGTGGAGTACAAACTACAAGTGAACACAGCTGTGTGGGATTGCATCATGGCCTTTCTTTCCTGTTGATTGGCAGTTGAACCCTGCCCTTCTGTCTCATCAAGTGCAGCTTGTCTGCCCTCTACTGCATGCCTACAACTGTGCCTGTGCGTTTTGAGTGTGTGTTGTGTGCTTGTTGGATGGTGCTCTGTGCAACCACAGGACTCTCAGGCCCCTATTAGACGAAAACGCGGTTCACTGTAAACGTAATGGTTTATATTCGTTTGTGGGGGGTCATTTAGACGAAAATGGCGTCTTCGGGGGGTGAAACCGTAACAAAGTGAACCCCCCTCTGAAAGTGGAATAGGTAAAAACGCTTTGTATCTCCCGCTTTCATCTAAATACCGTAAACGCAGCAAACCACTGAAAATGATAAGATGTGGGACGTCCTAGGGCTGTCCCAGTGGTGTAAACTAAAGTAACTATTAAGTACATTTTTGCTAACGTTAGCCCTAATTTATACCGTAGCTATTTGAAAATAGCCGATCTACAAGCTCACAACAACGCGTCGCGGTGCTTGTGAAAATAGCCGATCTACAAGCTCACAGCGCGTCGCGGTGCGTTGTGATAATAGCCGATCTACAAGCTCACAACGCGTCGCGGTGCGTTGTGAAAATAGCCGACCTACAAGCTCACAAGTTGTGAAAATAGCAGACAACTGCAAAAATAGCCGACGCTGAAAATAGCGACAGTAGCCTATAATGTTTATCATGACTCGATCCAACATCTATAGCTCGTCGCCGTCTGTATGTACCCCCTCCATAAGCTGCAGTAAAGGCATTGACTCCAGTCCTCTGTGTGAACGCCTTTTTCTGTATCGTATCATAAGGAATAAATATCCCGGAGTGTGTATGGTACATGTGTCTGTTCCGACCGTCTGGAACAAACTTTTTAAGCATTTTTAGCCAGCCAGCCAGTCTGCCTGTGCTGTGTGACGGCAGTGAGTTGTGTTGACTGACTGAGGACGTAGAGGCGGGATGTTCGCGAACGAATCGAGTCTTTTGATATGAACGATGGGATCCGGTTTGCAGTATAGGGAGCCGTTCCTTTCTAATGAACAACAGTGGTGGGAAAGGTACAACAATGTAGAAATACTCTGCCACAAGTTGAAGTTTAGAATAAAAAAATGTAGGCTACTTGAGTAAAAATATCAAAGTATTGGTATCAAAATGTAGTTAAAGTAGGCTACTAATAGTAGCTAGAAAGTACTCATTATGCAAAATGTTCCATTTCACAATTTTTCCAATGAATAAAATGTAGGGAGAAAAAAACATTTGAAAATAGCAGATCTACAAGCTCACAGCTTGTAGATCGGCTATTTTCAAATGGCAGGTAGGCCTATGTAGGCTACCTATTATGTCCGAAATAAATGTATATAGGGTTAATGTATAAGTGATAATTATAATCAAAATCTACAAAGTAACTACAACTAGTGACTAGAATGAGCTAGTCTTTTGAACGGCTCTTTGAAAGGAACGGATCCCAGAGATTCGGCTCACTTCAAAGAGCCATAAATCCCATCTCTACTGAGGAGGACCAGAGAACGGAACTTGGGCAGTGCGGTCATGGCGACATGCGCCACCTAGCGACCTGGCATGCAAATTACCGCGTTTATGGACAAATTGCGTTTTCATCTAAAGACCACATAAAAAATGAAAACTAAACGGCTCTTAGCCGTTTATAGTGAAGCCTGTTTTTGTCTAATAGAGGCCTCACTAGACTTCAAACCATGTGACTTCCTTCCACAATGCATTGTGCTGTCTCTGCCCCCCGCCTCCCCCACACAACTCTCACACAACTTAGTGCCTGACTGTCTGTGGGAACCTCCGAGAGTTGTGGGAAGTTCAGAATCCATCGTCTTGTGACATCATCTTTTTTTTTAAAAAAGAAAAAAAATCGAAATTTTTGAAAAAAATATTTAGATTTTTATTATCGCGAGAACAATGGCTTCCACTTTAAAATTGCAACTTTTCAGGAATAGAAAGCCTGCAGTTTCTATAAGCTGGATTGGAAATTGATGATGTCACAAGACGATGGGTTTCTGACCTGCCCACAGCCCTCCTCTGAGAAAAAAATTAAACATTTTTTTAGTGAGGACCAATTATATGAACATAGGTTGAAAAGTGGTGGAGTGCCCCTTTAAGTACAGTACTTAATCTATTTAGTTACTTTACACCACTGGTTGTGTGTGTGGGTGTGGCTGGAGCGTCTGCCTGCCAGATCAAACACAGCTGGAGACCATCTGTAATCAGGCCAGCCTTATTTAAGCCACAGCTTCCTCTCTGTTCAGTTTGCCAAGTTGTGCTTGTGACTCAAGCAAGCTCTCAAGACATTTGATTAAGTGTTGTTTAAGAACAGAAAGACAACTCCTTATAGTGCCTTTTTTTTACCTTATACCTGCGCATGTTTTTGTTGTGGGCAGGCAATATATATCAAATATCCAAATACGGAATCATGCAACATAAAAAAAAGCCTGAATGACCCAAACATGCTTGAAAGTGAAATGCCCTTTAAGTCATGACAATCTTGATCGATTAAGAAATGACAAGACAATGGACTAATGTCTGTTGAGTGACACATTAAAACTGACAAATCTTTTCATGACTGCAGTGGGTTAGGCTATTTACTCCCACTGTAAGGATTTCATTTCCTTTTTAGTCATTTCACAGCATGAATTTAACAGTTGGCTACATTGAAAGTACCATATGGAAATGGTTTTAATTATGGAAAAGCTACACTGGGAGAAATGTAGTTTAACAACATACAAGCCACACACTTGAACAAAGTCCTTAGTCTAGCTAGGCCTAGGGGAACATTAGACAAAAATAGCCGATCTACAGTTCACTATACAATGCACTGTGAGCTTGTAGATCGTCTATTTTTGGTGAGCTTATAGATCAGGGGTGGGCAATTATTTTTTTCATGGGGCCACATGAACAACAGAAAATATTGTGGAGGGCCGGGCCAAAAGGCTGAACTGAATTTCGCATCATATTAATTGTATTTCTTTATAAAAAGCAGTAAATAGCATTGATTTGACAAGCTGGTAAGAGTATGCTATTATAATTAAGCAATAAAAAAGTGAAGTTACTTTACAATAAATGTCATTTATTCAATAAAGTTTCCCAAAACAAAGGTAAACATAATGACTTTTTTTTCTTTAGGCATGTTCACTACATGCCTACATTTGTACAGTAGCTACACATAGTGTAACAAAAGTGCCTTACATGTCATGTAATTTAATCAGTGACATTTCCCAAAACAACCATAAACAAAACAACCTTTCTTTAGGCATGTTCACTACATGCCTACATTTGTAGCTACACCTGGCTATGAAAGTGCCTTACATGTCATGTAATTTAATCAGTGACATTTCCCAAAACAATGGTAAACAAAATGACTTGTTTTTCTCCCTTTAAGCATGTTCACTACATGCCTACATTTGTAGCTACAAAAAAAGTGCCTTACATGTCATGTAATTTAATCAGTAACATTTCCCCAAACAAATTGATAAATAAAATAAGAAAGTATATTATTTCTAAAGAAAATGTCCCAGTTCACTGCTATTTGGTTCATTCACATTTCCTTTTCTTGAAATCTAGTCTCTCCTGGGATTTAACGAGTGCATTAAAGTCAGGTTTAATGTCAGAGGTGGAGATTCGAAGTATAGCTGACAGATGTTCATCAGTGAGAGGATCTGTACTTGGATTTATTGAATTTCATCAATGAAAATGTTTGTTCACATATGTAGGTGGAACCAAAGAGAACCAACATCTTCTGAGCATGCCTCCTCATGTTTGGGAAGTTCTCCTCCTTAAGAGAAGAGTAGAACTCCAGCAGAGATCCTGTCTTAAACTTCTCTGCCAGTGCTGCATCAGACTGCAGGTCAATGAGTTCAAGCTGCACATCGCTGGGTGCATTCTCCACACTGCAGGTTAAGGAAGAGGAAACCATGTGCATTTCATTCTCGATTTTTTTGAAATCTTCAAATCGCCTTGCAAACTCGCCATGCAGTGCTCTTAACATGGATGAGTACCTGCGGAGGTTATTAGCTGGTGGTTTGATTTCTTTCAGGGTTTCAAAGTGAGTGAGAGTGTTGCTCTCTAGCTGGCTTGAGAGAAACAGTGTTTTTGTCATGAAAGCCTTCACCATGCTGTGCATTTCATGAACAAACTGTCCCTTGCCCTGCAGCTTGGTGTTCAGGTCATTCATCAGTGCAGTCACATCAACAGCAAATGCGAAATCTGCCATCCAGTCCTCATCTGAGAGCTCTGGGAAGCCTTTGCCTTTCAGCTCACAAAACTCCTGGATCTCTGCTTTAAGGTCCCACACTCTTTTGAGCACTTTGCCCAGGCTAAGCCATCTGACAGCTGTGTGGTAGCCTATCTCACGTTGCTCAGTTTCATGCTCATGCAAAAGTGATACAAACTGTCTGTGATTCAATCCCCGTGCCCTGATAAAGTTTACTATACTAGTAACAACTTCAATGACATGGTTAAGTTTTAGCACAGACTTGCACAACACATGTTGATGAATAATACAGTGCAAAAATATCAATTTCTGATCTGGGTCCATTTCAGTCACTTTATCTTGCATGCGTTTCAAAAGTCCGACATGTTTCCCAGTAATACTTGGACATCCATCCGATGTGACACCTGCCAGTCTGTCCCATTTCATCCCCATCGTGTCCATGCACCCATTTACCTCCGTGAACAGGTCGCTCCCTGTCGTTGTTCCTTTCATTGACCGCATTGCTGCCAGCTCCTCCGTAATTTTGAAGTCCGACGTAATCCCACGGAGAAATACAAGTAGCTGGGCGGTGTCACGTACATCACAGCTCTCGTCCAAAGCCAAAGAGAAAAAGTCAAAACGTGACACTTCACGTTGCAGCTGAGACTCCAAATTCTCCGCTATAACTTCGACCCTCCTTGTCACGGTTCGCCTGGACAGCGGGACTTGCTCAAATGCGTCTTTTTTGTCCGGGCATATTATTTCTGCAGACTCCACCAAGCACTCTTTCACAAACTCCCCCTCCGAGAACGGCTTACTGTTTTTAGCTATTTTGTGGGATAACACATAGCTAGTCTTGGCTGCAGCATCCCTGGCTGCGTGAAGCTTGGTAAAAGTTCCTTGTCGCGTTTGCAGATTGGCTAGCAAAGTCTCTGCTGTCCGTGCCCTTTCTGCATCAGTCAGGTTTTTGTACTTTTCAGCGTGATTCTTTTTTGTCTCGTAATGACGACTCAAATTGTAGTCCTTAAAAACGGCGATGTCCTCCCCGCAAAGTAAACACACAGCTTTACCTTTGACTTCAGTAAAGAAATATTTCACGGTCCAACTTTTGTTGAAAACACGGCATTCGCCGTCGACTTTTCTTTTTTTAGCTACTTTAGACATTTTCGATGGGTAACGTGAAGTACGTGAGGCAGGTCGTCTTGGCTTGTGGCCAGTCTGACCACCTGCTTGTTATTGAGATAATGATCCATGAGCACACATGCATTGCGTACGTGAACACAAGACTTCAAAATAAAAGCAATGCAGCTTTAGTCCATACATTTTCGTTTTTTTTTTTTTAGAAAATATGTTTATTTTGTCATTCCCATAAACCTTTCGCGGGCCGGTCAGAATGAACCAACGGGCCGTATACGGCCCGCGGGCCGTAGTTTGCCCAGGTCTGTTATAGATGCTATTTAAAGGAGTAGTTCACCCCCAAAATTACTTTTTTTCTATTGATTACTCATGCCATGGAGACTAGAGTTCAATACTATTTGTAGTTTTTTGTCGCATTCCTAAGACAAAAATGTTATAACAATAAATTTACCCCCATTGGTTCCGGAAACGGGTCCCCATCCGGAATCAATGGGGGTAAATTTACTCGAATCAAATGTTTGTCTTAGGAATGTGATAAAAACCAAAAGATATTATGGAACTCTACTCTCCATGGCATGAGTAATCAATAGAAAAAATACATTTTGGGGAGTTCACCCCTAAAATGTATTTTTTCCTTTAAGGCAAAGACAAGTCTAGACTAAGTGGTTAAGCATAACATTGACACATTGAGCAAAAGCATAGGCCTATGTCTCTGAATTGAGTTTATTGCAATAGTTGATACCCAAATATTCAAGGTCAGATTTCTGTGTGAAACTGATCTGGGTTCTGTTTAGCAGACTAACATCTAGGCCCTAGATGTTACAGTACTTATGAACAATAGTTCATTTATACAATTTGAAGGGAAAGAGATTACCTTTTTAACATTCCAACATTCCAGCATTTACATAAGCAGTTTCTGTTAGCTAATGGGTGGCTATCTGTAGTTATGGTTGCTAATGTGTGGCTATTGTTCTGAGGTTTCCGCTATGATCACCTGAGACTCCAGAGTTTCAGCTTGTATAGTTACACTTGTATTATGCAGGCCTACTTTGCTTGGCCAATAAAATCAAATTGTATTACTAATCTGAATGGTAGTGTATGTTACAATATAACAATTGAGATTTTTTTTTTAAGTAGAACAGCTCAATTTGAAGTTATACATATTTGCTTGTTTCAAGCTCGAGACAGAAAAATTCTGTTTCCAGACACCTGACAAGATATGTGGGAAATGATTCAGGATTTTCTTCCCCATAGTGCTTCTGAGTTCTCCCACACTCTTAATTTTGTTAGAAAGTAATACGTGTTGTGTTCATATTCAATGCTTGTTGCACCTTGAATGTTTTTTTTTCTACTATTAACGTATTCGCTGCTTTTTCAAAATGGCTGCCAAGTACCAGGATGCCCCAGTCTCCATAGACTTTCATGTAATTCATAGTGCACGGATCATGCATGCCCATGCCTAGATCATGCACCATGTGTGTTCACGCTGTTCACAGCTTTCAAACAAAAAAATCCGCTTGGAAATCCATTCAGGCATTCATGAGATAGAAGACATTATGTTTTCTTCAAATGTAAACAAACATGGTTGCAATTTTTGAAAGATGTGGTTGGTATGGGGGTTAAACATGCAATTTCGCGATTACGATCATGCCTACTACATCTTTGAAGGTCCGTCGCGGGCCGCATTGGACCTCTTCGCGGGCCGCAAAATGCCCGCGAAATGGCAGTTTGACACCCCTGATCTAGGGTAACAGCAGCCCTCTCCCTCCCAGGGGTGGGCAAGGTTTATTTACAGGGGCCATATACTGCCTTCAGTTAAATGAGTGAAGGGCCACACATTGTACACTTGAATTGAAACTTGAAACACATGAACGCTGAATAGAGGATATACGAATGCATAAAGTGAATGGCACATCGAGTGGCAGAGCGAGTTTAATGTTGTTTAATGCAATCAGATAGGACTTTACTGTTTGAATGGTCTGTCAAGGCCAGAAAGTATTGTTTTGCCACTCAGTAGGCGTTCTCGCATAACTTCCTGGTATGATGATGATGTCATGTTCATATACCCTCTATTATGTTAAAGACATGAACATGCCAGACTACTTTGCAGCTGTACTGTATCACTCTGGCGTACTCTGGCCTTATACGATAAAAAGATTACTTGCATAAAACGATCCACTTCAATGCCGTATCAACTATTAAATGAGCCTAGATACATTCACACAGTATCTAATGGGATATGCATCACTTCATAGGTCACTGTTACAACACATTGCATTAATTTATAAATATGGACTCAAGGTTGACTGTTTCACTGTTATATTATAAACATTTGAGTACAGGAATGCATCTTGGTGGGCCGGATTGAGATGGTAAAAGGGCCGGATCCGGCCCTGGAGACATATGTTGCCCCATATGTGCCCTAGCCTATTCCCATTGGATCGGCTCCACCCCTCTCACCTGCTGTCACTCACTCTCAACCCCCAATCTCACCTGTCCTTACTCAATCCTCATTAGTGGCCTGCTATATGTACTGCCTGTCCCTGCTGGCAGATCTTGTTTGGCAGCAGCAGCAGTTCGAAAACCCAGCAGTCTGGGTTTTCGAACAACAAAGGAACTTGACCTCCCCCCCACCCCCACCGTCCCCCTCCCCCCACTACAGACGGACACAATGGAAACCCCCTCCCCCAGCCCTGATCATGGTTATCTGGCCACCTCAGACATGAAAGGTACTTTTGTGAAAAGAGGACTGAAAATGATTCATCTCAACGTCAACAGTTTGAAACCCAAACTGGAACAAATCCAAGCTATGTTTCTTGATGGTAAGGTCCAAATTTTAACCTTCTCAGAAACTAAACTCGATGACTCATTCTCAGATGCTAGCATTGAAATAGCCAATTACACTGTCATTCGGAATGATAGGAACAGGAAGGGAGGTGGTGTTTGCATGTATATTCACAATGATTTAAATTTTATCCCTCGCCCAGACCTACACCACAGCTCTCTTGAAACTGTATGGGTCGAGATAATTTTTGAACATGCTAAAAATATACTAATATGCGCTGTCTATAGACCCCCTGACCAGAATGACTTCTTTGAGCTGTTTGAAGAGAGCTTAGCAAAGGTGGACGGTATTGAGTACTACAGTTTGGGCGACTGGAATGTCGATGTTTTGCGAAAAGAAACACCCCTGTTCAAGTCCTTTAATGGGTTATGTAATCAATATGGCCTCACTCAGCTTGTTACCGTACCCACTAGGGTGACGGAGCACTCCCAAACCCTCATAGATCTCATTGTAACCACAGACAAATCCAAAGTCACCGCTAGCGGGGCTATTGTATGCGGTCTTAGTGATCATTACATGATCTACTGTACGCGTAAAATACACAAACCCAAGGCTAGTGGCCACAAAACAGTTGTAGCTAGAAGCCTCAAAAACTACTCCAGTGAGGCTTTAAATCACACTCTAGCGAATACAGACTTTTCCACTGAACTGCAGTGTACAAATGTCGAAGGAGCATGGTGTGGTTTTAAAACCAAATTGACCGATGCTCTAGACAACGTGGCCCCCTTGCAAACCACCAGGGTTAAAGCCCGCCAAGAGCCATGGTATAACTCAGATATTACCGAATCAGCTAAACTCAGAGACAAAAAGTACGATGAAAAACGTAAGTGCTGCAAAAAGCTTAGAAAAAAATTCAACCATGACCTCAAAATCCAAATCAAACATCTTACTGCTCAGTGTAAGAAGCTCAGAAACCAGACAATCGCCCTAATTAGATCCGCCAAAAAAGACTACATCGACGTCAAAATTGACGAATACAAAAACAAACCACGAGACCTATGGAAGTTGCTTAACAACCAATTAGGCTTAAAACCTAAAACCATATGCCACAGCATAAACATCAAAACGGACGCCGCTCTCATTTCTGACAAATGTGAAGTGGCTACCCATCTTAACAAAACCTTTACCACCATGGCCCATTCACTGGTTGAAAGACTGGTCGCCCCATCTGGGCGGTATGGTGTAAAATGTGTTAAGAAATTCTACAATAAACTGGGCGTCAGAAAAGACAGTTTTAAACTTGCCACAGTGACAACTGATGAAGTGTTTAAAAAACTGAGCGCCCTACCTCAACACAAGGCCACTGGCCTTGATAAAATTCCAGCTAGATTTCTCAGAGATTCAGCCGCCACCATTGCACCGATCATTACCCACATAATTAACCTTTCCATCGAACAGGGTCATGTCCCACAGGACTTCAAACTAGCAAAAGTAACCCCCCTGCATAAAAAAGGTAGCAAACTAGACCCTGGAAACTACCGTCCGTTTCCATTCTTAGCTCCATATCCAAAGTCATGGAGAAAATAGTCTACGAACAGATAGCAAGATATCTCGATGAGAATAATCTGATTTACGAGTTCCAATCTGGATTCAGAAAATCTCATTCCACTGACACATGCCTTCTGTATTTGACTGACCAAATCAAACGCGAGGCGGATGACGGCAAATATAGTGGCATGGTCATGATGGACCTCCAGAAGGCATTTGACACCGTAAATCATTCTATTCTGATTGAGAAACTAAAAGCCATCGGTCTTGACAGCGCAGCAGTGAGTTGGATGCAATCTTACCTGGTGGGGAGGGAACAGGTGGTGGAGATTAACGGTACCCTGCCCCCCCCCCCCCCTCCCAGTAAGCTGTGGTGTTCCTCAAGGTAGCATACTGGGACCTCTGTTGTTCCTAATATACGTGAACGACATGGCATCTGCTTGTGACTGCAACCTGTTCCTGTTCGCGGATGACTCGGCTCTCCTAGTCTCGGGCAAGGACCACTTGCAGGTTGAAAAGACACTTAACTCTGAACTAAGTAAGATCTGCACATGGCTTAATGACAACAAATTATCAATTCACCTGGGAAAAACTGAGTCCATCCTCTTTGGATCAAATCATAACCTCAAAAAAGTCGATAACTTCACAATCAAAGTGGGTGACAAGGTCATAACACGAAAAAACGAAATCTCTTACTTAGGATCAGGCCTGGAATTTCGTCAGTTTAGGGGCAAGGCCAATTGGCCTTTGGTGTTGTCAAATTTTTGAGGGCACAAAGGCCAAGTGCCAGGGCAGGAAGGCCATCATTAAAACAATGATTTTAAGTCCACGCCACAGTCATAATTAGGGCCCGAGCACACACAGTGTGAGGACCCTATTGTAATTGCAAAGATTATTAGGGCCCGAGCACACACAGTGTGAGGACCCTATTGTAATTGCAAAGATTATTAGGGCCCGAGCACACAGTGTGTGAGGACCCTATTGTAATTGCAAAGATTATTAGGGCCCGAGCACACACAGTGTGAGGACCCTATTGTAATTGCAAAGATTATTAGGGCCCGAGCACACACAGTGTGAGGACCCTATTGTAATTGCAAAGATTATTATTATTATTATTATTATTTTCCCGAAAGTAAATCGCGTTTTTGAGGCGCAAAACGTACTCAAAAAGTTGCGCAACTTTGCACACACATCACAAGTGGCGAAAATGTAAGTATTTTAAAAAAAATAAAAGGGGGCGTGGCCTAATGGCGCAACAGCGCCCCCTACAAAACTTCGTGCCTCAAGCCCCACCATACGGTTTCACCTACACGTACGAAAATCGGTACACATCTGTATTGTGTCCGGACTCACAAAAAAGTCTCTCGGCGCCACGTCCGAAACCAAACAGGAAGTCAGCCATTTTGACTAATTAGTGGCGTTTTGGTGTATTTTTGGCCGTTTTCACGTGTCGCACTTTAACGAACTCCTCCTAGGGGGTTAATCGGATCAACTTCAAGTTCGCTCGGCATACTCAAGACACCTTAACGATGAAAAGTTGTGCGAATCGTGAGTTTTCGTAAAACGGCGTGCCCGTGGCGTAGCGTCAAACTTCCTTCACCAAACAGGAAGTGCCCCCTCTTCTGATTGGTCCATACTTCATTGTTCCTTTTTTTGGCTGTTACTCATCAACCGTTTATCGTACAGAGTTGTGGCTGGTATCATATGACTTGATTAAGAGTCCTTAACCTTAATTGACGCTTCCTTCGCCAAACAGGAAGTGCCCTTCACCAAACAGGAAGTGCCTCTATAACTCATGAACCGTTTGTCGTACAGACTCGCGGCTGGTGTCATAACATTTTTTTTTCTCGAAATTTTTTTTTTCTCAATTTTTTTTTTCTCAAATTTTTTTTTCTCAAAAAATTTTTTTTCTCAAATTTTTTTTTCTCAAATTTTTTTTTCTCAAATTTTTTTTTCTCAAATTTTTTTTTCTCAAATTTTTTTTTTCTCAAATTTTTTTTTTCTCAAAAATTTTTTTTTCTCAAAAAATTTTTTTTCTCAAAAATTTTTTTTCTCAATTTTTTTTTCTCAAAATTTTTTTTTTCTCAAATTTTTTTTTCCTCAAATTTTTTTTTCTCAATTTTTTTTTCTCAAATTTTTTTTTACTCAATTTTTTTTTTCTCAAAAATTTTTTTTTTACCCCTTGTGATGTGGGTAGATCTCCGAGGGCCCGGTCATTGCTGCTTGCAGCTTTAATTAGGGCCCGAGCACACACAGTGTGAGGACCCTATTGTAATTGCAAAGATTATTATTATTCTTCCCCCTAAAGAATCGCGTTTTTGAGGCGCAAAACGTACTCCAAAAGTTGCGCAACTTTGCAAGCACATCACAAGTGGCGAAAAATTACGTATTTAAAAAAAAAAAAAAGTGGGCGGGGCCTAATTGCGCAACAGCGCCCCCTACAAAATTTCAACGCAACAGCCCCACTAGACGGTTTCACCCACAAGTACAAAAATCGGTACACATCTGTATTGTGTCCGGACTCACAAAAAAGTCTCTCGGCGCCACGTCCGAAACCAAACAGGAAGTCAGCCATTTTGACTAATTAGTGGCGTTTTGGTGTATTTTTGGACGTTTTCATGTGTCGCACTTTAACGAACTCCTCCTAGGGGGTTAATCGGATCAACTTCAAGTTCGCTCGGCATACTCAAGACACCTTAACGATGAAAAGTTGTGCGAATCGTGAGTTTTCGTAAAACGGCGTGCCCGTGGCGTAGCGTCAAACTTCCTTCACCAAACAGGAAGTGCCCCCTCTTCTGATTGGTCCATACTTCATTGTTCCTTTTTTTGGCTGTTACTCATCAACCGTTTATCGTACAGAGTTGTGGCTGGTATCATATGACTTGATTAAGAGTCCTTAACCTTAATTGACGCTTCCTCCGCCAAACAGGAAGTGCCCTTCACCAAACAGGAAGTGCCTCTATAACTCATGAACCGTTTGTCGTACAGACTCGCGGCTGGTGTCATAACATTTTTTTTTTCTCAACATTTTTTTTCTCAATTTTTTTTCTCAATTTTTTTTTTCTCAAATTTTTTTTTTCTCAAATTTTTTTTTCTCAAATTTTTTTTTCTCAAATTTTTTTTTCTCAAATTTTTTTTTTCTCAATTTTTTTTTTCTTAATTTTTTTTTTCCTCAAAATTTTTTTTTCTCAAATTTTTTTTTTCTCAAATTTTTTTCTCAAATTTTTTTTTTCTCAAATTTTTTTTTCTCAATTTTTTTTTCTCAAAACATTTTTTTCTCAAAAATTTTTTTTCTCAACATTTTTTTTTCTCAAATTTTTTTTTCTCAAATTTTTTTTCTCAATTTTTTTTTGAGAAAAACGTTAAACTATCGTTAAAGTGCGACCCGTGATAGCGGCCAAAAATGCGCCAAAACGCCACTAATTAGTCGAAATGGCTGACTTCCTGTTTGGTTTCTGATTGGCTGCTGGCCTTGTGACGTGGGAAGAGCTCCGAGGGCCCGTCCATTGCTGCTTGCAGCTTTAATTATTATTATTCTTCCCGATAAAGAATCGCATTTTTGAGGGGCAAAACGTACTCCAAAAGTTGCGGAACTTTGCAAGCACATTACACGTGGCGAAAATTTACGTAATTCAAAAAAAAAAAAAAGGGGGCGTGGCTAATTGCGCAACAGCGCCCCCTACAAAACTTTGTGCCTCAAGCCCCACCATACGATTTCACCTACACGTACGAAAATCGGTACACATCTGTATCGTGTCCGGACTCACAAAAAAGTCTCTCGGCACCACGTCCGAAACCAAACAGGAAGTCAGCCATTTTGACTAATTAGTGGCGTTTTGGTGTATTTTTGGACGTTTTCACGTGTCGCACTTTAACGAACTCCTCCTAGGGGGTAAATCGGATCAACTTCAAGTTCGCTCGGCATACTCAAGACACCTTCACGATGAAAAGTTGTGCGAATCATGAGTTTTCGTAAAACGGCGAGCCCGTGGCGTAGCGTCAAACTTCCTTCACCAAACAGGAAGTGCCCCCTCTTCTGATTGGTCCATACTTCATTTTTCCTTTTTTTGGCTGTTACTCATCAACCGTTTATCGTACAGAGTTGTGGCTGGTATCATATGACTTGACTAAGTGTCCTTCACCTTAATTGGTTTAACTAAGCCCCGCCCCCTCTTCTGATTGGCCGAAACTTGATTGTTCCTTTTTTGGCTGTTACTCATCAACCGTTTATCGTACAGAGTTGTGGCTGGTATCATATGACTTGATTAAGAGTCCTTAACCTTAATTGACGCTTCCTTCGCCAAACAGGAAGTGCCCTTCACCAAACAGGAAGTGCCTCTATAACTCATGAACCGTTTGTCGTACAGACTCGCGGCTGGTGTCATAATTTTTTTTTTCTCAACATTTTTTTTTCTCACTTTTTTTTTCTCAAAAATTTTTTTTCTCAATTTTTTTTTCTCAAATTTTTTTTTCTAAAATTTTTTTTTTCTCAAATTTTTTTTTCTCAAATTTTTTTTTCTCAATTTTTTTTTTCTCAAATTCTTTTTCATTTTTTTTTCTCAAATTTTTTTTCTAAAAATTTTTTTTCTCAATTTTTTTTTTCTAATTTTTTTTTTCTCAAATTTTTTTTTCTCACATTTTTTTTTCTCAATTTTTTTTTCTCAAAATTTTTTTTTCCCCAAGTTTTTTTTCTAAAATTTTTTTTTCTCAATTTTTTTTTTCTAATTTTTTTTTTCTCAATTTTTTTTTTCTCACATTATTTTTTCTCAATTTTTTTTTCTCAAAATTTTTTTTTCCCCAAGTTTTTTTTCTCAAAAATTTTTTTTTCTCAATTTTTTTTTTCTCAAACATTTTTTTTTGAGAAAAACTTTAAACTATCGTTAAAGTGCGACCCGTGATAACGGCCAAAAATGCGCCAAAACGCCACTAATTAGTCGAAATGGCTGACTTCCTGTTTGGTTTCTGATTGGCTGCTGGCCTTGTGACGTGGGTAGAGCTGCGAGGGCCCGGTCATTGCTGCTTGCAGCTTTAATTAGGGCCCGAGCACACACAGTGTGAGGACCCTATTGTAATTGCAAAGATTATTATTAGGGCCCGAGCACACACAGTGTGAGGACCCTATTGTAATTGCAAAGATTATTAGGGCCCGAGCACACACAGTGTGAGGACCCTATTGTATTTGCAAAGATTATTAGGGCCCGAGCACACACAGTGTGAGGACCCTATTGTAATTGCAAAGATTATTAGGGCCCGAGCACACACAGTGTGTGAGGACCCTATTGTATTTGCAAAGATTATTATTAGGGCCCGAGCACACACAGTGTGTGAGGACCCTATTGTATTTGCAAAGATTATTATTATTATTATTATTATTTTCCCGAAAGTAAATCGCGTTTTTGAGGCGCCAAACGTACTCCAAAAGTTGCGCAACTTTGCAAGCACATTACAAGTGGCGAAAATGTACGTATTTAAAAAAAAATAAAAGGGGGCGTGGCCTAATGGCGCAACAGCGCCCCCTACAAAACTTTGTGCCTCAAGCCCCACCATACGGTTTCACCTACACGTACGAAAATCGGTACACATCTGTATCGTGTCCGGACTCACAAAAAAGTCTCTCGGCGCCACGTCCGAAACCAAACAGGAAGTCAGCCATTTTGACTAATTAGTGGCGTTTAGGTGTATTTTTGGCCATTTTCACGTGTCGCACTTTAACGAACTCCTCCTAGGGGGTTAATCGGATCAACTTCAAGTTCGCTCGGCATACTCAAGACACCTTAACGATGAAAAGTTGTGCGAATCGTGAGTTTTCGTAAAACGGCGTGCCCGTGGCGTAGCGTCAAACTTCCTTCACCAAACAGGAAGTGCCCCCTCTTCTGATTGGTCCATACTTCATTGTTCCTTTTTTTGGCTGTTACTCATCAACCGTTTATCGTACAGAGTTGTGGCTGGTATCATATGACTTGATTAAGAGTCCTTAACCTTAATTGACGCTTCCTCCGCCAAACAGGAAGTGCCCTTCACCAAACAGGAAGTGCCTCTATAACTCATGAACCGTTTGTCGTACAGACTCGCGGCTGGTGTCATAACATTTTTTTTTCTCAACATTTTTTTTCTCAATTTTTTTTTTCTCAAAAATTTTTTTTTCTCAAATTTTTTTTTTTCTCAAATTTTTTTTTCTCAAATTTTTTTTTCTCAAATTTTTTTTTTCTCAATTTTTTTTTTCTCAATTTTTTTTTTCTTAATTTTTTTTTCCTCAACATTTTTTTTTCTCAAATTTTTTTTCTCAAATTTTTTTTTTCTCAAATTTTTTTTTCTCAAATTTTTTTTTCTCAAATTTTTTTTTCTCAAATTTTTTTTTTCTCAAAATTTTTTTTTTCAAATTTTTTTTTTCTCAAATTTTTTTTTCTCAAATTTTTTTTCTCAAATTTTTTTTTCAAAATTTTTTTCTCTCAATTTTTTTTTCTCAATTTTTTTTTCCTCAATTTTTTTTTCTCAATTTTTTCTCAACTTTTTTTTTCCTCAATTTTTTTTTCTCAAAAATGTTGCTAATGCTAATGCTAACATGCTAATGCTAATGCTAAAAAATGCTAATGCTAACTAATGCTAACATGCTAATGCTGACAAATTCTAATGCTAACATGCTAATGTTTACACATGTTAATGCTAACAAATGCTAATGCTAACATGCTAATGCTAATGCTAACAAATGCTAATGCTAACATGCTAATGCTAACACATGCTAATGCTAACATGCTAATGCTTTCAAATGATAATGCTAACAAATGCTAATGCTAATGTTAACAAATGCTAATGCTAACACATGCTAATGCTAACAAATGCTAATGCTGATTCTTAAATTCTAATGCTAATTGGCTGCTACCCCTTGTGACGTGGGTAGATCTCCGAGGGCCCGGTCATTGCTGCTTGCAGCTTTAATTATTATTATTATTATTTTCCCGAAAGTAAATCGCGTTTTTGAGGCGCAAAACGTACTCAAAAAGTTGCGCAACTTTGCACACACATCACAAGTGGCGAAAATGTACGTATTTAAAAAAAAAAAAAAGGGGGCGTGGCCTAATGGCGCAACAGCACCCCCTACAAAACTTCGTGCCTCAAGCCCCACCATACGGTTTCACCTACACGTATGAAAATCGGTACACATCTGTATCGTGTCCGGACTCACAAAAAAGTCTCTCGGCGCCACGTCCGAAACCAAACAGGAAGTCAGCCATTTTGACTAATTAGTGGCGTTTTGGTGTATTTTGGGACGTTTTCATGTGTCGCACTTTAACGAACTCCTCCTAGGGGGTTAATCGGATCAACTTCAAGTTCGCTCGGCATACTCAAGACACCTTAACGATGAAAAGTTGTGCGAATCGTGAGTTTTCGTAAAACGGCGTGCCCGTGGCGTAGCGTCAAACTTCCTTCACCAAACAGGAAGTGCCCCCTCTTCTGATTGGTCCATACTTCATTGTTCCTTTTTTTGGCTGTTACTCATCAACCGTTTATCGTACAGAGTTGTGGCTGGTATCATATGACTTGATTAAGAGTCCTTAACCTTAATTGACGCTTCCTTCGCCAAACAGGAAGTGCCCTTCACCAAACAGGAAGTGCCTCTATAACTCTTGAACCGTTTGTCGTACAGACTCGCGGCTGGTGTCATAATTTTTTTTTCCTCAAATTTTTTTTTTCTCCAAATTTTTTTTTTCTCAAATTTTTTTTTTCTCAATTTTTTTTTCTCAAATTTTTTTTTCTCAAATTTTTTTTTCTCACATTTTTTTTCTCAAATTTTTTTTCTCAAAATTTTTTTTTCTCCAAAATTTTTTTTCTCAAATTTTTTTTACTCAAATTTTTTTTTTTCAAAACTTTTTTTTTTCTCAATTTTTTTTTCTCAAAAATGTTGCTAATGCTAATGTAAAAAAATGCTAATGCTAACATGCTAATGCTAACAGATGCTAATGCTAACAAATGCTAATGCTACCGTTTGTCGTAATAATGCTAACAAATGCTAATGCTAATGCTAACATGCTAATGCTAACACATGCTTTTTTTTTCTCTCAAAAAAATTTTTTTCTTCCTTCGCCAAACAGGAAGTGCCCTTCGCCAAACAGGAAGTGACTCTATAACTCATGAACCGTTTGTCGTACAGACTCGTGGCTGATGTCATATGACTTGATTAAGAGTCCTTCACCTTAATTGACGCTTCCTTCGCCAAACAGGAAGTGCCCTTCACCAAACAGGAAGTGCCTCTATAACTCATGAACCGTTTGTCGTACAGACTCGTGGCTGATGTCATATGACTTGATTAAGAGTCCTTAACCATAATTGGCACTTCCTTCGCCAAACAGGAAGTGCCCTTCACCAAACAGGAAGTGCCTCTATATCTCATGAACCGTTTGTCGTAATAATGCTAACAAATGCTAATGCTAATGCTAACACATGCTAATGCTAACACATGCTTTTTTTTTCTCTCAAAAAATGTTTTTCTTCCTTCGCCAAACAGGAAGTGCCCTTCGCCAAACAGGAAGTGACTCTATAACTCATGAACCGTTTGTCGTAAAGACTCGTGGCTGATGTCATATGACTTGATTAAGAGTCCTTCACCTTAATTGACGCTTCCTTCGCCAAACATGAAGTGCCCTTCACCAAACAGGAAGTGCCTCTATAACTCATGAACCGTTTGTCGTACAGACTCGTGGCTGATGTCATGAGTGTAATAGTGTAATAGTGCAATGAGTGTAATAGTGTAATCAGTGTAATAGTGTAATAGTACAATAAGTGTAATAGTGTAATAGTTTAATAAGTGAAATAGTGTAATAGCGCAATAAGAGTAATAGTGTAATAAGTGTAATAGCGTTATAAGTGTAATAGTGTAATAAGTGTAATAGTGTAATAGCGCAATAAGTGTAATAGTGTAATAGTTGAATAGTGTAATAAGTGTAATAGTGTAATGGTGTAATAAGTGTAATAGTGTAATAGCACAATAAGTGTAATAGTGTAATAGTACAATAAGTGTAACAGTGTAATAGTGTAATAAGTGTAATAGTGTAATAGCACAATAAGTGTAACAGTGTAATAAGTGTAATAGTATAATAAGTGTAATAGTGTAATAAGTGTAATAGTGTAATAGCACAATAAGTGTAATAGTGTAATAAGTGTAATAGTGTAATAAGTGTAATAGTGTAGTAGTGTAATATTGTAATAAGGGTTATAGTGTAATAAGTGTAATAGTGTAATAAGTGTAATAGTGTAATAGTTTAATAAGTGTAACAGTATAATAAGTCTTATAGTGTAATAGCACAATAAGTGTAATAGTGCAATAGTGTAATAAGTGTAATAGTGTAGTAGTGTAATAAGTGTAATAGTGTAATAAGTGTAACAGCGTAATATGTGTAATAGTTTAATAAGTGTAATAGTATAATGAGTCTAATAGTGTATAGTTTAATAAGTGTAATAGTGTAACAGCGCAATAAATAGTGTAATAAGTGTAATAGTGTAAAGAGTGTAATAGTGTAATAAGTGCAGTAGTATAATAAGTGTAATAATGTAATAGTACAATAAGTTTAATAGTGTAATAGTGTAATAGCGTAATAAGTTTAATAGTGTAATAGTGCAATACGTGTAATAAGTGTAATAGGGTAATAGCGTAATAAGTGTAATTGTGTCAAAGTGTAATAAGTGTAATAGTGTAATAGTGCAATAAGTGTAATAGTGTAATAGTGCAATAAGTGTAATAGTGTAATAGTGCAATAAGTGTAATAGTGTAATAGCGCAATAAGTGTAATAGCGCAATAACTGTATAGTGCAATGGCGTAATAAGTGTAATAGTGTAATAGTGTATTAATTGTAATTGTAATAGTGCAATAACTGTAATAGTGTAATAGCACAATAAGTGTAATAGCGTAATAGTGCAATAACTGTAATAGTGCAATAAGTTTAATAGTGTAATAGCATAATAAGTGTAATAGTGTAATAGCGTAATAAGTGTAATAGTGTAATAGCGTAATAAGTGTATTAGTTTAATAAGTGTAATAGTTGAATAGTGTAATAAGTTTAATATGTATAATAGTGTAATAGCAGTCAGTGTAATAGCTTAATAAGTGTAATAATGTAATAGCATAATAAGTGTAATAGTGTAATACTGTTCAATACTGTTCTTCATTGGTGTTAATTAGTCTGTTCCTTCTGATTGATTCATCTTACCATTGGAGTAGTTCTTATCCTCAATTGAAGTTACTTAGCTCCTCCTCTCATCTGATTGGTCAGGTTCAATAAACACAGTTTTTCCACCTTCATTTCAAAATAAACCCCCTGGCATTTTTTATACCAAACAGACCCATTGTATGTAGCAATTCATTTAGTTTTAATACCTCAGACATTCAACTAAATGAGTCTTACGATAATACATGAGAAAGTGAATGTGTTGGATTTGTAGCATCACCAATAGAGTGGTATAGATGTTAGTGACTATGGTTACAATTGAGCTTGAATGATCTACTTGTCAAAGTAAAGTGGCAGCAGCCTATTGCAGATCATTTAATCATATCCCCGTAAACCAGGAGTACCATTACCATAACTTGAGCTTTGTGTGACCCATTGGAGAAGGTAAACCAAAATCTTCATTAAAACTACATAATGACCCCTATTTCCAGCTCATAAGAACCAGCAACAATACAATTTCAGCCTTTTTTTATTACAATCATTGTCAAGCTTCAGGATGGGCAAATATATACAAATATATATTATGTTGTAAAGAAAATGCACAGACAAGCCCAATGGTGTAGTTTTAATATCTGACATTCAACTAAATGAATCTTACCATAATAAATGAGAAAGTGAATATTTGCAGGATTTGTAGCATCACCAATAGAGTGGTATAGATGTTAGTGACTACGGTTACAATTGAGCTTGAATAATATAGGCTTCAAAGTAAGTGCCAGATATCCCTGTAAACCAGAAGTTACCATTACCATAACTTGAGCTTTGTGTGACACATTAAAACTGATAATGACCCCTATTTCGAGCTTATAAGAACAACCAACAACAATACATTTTCAGCCTTTTAAGACATTTTTTATTAAAATCATTGTGAAGCTTCAGGGTGGGCTAACAGCCAAAAACAAAAGGAAACTAAACAGGATCATCCTAAACTTACCTAATCCAATCAAATAAACAAAAATACAGATTTCTTACCTAACTCCTAATCAGAAAACATGAGAAAACAGATTAAAATTAAAGGCTACCCACCCCTACAGAATACATAAGTGTACTTGTACAACAAGACAGTTTGGTTTAAATTGAAAACACAGTAAAACAATAAAAATAACAAGAAAAGAAAAGAAAAGAAAAAAGGGAAAAAACACATTGTTCCTGTTGCACATTGTCAAACAAAGTTATTCTTCATTCTCATTTTGGAAAGTTTTACCTTTAAAAGAACATACAATCCCCTCGTGGTCACTGAAATATGTTGGCAACACTATCGATTCTACCTCATACTGTGTTGTTTTTACATACACATGGTCAATTAATGTGCCTCTCTCTGTTGTGGGTTGTGTGACAAGCTGAACATACCCTTTGTCAGTTATACATTTGCAGACTGTTGATGACTTCAAAATGTCATCATTGAAATCTCCCATGACAGCAATTGTGTTACTTTTTGGATCTAGCCAATCAAGTAACTTGCCTAGATGTTCTTTAAACAAAGACATGCGATAAGATGGGGGTCGATAAATTACTGCAACTAGAATGTTATAAGTAGCACAATTGTAGACCAAACATTCCACATTGAAATCTGGTATTTTGATAATATCGTATGCAACATCATCTGCACTATACAAGCCAACTCCACCATGTTGTTGTTCTTGCAATGCAACCAATTCTGGTTTGCTGCTACTGTAAGATTCACTTCTTGGACAATTATGATAACTATAACCATCAATTCTGACTGCGTCAAATGAGGAAGCAGCAGGCAGCCATGTTTCTGTGACAGCAATACAGTTAACCTGCAAATGCTGTGTACACTTTGCCAAGTCAGCTACATGTAAAGTCAGATTTTGCACATTCATCAAGAACACAGAAAAGGTGTTTGTCTTCAAAGTGTCTTCAATGTGTACCTTCAAGAATGGGGGCATACTCTGAATTGCATCTTTAATGCCATCCTTACAATGCATTTTTTCTATGTTTTTTGCTTCAAATCCTTGAATAACCAACCCATCCAAACTTCTAACACGACTTAATGCCACATATGCCTGTCCTGGAGAAAATATACCCTCAAGACACACCACAGCGCTATCAACAGTAATGCCTTGCACTTTATGTACTGTACAAGCCCAAGCAAGTTTAAGTGGAAATTGTCGTCGCAATCCACCTTTATTTGTGACCCGGTCTTCCTCTGGTTCAATACCTGTAGAACCCTGTGCATCTGCAGACACGCTTGCAGATTTCCTCCTTTGTAAGCCAACCTGATCATCATCAAATTTGACATACACTGTTTTAGGAAAGCTGTCATTGTCAGAACTAATTATGTGTGTTACGTTACCGCGTACCCCATTAACCAGACCATCTGCAACATCCACGTTTTTACACAGCATTACACGAGCTTTCTCCCCCAGCAACAGCTTTTCTTCCAAACATGTCCTGTTAGTTTTGGTGTGATGTTTGCTTTTCAATTCAAGCTCCCCTGTTTTCTTACTATTTACAAAATCCTGAGCTTCTATTGTGACATATTCTTGACATGTCTTTATTAGCTGAGCAAGATTATGCGCTTCGACCTGTCTAACTTTAGGAAATATGTGCAAAGCTGAGCTGTCTTCACCAGTTTCACGTTGTCTCAATATTTCAATGTCACTGTTTAACATTGGGGTACCTTTTGGATGAATCCGTATCCTGTTCAATACCTCTGCAAACACAGGGTCTTTTTGCCTAACAATTTCTTTCAATTCCACAACCTTAAATAGACTAGACCACAAGTTGACACCTACATTATCAACATACAGAGGCTTCGCTTTTACTGGAGGCAACTGGTAGAAATCTCCAACAGCAATTACACTCACATTTCCAAATGGAGAGTTGCCTGTTTGTTTAATCTGTCTTAATCTACCATGGATATAAAACAGCATTTTGTGATCAACCATGGATATTTCATCCACTATCAAAATCTGCAAATCACTATATTTGGCACGCAAAGAATTTAGCTTTTCTTCACCTAAAGGTGTGTATGGTAAGGAAGCATTTGTTGCGATGCTAAATGTGTTGTGAATAGTTGTTGCCTTCAAATTGTAAGCAGCAATCCCTGTGGGAGCTGTTAACAGTACACAAGTGTTGTCAGGCTGGAGACACTCTGTTGACAGTAATCTCATTGCCTCATACTGAATAGCTTTTACTAAATGGCTTTTCCCAGTTCCTGCGCCACCTGTAATGAATACATGAAATGGATCTGGATTTCTTTGCATTATTTTGTCTAAGCACCACTGTCGTATCTGATAGAAAATGGACAACTGTGTCTCATTCAGAGATCTAATTAAAGATAAACCATCACTTCTGCACATTATGTTATTTTTCTTTTCCAAATGTGCAACTTGCTGCCTACTGACTGCCAAGTCTGGAATGTGGTCCTCGTGTTCCTCTACTATCTGTCCTTTGTCTTTCTGTTCCTGCTCACACTCTAAACGCTCCAACTCTTGCTCTGGGCACAGCTCACACCAGGCATCTTCAACTGCACCATTCATGTCAACAGAATTCTGGATGTTCTCCAATTCTTCTGCATCTATTGCCTCAAACTTGCTTCTATTTAAATCGACAACTGATTTGACTGAATGTAGTGATCTGTCACTGAACCTCACATGGCCATTCTTGTAAAACTGTTCAAATGTTTCAAAGTTTGGAGGTTTTAGCTGCCTATCTACACGATATGGCAGGAACAACTGCAAAATACTTTGATGAAATGATTCTGGATTTTTTGTCTCAGAAAACCGTGCATAACGAATAACTGCAGGTTGTGTCCGTGTTCTTTTAGTTATACGACCTAAATTATTGTTTAATTGAATCGGTGTCTTGCTTTTTTCATTTTGACTCAAGACACGGAATTCTGATGCAAATGTTGCCAAACACATGTCATTAAAAGCTTCATCCTCTGGCCTGTTCTTATAGCGATCAACAAAACTAGTCATCCACATGTCTTCTGTGGTAAGATCATGTGACGCTGCCCTTTCCCTCAGAACACTTAATGGCAAACTCATTTTCACTATATTGTCTCCCGTTGGCACAAATACAACATTCCTTGAACATTCCTTAAGATGCATATTTGTTAACCGATACACCGACTCTTGGGCAGAAACATCTCTGTTGTGTAGATAAACACTGCCTAGTTGTTTCAATGCATCCTTTGCACTAAGGTTTCCATCTTTAGATGCTTCTCGTTGGGCATGCTCTAAGAACAATCCCATCTCCCTTTCCCCCTTTGAAATATAGGTAATAATGTACACTACACATGCGTATGCATCAGTAACATACTGGAGGTCCATATTTGCATTCCAAATGTACAACAGTTGCTTGCTATATTGATTTATCCAAACCTCATTGGTCGCCCTTTTCAACACAATATGTGTATTACGACCCAAGCGTTCATATGCAGTCTCAAAAACTGCTTGAGTTATGCCTAAACTCTCAAACAAATCTTCCACACTATCATAGCTGCTGTTCTCATCTGTAAGAGCTACTTTGATTTTTGTCAGAATTTGTGCTGCATGGTCTTTTTTCATTCGAAAGGAATCTGTCTGACCCTTATTAGCACATGCACATTGTGTTACATCACCTTTTTTATCTACCTGACACTTGCACGTTTTTTTGCAATCTTCAGCCCTTTGTTCATGGGATATAAATGTTCGAGCAGATACTGGTCTGGGAAAATTGAAACGGCAAACAGTATTTTTCTTTTTACAGGTTTTTGAATGTCGCTTTGAATGCTGCTGCACAGATGTCACAATATCCAATAGCGCCTCATCTTGTGGTAATTCACATGTTACATATTTATCAATGAATTGAATGACCTCTTCATCTGTATTTATACCAATACGTGGGGCATTTTCAATCCAAAACAAAGCATGACAATGGGGACTTCCCCTTTGTTGGAACTCTACCCTATAGAAGTAATCATTTATTTTGCCAATCGGACGCAATGGAGACATAAGTACCTCCCTCAAAAAAAGATGCCACCGGTAATCAAACAATCTCGCTGCAGTGACAGGATTGCGGCGTAACAGTTCACACTTGTCTGCCCACTCCAAATCTTCAACTGTCTGGGTTCTACCTTCTTGTTTTAAAATACAAATAAGAAGATTTTGCCATCTCATATCAGCAGCTGACCAGGAACCAAACCATGTACAAACACCAAGCTGTCGAACACAAGCTAGCAGGTTACGCTGTGCTTTCTGCCAAAAAGCTGGTGTACCTCTAATGGGCTTAAGAAAGCGATAACCTTCATCAAACTCAAGCAACCTTTTCAAAGACTCTTCATTCTTCAAAAGATCATCGCTTAACCTTTTGCATGTACTGGCATGTCTTCCTTTCCGTAAAGCTATGGATACACTTTGGACAACCTGTTGGAGCTCAGATAGGTACTGAGTGTAGAAAATATATTCGACATTGTGCGCAAATCTGCCATCGACATGTAAAATTCTATTATTGAAATACCGTGACAATGTCAAAGGATACTGTCTTTTTTCATGGTATGTATTTTTTCCCTGGGGGAAAAGCACTGGGAAGCATTTGGCTTCGTTATCGTGATCAGACAGCATTCTAACAGGATTGTTGCCTTCTGCCGGTGCCAAATTTAAAATGTGATCAAAATATTGATCTAGTGCTTCCTGACCAATGTCAACAGGCATAAGACAAGTGTCCTGGAACATCCCGTGTTGTTGCCTATCATGCAACAGCTCTTCTTCACCAGAATCTGTAGCTTCATCACTAGGATCATGTTTGCCAACATCTGTAGCACTTTCCACATTATCAGTACTTTCTCCAGCAACCTCATTTGCTTGTTCCTGACTAAACACATTTAGCCACTCTTCATTAAACACTTTATCTCTATAATAAACATTAGTCTCTTTTAAATATTGCAATGCACGCCTTATTTTCATGCTATCAACAAATTTATATTCATAGTGACCTTTATAGGTAAGTTTACGCTTAAACTTCACAGCCACCAGAGACCCTTCCATATTTGACCGGGGAAGCAAATTGCTTGTCTCTTCAATATTTGCTGGAACACACGTCACCGGTCCATGAACTCCATTTTGCCCACCTTTCGGTAAAGCCACCATTTTCAGAAACGGTATATGTAAAGCAATCAAATGTTGTTCTAAGCTATTCAAACAAGCCAATTCTGGTGGAATGGCGTCAACTCCCAAGTTGTTTATTGCACTTTCAGGTGGCATTTGACCGTTGTTAATCTTTGAATTGCATGTGTGACAAATCCACAGATGACCTCTAGCTGTATCCAACGGACAAGGTGTTTCACATTCCTCATTACATTTATGTAAATAGTCTTCACGTATACATTTCTCTGCAATTGAGGCTATTGTCTGACTCTTACTATAATAATCATCTTTTTTACAATGTAAAACCTGATTTCTAAACAACAATCTATGGCAGACACAACACACAAATTCTGGACCATGTTTTACTTTGTCTAAAAACCTCTGCATAACAAAATCAAACTGCTTTGCCTTTTCTTTCATTGTGCGCCTCTTCAATGTGTTCACTTCTTTAACACACTTCTGATGTTCAGGATTTTCATGGTATTTCCTTTTACTCATGCCTTTTACTTTCTGCCTGTGTAACTCATTTTCACGGTACTTCCTCTTACTTATTCCTTTAACTTTCACCTTATGCAATGCATTTTCATGGTATTTACTTTTACTCATTCCCTTCACTTTCTCTCTATGCAACACATTGTCACAGTATTTACTTTTACTCATACCCTTGACTTTCTCTTTATGCAACACACTGTCACGATATTTACTTTTACTCATACCCTTCACTTTCTCTTTATGCAACACACTGTCACGATATTTACTTTTACTCATACCCTTCACTTTCTCCCTGTGCAAGGCATTTACATGGTATTTCCTTTTACTTAATACTTTAAGTTTGTCCCGATACTGCTCCTTTCTCAGATACTTTCGAATGACTTTCTGCCTATACAACACATTTTCTTGATATGTAATTTTCATTTGGAAATTACCTCTCCTTTTCAAATACTTAGAAATGCCATACTTCATAGTCACAGTACTCTGTGGCTGTACTTTTGTATTCCTTCTACACATGTAATGTGTGTCAGATGAATTCCTTGCTTTGCACAAATCAAAGCACACCTGCTTATCAAAATGTTGGACACAATCTACTGCCTCAACATGACTATTGTCACCTTTTTTCAAGTATATTCCTTCATCGGTCAATGCTGTACCAGTGCAACTGTATTTCAGCCATTGTTCACCTGTGTATATAAATATGTCTACTCCAAAAGCATTTGCTGTAGCCTGAAATTCTATGTCTGAGGCTCTATTGCCAACATACCTCATTCTTGACTTGGAAACATACTCTGCTACTGAAACATATGCTTCATCCAAAAGCATCATGTGTTCTGCAGTGTGATTTTCCATGTACTTTACAACAGCACGTCTAATTTTTACATGACTCTTTTGAGAGCCACAGATCACTTGGGATATTGATCTAAAAAAACTGTTATCATCCTCTATGGTTGTATTTGTCTTACACACAGCACCCAAAGGCCCATATTCTGTATGCACTTGCACATCCTGTTTCTCAAATGCAACATTACATGTTCTACACAGTATTTTTGCAACTTCAGTGCATATGGGATTAAATGTGAATGTCTCTTCAATCACAACATTCCTATCTGTTGCAGTTGGACACAATGTGTCATTCTGCACATGTTTCACTGTACTATGCTGCTGTTGACAGGTTACATCATTGCCAAGTATCTCTTCAACAACCTTATTCCTAAAATCAGAAGTTGTACACTCCACTGTTTTCATTTTCTTAGGCTCTGAAACCTTTAATGGTCTATCATGTGTACTTTGCCGTTTCAATTTGTATGCATTGGAATAGGCACTGTTCAATTTGCAGAAACCATAACAACTTTGCAGTTGAGGCTGATGAACACAGACAACAGTTTCATAATGGTTACCATTGCAATTTTCCAAATAGATACCCTGTTTTGACAAACACATATTTCTGCAACTATATTCTAGCCAGCGGCCATCAAAGTATGTAAATATATTTACTCCTAAACAATCAGCGGCTGCTTGAATTTCCACTTCAGTTGCCCAACTGCCAACATTTCGCATTTTTGTCTTTTTGATGTACTCTGCCATTGAAGAATATTCACTTCTCAAAATTGTATGATATTCCAAAACATTCTTCTCTAGATGTTTAACAACAGCTAGTCTGATTTTCCTGTGGTTATTTTGTGTGCCACTCACAGCTTGGGACATTGCTCGAAAGAAGCAGTTTCCATCAGCAACTATGTTCTCATTCTTGCATGGAGTTCCCAATCCCAACATAGCAATTTCTGTATCTGTAGACATTGGTACATCTACTTCTTTTTCAAACTCCACATGCAACTGGGTACATAAAGCGTGTGCAACTTCTTTACCAATAGGATCAAACTGCAGCTTTTTAGAAGTTGCATCACTGACAAAGACAACATCTGTATTAACTGCAGTAACCTCGTTGTGTTTCATTTTCTTAGATTGAAGTTCAGTTCCCTCTGGAATCTTATGCTTTGTACCCCTCTCATTCTTGGTTGTTTTCAACTGGGTGCATGGAGCTTGTGCACTTTCTTTACAAATAGGATCTACTTGCAGCTTTTTAGAAGTTGCATCACTAACAAAGACAGCATCTGAATTAACTGCAGTAACCTCCTTGTGTTTCATTTTCTTTGATTCCAGTTCAGTTATCTCTGAAAGCTTATGTTTTGTACCCCTCTCTTTCTTGGTACATGCCAGTGATGAATCCAAACCTGATGCAGTGGTTTTAGTAGTATTTAAATAATCTGTACACTTAACTTTTGGACACACAGATGGACACATAGACTTATGGCTGCTTGCATTTGAGTCTGTGTGAATTACACAAACACCAGCTATCTCAAAAGCCCTCTGTCTCCCACCAATTGATGCAGACAAATTGCAAATGTAATCATACAAGTCTTTGAGACAACTAAAATATACAATAATGCTGCAACCATTTCCAGATACCATTCCAGCAGCATCCCGGGCATGAGAGTCAACCAGTGCATACTGTCCATTCTGACAAATGATTGCACATGTGCTAGCATTCAATGTGAGAATACATGTGTCATAAATTGCAAACATGTGTTCTAATCCCTCTAGTAGAGAGGTGTATACACCAAGCTGGATAAGGTGTCCATCAGTGACATTTACATGACCACATACATAGTCATCACCATAATCAAACTCAAAGTTCTTTCCATCAATAACTGCCGTCTTAGGCAAATCAGGAACGCACAACAGTTTGGATGCACCACTGATCATGTTGTTCTCTCGCAGATGTGTGTACAAGCTGTCACCTAAATGCAGAACTGTGTCCAAGTCTTGTGTTTGCCATGACCAAACACTGGTAACCGTATGCATTGCCAGGCTTACAAGACATATTGCCATACACTGAAGTCCTGCATATTGAAAGAGATCTGCACCCTGATGAAAGGACCCTCTTACACTCTTTTCAACCAGGACAGAAGTGCAGTTCTCAAGTTCAGGTCTAAATTCACTTAGAACTGCCACTCTGCCAGAAAAAGCTTCTACAACTTTGTGTGTAGCACGAAGACACTCAAAACCATCACTTGGGTGATTTTGACCTGCCTTCACAGAAATGCAACTGATGGCATACCACTGCGCTTTTAAAGACTTCTTTAGATTACTGATATGAAGCATCAGGTCATTAAGGCCTGTGTTGAAAACAGATACTGATGTGCCTATAGTGGATGCCAACCCAAATGCATCTCGTGTGCCACAATCAAATACCACTAAATAATTTTTGTGACATATAATAGCAGTAACTGCACCGTGGAGGTTCAACAGGCACATTCCATCCCTCAACAAATGTTCTTGCAGCTTTTCGTACATTTCAGGCTCCTCTTGAAATGGCCCAAAATCTCTGTACACGGGTTGACCAATTTTTACTTTCCAGTTCCTGCCAAAAACACTGTGCTGTTCAATCAAATTACACAACTTCCCCTGTGTAGCCTCACGTTTCTGGCATTGCTGAAGTAGATACATGGCCAACTTTCTCCCCTCTACACAAATGTCATCGACATCTGCACCTTGCCATGTGCACACAGGAGCAATGACATGTTTGATGAGAGCTACAACACTGCAAGCAATCAACACATTTCCATCAGGAGTCAATGGTGCAAATCTGACATCAGTCCCAGCTACAACACCTTTCTGTACTTTTGTTGAGCAGATGCATGGATTCTGATCCTCATCATGCTGGGCTTTGGTGGATGGACCGGGACAAGACACTGGAACACTTGCTGTTACTTCCACCTTACAGAAAAAAAAGAAATACATAAATGAATAAAATGCACACACAAATACAACAAACCAAGATTGTGTAGTTGAAAACTGATGCAATGTCAACTAAATAAAGGCTACCAAATAAGAATATTTATGAATAGGCCAAAATATCATTTAATGTGGCTATTTATGCAAACATGAATGCAATTCATCAGGTAACATAAGTAAAAAAAAAAAAAAAAAAAAAAGGCAGATCTACAAGCTCACAAGCATGATCTTCTAGATCGGCTATGTCCAGTATGTTTGAAATGGGGCTTAAGTGTTTAATTCATGACACAAGTGGTTAATTTGTGTATGTGTGCATACCAGTACATACATACATGCATGCATGCATGCATACATACATGGATGCATACAGATGTGCTGTTTCGAGTCTTAAGGCATATCCTGAAAATGTCCTGCAAATACATTTTTTCCACATGTCTTTCCCCGTTTGGCCTTTATTTATTTATTTTTATTTTATTTTGTATTTTTATTATTTTAATGGAGAATGGAGTTTATTATTACAGAAACCTGCATTAGGTAGCGTATATTTAAATTTCAATGTCATATAAGATCATATAAATAGCAACAACATTGCTGATCTATAAGCTCAATGGTCTGCCAATCCACAGCCTTCTCAATGGTAGGAAGTGGGAGGTTTTGAATGGGACATCTGTACATGCATTACATGCATGCTGTAATGGTGTGATTCAGGACCCAATTGAAGAGGAGAATTAAGGGGCAAGGGCATTTTTTGTGTGTTCCTTTTAGACTGGGTGTTACTGTACTTCTGCAGTACTACATGTTTTGTTTTGACAGTACTTATGCTATAAGGCCTACAAAACAATCAATCAAAGGCACAGCAGGTCAAATACACAGTGATGTTTCTCCAAAACACAGGGACAGTATGTAATGCAGGAGAATACAGGAAACACTAGGAGAATACAGGAAACACTAGGAAACACTAGTGTTTCCTACTAGGAGTGCGTGCGTGCACACGCACGCACGCACGCACGCACGCACGCACGCACGCACACCAAAACAGCATCAAAGATCTAGCAGAGATTACAAGGAACTGGGGGTTTAAATAGACACAAGACTAACTACACACAGGTGAAACTCAAAGACAATCAACACAGTGATTGGCTAGGGAAACTAACAGGACACAGGTGGAGCAAACAAGTAATCACAGGGAGGTAAGACAGGACAGGGAACTAAGTAAACAGGAAACACTAGGACATCACTACATAATAAAGGTATAGGCCTACACAAGCCAGTTCAAGACACATACATACAGCACGCACGCACGCACGCACGCACGCACGCACGCACACACGCACGCACGCACACGCACACGCACACGCGCACACACACACACACACACACCTTCAGACCACCATCACGCTGTGCTGTGTTGGATGGACCATCCTCCTTTGCAGAATTTCTTCTGGCAGGGGATTTCTTAGAAGACACCGCAGCACTGGCTGTTGGATCCACCTAGAAAGATAAATAAATAAAACAAAATGCACACACAAATTAAACTACACTGATATTGAATTGTTATATCAATGTCTAAACCTAGGCAAATAAAGGGTACACTTTTATAAGTCACATTTCATATAACTGACTGTTACTTAGCTACTCAAACCCCTGCTTAGCCAAAAATAGCAGATCTACAAGCTCACAATATGAGGCTTTGTGAGGTTGTAGATTGTCACTACATTTTAGTGGTGGGAATTTTCGTTCATTTCCGTGAACCAAATCATCGTTCGTTCGTTCACAAGATAGATTCGGTCATTATCGTTCAATCGGTCGTTCACAACTTTCGGGAAGCGGGGGGGGGGGGGGGGGGGGGGGGGTATTGGAGCCGGCGTTGAGCCGGTCGTCACATCATTCTCGTTCAGAGCCGTGACCGATAATCAGTCGAGTTCAGTCAGTCAGTCAGTCAAGCACAAGCAGTCAAAAACACACGGCTCTTTCCTCTCTGCCTGACTGTTTCGGTCAGATGACAGACTCATGCCTGGCCTGCCTGCTGCCTATAATGTGAACGTGACCTGACGAAGATGATGTATTGATTGACACGCTCTATCATTATAAAATGGACAACATAAAGCGCAAATTAACATTTCACCCGTTGAGAGAATGAACGATTATCCCTTACCATTAGCATTGCGTTCACACTTCATTAATTAACATGACACTGGCTCAATGGTCCATTGTATGAGATGAGATGTGTTACTAGAGGCTACTTGTAGAATAGATTAATGCCATAGTGTTTTCTATGGCGTATCTTCTAGCATTCTTTTGTATAGAGAACTGTATCGCTTTTTTTGCAAACTTAATACAGTAGTCAGTCAGTCAGTCAGTCAGTCAGTCTGCAGTCTCATAGGGTAGGCTAGTAATCAGGCTAGTAATTAGAACATCCCGTTCAAAGAATGAACGATAACACCCTTTTCACTCGCAGTCAGTCAGTCGGTCTCGGTCAATCAATCATCAGTCACAATTCTTCTCGCGGTCGGAGGCACTCTGCTGCTCCGTAACTGTAGGTCCCTGATTTCTGTTCCACACCCCCACGCACACACAGTCCTGCTTCTCTGAGGGAGAGCCCGCCTCCAGCCCACTACAGTGTCTAAGGCATAGACTGGTCTAAGGAAAGAGGAACGGTGGAAAGGAGGGACGGAACGGTCGGTCGGGTCTGTCTTCTCTTGTGAGATACGTTGAATGAACCGTCTCTCTCTCTCGTCGCATTTGCAACTGAACGCTGTGAACCGTTGATCGGGTCTTTTCCGGATGGTGACCCGTTCGATCTCGTTCACCATAAAGATCCGTTCATTTGAACGGGTCATTCATGACCGACACATCACTACTACATTTGTAATAGGGCTTAAGTGGTTAATTCATAATGTACTGCTAATCTATGTATATATGCATTCATACATTACATTACATACATAGGTACATACCTCATCCTTTTCAACGTCTTTCCTTGTAGGAGATTTCTTGGAAGACAGCTCAACACTTGCCGTTGCCTCCACCTACAAACACAATAAACACAATAGATAAATAAAATGCAAAACCATGCAAGGCAACAACCTGCTCACCGGGAGCAACTAGGGGTTGCTCAAGGACTCTTCAACACTAACTCTGGGGGAGACCGGATTCAAACTGGGAACCCTTCCGGAACCCTCTGTGTTCTAAAGACGGTTTCTCTACCCCTAGGCCATTGCCGCCCGAGTTAATGACATCATATAATCCTCCCCTCCCTTTTACCATACACCCAACACTGTGGGTATAGGTAACATTAGCTGGGTCACCACCCACCTGACAACCAGGCATAGGCCTACTTAATGTGTGTGTGGCCACATAAAAACATAATTTGAACTCTTTTTGTACACATTTTTGGGAGAAGAAAAAACTATTCCTCTTAGTATAATGAAAAGTCCAATATCTTAACCATTGACCCAAAGGAATATCCCTATGGACAGAGGGAGATACTAGACTTTTGAGGCCATCAGGCTAAGGTTGTGAATCACTCCACTACACATACAGTACATACCTCCTCATTTACAACGTCTTTCCTGGCAGGAGAGATCTTGGATACGACACGTGCCGTTGCCTCCACCTACAATCAACAAACACAATATGAATTACACTGAGATTGTGTTGTCATTTAATGTCTGCACCTGATGCAATGTTGCACACACAAGCGCGCTCTCACACACACACACACACACACACACACACACACACACACACACACACACACAGACACTCATGTTTTATAACAAAAAACATGAGTACATGCATGCATACATACATACATACATACATACATACATACATACATACATACATACATTAGGGCATTCACGAATAGTGATTTTTAGTATTCCAATTATTCAACCTCAAAGTATTCGAATAGTCGAATATTCGACAGGACAGGCCAAACTGTCAAATATTAAGTAAGCAAGAGGAGAACATTGTGAAAATAGCCGATCTATATGCTCACAACGCTTTGTATTGCGAGGCGTTGTGAGCATGTAGATCTGCTATTTTCACAATATTTATCTGCGGAACCGAGTCACATTAAATGTAATACCTACAATTCCAAGTGCTTGTCAAGGTGGGGGTCCCCAGTTCAAATATGTTTATTTTGGGAGTCATGGCCTAAAAAAGTTTGAGAACTCACTCACTCGCGCGCACGCACGCATGCACACACATTTGATCCCCAGCTCAATGCATGCATACATACATACATGCATGCACACACACATACTGTATATACATGCATGTATACATGCATACATTGAGCTGGGGATAAAACATGAGTACATGAATGCATACAGTACATACATACATGCATACATGCATACATACAGACAGACAGACAGACAGACAGACAGACAGACAGACAGACAGACAGACATACCTTCTGACCACCATCACGTTGTCCTGTGTTGGGTGGACCATCCTCCTTTGCATTTCTTCTGGCAGGGGATTTCTGAGAAGACACCGCAGCACTGGCTGTTGGATCCACCTAGAAAAATAAAATGAATAAAGGAATAACCAAAATGCACACACAAATTAAACTACACTGATTTGTTATACACCTACACAAAGAAAGGGTACACTTTTTGAAGTCACATGTTATATAACTGATTGTTATTACTTAACCACTCAAACCCCAGCTTCTATAATGTGGAGAGACATTAGCCAAACATAGCAGATCTACATGCTCACAATGTGAGGCTTTTTGAACTTGTAGATTGGCTATTTTCACTATGTTTGAAATAGGGCTAAAGTGGTTACTTCATAATGTACTGTAAGTAATGTATGTATGCGTGTATGCATTCACACAGACACACACACACACACACACACACACACACACACACGAAAACGCACACACACAGACAGACACACACACACACATACACACACATGTTTTATAACATAAAACATGAGTATGCATACATACATGCATACATACATACATACATACATACATTAGGGCTTTCACGAATAGTGATTTTTAGTATTCAAATTATTTAACCTCAAATTATTCGAATAGTCGAATAATCGACAGGAAAGGCCAAACTATCAAATATTAAGTAAGCAAGAGGTGAACATTGTGAAAATAGCAGATCTACATGCTCACAACGCCTTGCATTGCATGCATGCATGCACACATGCATGCATGCATGCATTGAGCTGAGGATAAAACATGAGTACATGAATGCATACAGTACATACATACATGCATACATGCATACATGCATACATACAGTACATACAGACAGGACAGACAGACAGACAGACAGACAGACAGACAGACAGACAGACAGACAGACAGACAGACAGACAGACAGACAGACAGACAGACATACCTTCTGACCACCATCACGTTGTCCTGTGTTGGGTGGACCATCCTCCTTTGCATTTCTTCTGGCAGGGGATTTCTGAGAAGACACCGCAGCACTGGCTGTTGGATCCACCTAGAAAAATAAAATGAATAAAGGAATAACCAAAATGCACACACAAATTAAACTACACTGATTTGTTATACACCTACACAAAGAAAGGGTACACTTTTTGAAGTCACATGTTATATAACTGATTGTTATTACTTAGCCACTCAAACCCCAGCTTCTATAATGTGGAGAGACATTAGCCAAAAATAGCAGATCTACATGCTCACAACGTGAGGCTTTTTGAACTTGTAGATTGGCTATTTTCACTATGTTTGAAGTAGGGCTAAAGTGGTTACTTCATAATGTACTGTAAGTAATGTATGTATGCGTGTATGCATTCACACACACACACACACACACACACACACACACACACACACACACACACACACACACACACACACACACACACACACACACACACACACACACACTCATGTTTTATAACAAAAAACCTGAGTACATGCATGCATACATACATACATACATACATACATACATTAGGGCATTCACGAATAGTGATTTTTAGTATTCAAATGATTCAACCTTAAAGTATCCGAATAGTCGAATATCGACAGGAAAGGCCAAACTATCAAATATTAAATAAGCAAGAGGTGAACATTGTGAAAATAGCAGATCTACATGCTCACAACGCCTTGCATTGCGAGGCGTTGTGAGCATGTAGATCTGCTATTTTCACAATATTTAGCTGCGGAACAGAGTCACATTAAATGTAATACCTACAATTCCAAGTGCTTGTCAGGGTGGGGGTCCCCAGTTCAAATATGTTTATTTTGGGAGTCATGGCCTAAAAAGTTTGAGAACTCACGCACGCACGCACGCACGCACATTTGATCCCCAGCTCAGTGCTGTATACATGTATACATGCATACATGCCATGCATGCATGCATGCATTGAGCTGGGGATAAAACATGAGTACATGAATCCATACAGTACATACATACATACATACATGCATACATACAGTACAGACAGACAGACAGACAGACAGACAGACAGACAGACAGACATACATACATACCTTCTGACCACCATCACGTTGTCCTGTGTTGGGTGGACCATCCTCCTTTGCATTTCTTCTGGCAGGGGATTTCTGAGAAGACACCGCAGCACTGGCTGTTGGATCCACCTAGAAAAATAAAATGAATAAAGGAATAACCAAAATGCACAAACAAATTAAACTACACTGATTTGTTATACACCTACACAAAGAAAGGGTACACTTTTTGAAGTCACATGTTATATAACTGATTGTTATTACTTAACCACTCAAACCCCAGCTTCTATAATGTGGAGAGACATTAGCCAAACATAGCAGATCTACATGCTCACAACGTGAGGCTTTTTGAACTTGTAGATTGGCTATTTTCACTATGTTTGAAATAGGGCTAAAGTGGTTACTTCATAATGTACTGTAAGTAATGTATGTATGCGTGTATGCATTCACACAGACACACACACACACACACACACACACACACACACACACACACACACACACACACACACACACACACACACACGAAAACGCACACACACAGACACACACACACATACACACACATGTTTTATAACATAAAACATGAGTATGCATACATACATGCATACATACATACATACATACATACATACATTAGGGCTTTCACGAATAGTGATTTTTAGTATTCAAATTATTTAACCTCAAATTATTCGAATAGTCGAATAATCGACAGGACAGGCCAAACTATCAAATATTAAGTAAGCAAGAGGTGAACATTGTGAAAATAGCAGATCTACATGCTCACAACGCCTTGCATTGCGAGGCGTTGTGAGCATGTAGATCTGCTATTTTCACAATATTTATCTGCGGAACCGAGTCACATTAAATGTAATACCTACAATTCCAAGTGCTTGTCAGGGTGGGGGTCCCCAGTTCAAATATGTTTATTTTGGGAGTCATGGCCTAAAAAAGTTTGAGAACTCACGCACACACGCACATTTGATCCCCAGCTCAATGCATGCATGCATGCATGCATACATACATACCAGAGATTGCGTTAGACCGGGAATTGCCGGATTTGACCGATTTTTTATGGCCAAGACCGAAAAATAAAATTCCTCCCGGACATCCTGACCGATTGAAAAACCAATGGTCATTTATCATTATCGCCGTCTGCTCCTCATGCGCAGGCTGCCTGCCTCTCTCTCTCTCTCTCTCTCTCTCTCTCTCTCTCTCTCTCTCTCTCTCTCGCTCTTTCTCTCTCTCTCTCTCTCTCTCTCTCTCTCTCTCGCTCGCTCGCCCGCGCGCTCCCCCGTTCTCTCTCTCTCTCTTTCTCTCTCTCGCTCGCTCATTTCAGTGTCAGTTTGCGATGCACGCACAGCATGTAAAGCCATGGGAATTAAGGAATGCACGCACGGTCAGCAATCAACCCATAAACAAACATTATACACTTGATTGAAGTTATGAGGAGAGGAGATGGAGTGGAGACAGTAGGAAGAACAAAGCCTTTTCAACTCTCCCAAAGTTGCATAACATGGACGCACTGTCACCACTCGACAGTGAGTATTGGATTAATTGCTGGCCAGATGAATATCAACCTTTTCATTATTCTGAAGTCAAGACATGGTATTGTATTGTTGGCATGAAACATGATGCAACAGAAAGACGTTGTTGTGAAAGCAGTGTGCGTGTGCCACATGCAGACAGCCTGCGCGAACAGCGCGATTAGTCCAATATAATTAATTCCCTTATGCAAGATTGAAGCGTTTTTTTCTTTTTAGCCTATACTTTTTCATTCAATTTGTTTTCAGTCCCAACTATGCAGTAGGCCTAATACTTTAACTGTTGCTATTGGCTGTTTGTGCACCTGCTTGTAATGTATGCATTAAAATGATTATGTCCGGTATATTCTTCAGATGTCCGGTAAATTTTAATCATGCCGGTCACGGTGACCGGCAGTTAAAAATCCTAGCGCAATCACTGATACATACATGCATGCACACATGCATGCACACCTGCATACTGTATATACATGCATGTATACATGCACACATGCATGCATGCATGCATTGAGCTGAGGATAAAACATGAGTACATGAATGCATACAGTACATACATACATGCATACATGCATACATGCATACATGCATACATACAGTACATACAGACAGGACAGACAGACAGACAGACAGACAGACAGACAGACAGACAGACAGACAGACAGACATACCTTCTGACCACCATCACGTTGTCCTGTGTTGGGTGGACCATCCTCCTTTGCATTTCTTCTGGCAGGGGATTTCTGAGAAGACACCGCAGCACTGGCTGTTGGATCCACCTAGAAAAATAAAATGAATAAAGGAATAACCAAAATGCACACACAAATTAAACTACACTGATTTGTTATACACCTACACAAAGAAAGGGTACACTTTTTGAAGTCACATGTTATATAACTGATTGTTATTACTTAGCCACTCAAACCCCAGCTTCTATAATGTGGAGAGACATTAGCCAAAAATAGCAGATCTACATGCTCACAACGTGAGGCTTTTTGAACTTGTAGATTGGCTATTTTCACTATGTTTGAAGTAGGGCTAAAGTGGTTACTTCATAATGTACTGTAAGTAATGTATGTATGCGTGTATGCATTCACACACACACACACACACACACACACACACACACACACACACACACACACACACACACACACACACACACACACACTCATGTTTTATAACAAAAAACCTGAGTACATGCATGCATACATACATACATACATACATACATACATTAGGGCATTCACGAATAGTGATTTTTAGTATTCGAATGATTCAACCTCAAAGTATCCGAATAGTCGAATATCGACAGGAAAGGCCAAACTATCAAATATTAAATAAGCAAGAGGTGAACATTGTGAAAATAGCAGATCTACATGCTCACAACGCCTTGCATTGCGAGGCGTTGTGAGCATGTAGATCTGCTATTTTCACAATATTTAGCTGCGGAACAGAGTCACATTAAATGTAATACCTACAATTCCAAGTGCTTGTCAGGGTGGGGGTCCCCAGTTCAAATATGTTTATTTTGGGAGTCATGGCCTAAAAAAGTTTGAGAACTCACGCACGCACGCACGCACGCACGCACATTTGATCCCCAGCTCAGTGCTGTATACATGTATACATGCATACATGCCATGCATGCATGCATGCATTGAGCTGGGGATAAAACATGAGTACATGAATCCATACAGTACATACATACATACATGCATACATACAGTACAGACAGACAGACAGACAGACAGACAGACAGACAGACAGACAGACAGACATACATACATACATACCTTCTGACCACCATCACGTTGTCCTGTGTTGGGTGGACCATCCTCCTTTGCATTTCTTCTGGCAGGGGATTTCTGAGAAGACACCGCAGCACTGGCTGTTGGATCCACCTAGAAAAATAAAATGAATAAAGGAATAACCAAAATGCACAAACAAATTAAACTACACTGATTTGTTATACACCTACACAAAGAAAGGGTACACTTTTTGAAGTCACATGTTATATAACTGATTGTTATTACTTAACCACTCAAACCCCAGCTTCTATAATGTGGAGAGACATTAGCCAAACATAGCAGATCTACATGCTCACAACGTGAGGCTTTTTGAACTTGTAGATTGGCTATTTTCACTATGTTTGAAATAGGGCTAAAGTGGTTACTACATAATGTACTGTAAGTAATGTATGTATGCGTGTATGCATTCACACACACACACACACACACACACACACACACACACACACACACACACACACACACACACACACACACACACACACGCACACACACACACACACACACACACACACACACACACACACACACTCATGTTTTATAACATAAAACCTGAGTACATGCATGCATACATACATACATACATACATACATTAGGGCATTCACGAACAGTGATTTTTAGTATTCGAATTATTCAACCTCAAAGTATCTGAATAGTCGAATATCGACAGGAAAGGCCAAACTATCAAATATTAAGTAAGCAAGAGGTGAACATTGTGAAAATAGCAGATCTACATGCTCACAACGCCTTGCATTGCGAGGCGTTGTGAGCATGTAGATCTGCTATTTTCACAATATTTAGCTGCGGAACCGAGTCACATTAAATGTAATACCTACAATTCCAAGTGCTTGTCAGGGTGGGGGTCCCCAGTTCAAATATGTTTATTTTGGGAGTCATGGCCTAAAAAAGTTTGAGAACTCACGCACGCACGCACATTTGATCCCCAGCTCAGTGCATGCATGCATGCATGCGTGCATGCATACATGCATGCACACACACATACATGCATGCACACCTCCATACTGTATACATGTATACATGCATGCATGCATGCATGCATTGAGCTGGCGATAAAACATGAGTACATGAATCCATACAGTACATACATACATACATGCATACATACAGTACATACAGACAGACAGACAGACAGACAGACAGACATACATACCTTCTGACCACCATCACGTTGTCCTGTGTTGGGTGGACCATCCTCCTTTGCATTTCTTCTGGCAGGGGATTTCTGAGAAGACACCGCAGCACTGGCTGTTGGATCCACCTAGACAATAAAATGAATAAAGGAATAACCAAAATGCACACACAAATTAAACTACACTGATTTGTTATACACCTACACAAAGAAAGGGTACACTTTTTGAAGTCACATGTTATATAACTGATTGTTATTACTTAACCACTCAAACCCCAGCTTCTATAATGTGGAGAGACATTAGCCAAAAATAGCAGATCTACATGCTCACAACGTGAGACTTTTTGAACTTGTAGATTGGCTATTTTCACTATGTTCGAAATAGGGCTTAAGTGGTTACTTCATAATGTACTGTAAGTAATCTATGTATGAGTGTATGCATTCACACACACACACACACACACACACACACACACACACACACACACACACACACACACACACACACACACACACACACACACACACACACACACCTCCACCTTTGCTACGTCTTTCCTGGCAGGATATTTCCCAGAAGGCAGCTCAACACGTGTCGTTGCCTCCACCTTAAGACAAAATAAAAACAATAGATGCACACAAAAGTGAACTACACTGAGATTGTGTTGACATAATGTCTGCACCTGGTGCAATGTCCACTAGATCAATACTACCAAATACAACTATTCATGAATGACCCAAAATAACATTGAATGTGGCACACACACACACACACACACACACACACACACACACACACACACACACACACACACACACACACACATACACACACACACACACACACACACACACACACACACACACACACACACACACACACACACACAAACAAGCTCATAGCGTGACACGCTGTGAGCTTGTAGATGGTCTCTTTTCATTACATTAGAAATAGGTCTTAAGTGGTTAATTTGTGTATGTATGCATGCACCTTCTTATCTGGACACTCATCTGGAACAGTGAACTGCTGGCTCTGTCCAGTACAGGGTGACACTGTAAAAAACACATACAGATAACATTATCAATTAACCTGTACACATTATACATGTAAAACACAATAATTACAGACCTCCACAATGAGAGAGAGAGAGAGAGAGAGAGAGAGAGAGAGGAGGGGGGGGGGTCATGCAACACAACTATAGACTGTACACAACGATATGCACTGTACTGTACACAATACAGGATATAAGATGTTATTTTGATGGAGGGAGGGGGTGGCCTACATACCTGCATGACTGCCACTGTAGGCCTGCTCACTATTCGTACGAGGCATCTAAAAGCATAGAGACACAAAATAATTAATATTTATATTACAAGAGACTTCAGCTGACAATGATCACACAATTACATCTTTACAGACAGCTAATATGCAACATTAGTATAGCTACCATGTACCTGTGTTTATTATACAGTTATCGCAATTAACCTAATCCTCTGTTACAAGTAAAAGTCTGTACTTCAAAATGTCCTTGAGTAAAAGTACAAAAAAAGAGCTTGTAGATCGGCTGTTTTCACTACATTTGAAATATGGCTTAAGTGGTTACTTCGAATAATGTACTGTAAGTGGTTAAGGTATGCATTCACACACACACACACACACACACACACACACACACACACACACACACACACACACACACACACACACACACACACACACACACACACACGTACCTCTGCCTTTGCAACGTCTTTCCTGGCAGGAGATTTCCCAAAAGACAGCTCAATGCTTGTTGTTGCCTCCACCTAAAAACAAAATAAAAACAAAAAATGTATAAAATGCACACACAAATGAAACTCCACTGATATTGTGTTGTCATGTTAACGTCTACACTTGATGTACAAAAAAAAGGCCACCAACAACAATTATTTAACACAAAATAACAGATGGCTGTGTGCACACACACACACACACACACACACACACACACACACACACACACACACACACACACACACACACACACACCTCCGCCTTTGCTATGTCTTTCCTGGCAGGATATTTCCCAGAAGGCAGCTCAAAACGTGTCGTTGCCTCCACCTTAAGACAAAATAAAAACAATAGATGCACACAAAAGTGAACTACACTGAGATTGTGTTGACATAATGTCTGCACCTGGTGCAATGTCCACTAGATCAATACTACCAAATATAGTATACGTGTTGTGAGCTTGTAGATGGTCTCTTTTCATTACATTAGAAATAGGTCTTAAGTGGTTAATTCATGTATGTATGCATGCACCTTCTTATCTGGACACTCATCTGGAACAGTGAACTGCTGGCTCTGTCCAGTACAGGGTGACACTGTAAAAAACACATACAGATAACATTATCAATTAACCTGTACACATTATACATGTAAAACACAATAATTACAATGAGAGAGACTCTGTTTTGTCATGGAACACCAATGTAGAGTGTACACAACTAGTGTACACAACATATAAGAACGTCTTTTGGTGGGGGAGGGAGGGGGTTGCCTATATACCTGTATGACAGCCACTGTAGGCCTGCTGAGGCTCACTATTCAGAGGGACACCCTTCCTTTCAGCCTCTCTTTTCTTGGCTGCCTCAGAACGCCGGTGGGACTTAGTACGAGGCATCTGAAAGTATAGAGGCACAAAATAATTAATATTGACATTACAAGAGACTTCAGCTGAAAATGATAAAACAATGACATCTTTACAGACAGCTAATATGCAATGTTTGGAACATCTTGCTAAATGATACCCAAATAAACCTGATCAGAGAGAGAGAGAGAGTCCGGAATTGAACATTTAGTTGAGTAAAAGTACAAACAAGTAGGCTATAGGTATCAAAATGTACTTAAAGTAACAAAAGTATACACATCTTTTGAAAATAGCAGATCTACAAGCTCACAATATGTCGGCATGCTATGCGTTGTGAGCTTGTAGATCTGCTATTTTCAAATAAAACATACAGATAGCTTAAGTCATTCAAGTTGCCTACTTCAGTAAAGTACAATACTTAAGTACAGTACTTCAGTAAGTACTTAGTTACCATAATCAAACTAATGTGTGAAACACACAGGTGTGCATTACAATGCTACTAATTAAGCATGCATTCTATACTGCTGCTTAAATGGAACAGAGCCTAATTAGAAGCTACAATATAGCTGTGTTTACTATACACTTATTACAATGTTAACCTAATACTCTGTTGCAAGTTAAAGTCCAGAATACAAAATGTACTTGAATAAAAGTACAAAAAAGTATTGGTATAAAAATGTACTTAAAGTACCAAAAGTATAGAGATATTTAGAAAATAGCAGATCTACAAGCTCACAACAAGTCACCATGCTAAGTGTGAGCTTGTAGATCTGCTATTTTCAAATCAAATATATATAGAGAGCTTAAGTCATCCAAGTACTCTGCTAAAATAAAACTACTCAAGTACAGTACTTGAGTAAATAGAACTTAGTTATGTTAACACTAACAGTATGGTAAACACACAGGTGTTACCATTACAATGGACTACTAATTAAGCCTGCATTCTATGCTGCTTCAATAGAACAGAGCTTTAATTAGTAGCTAGCATACACCTGTGTTTACTATTATTCACCTTTCTACTATTATTGCAATGTCAACCTAATAATGTTACAAGTAAAAGTCCGGAATTCAACATGTACTTGGGTAAAAGTATTTTGGTATCAAAATGTACTCAAAGTACCAAAAGGATAGAAATATTTTGAAAATAGCAGATCTACAAGCTCACAACATGCCACCAAGTATTGTGAGCTTGGAGAACTGCTATTTTCAAACAAAACATACTGAAGTACTCCATTAAAGTAAAACTACTCGAGTACAGTACTTCAGTGAGTACTTAAAACATAAACAAACGAATGTGTGAAACAAACAGCTGTTAGCAATACAATGCTACTAATTAAGCCTGTGTTCAATAGCCTACTGATACTCAAATGGAACAGAGCTTAATTAGTAGCTACAGTAGGCTACAGCTGTGTTTACTATACACTTATTACAATGTCAACATGTTGTCAATATAAAAACGACAATTATATCATTTAAAATACAATTAATAATGTAACTGCACCTCAAATGCTTGTATACATAACAAGCACAGCAACATGAGAAGCAACATTATGCATGCTGTCTGTGAATTCAACATGAATTAGGATGCTAAAGCTCCCTATGTCTGTCTATTGATGAAAAAACAGGCGATAAAGGGTATATCATTCATAAACACTTCAGAATGAAAACATTCTAAACCTTACCTTGTCAAAAGTCCTCTGTTTCCTCCAAGTAAAAGCGTTGTTTGTTTATTTATGACGCTCCTCTCTCTCTGTGTACATCTCTGTCAGCTGTCACACAGCACCTCCTCTCCTCAAAGAACGAAATTGCCGCGGTGTGAAACGGTCAACCCAAACACAATAGACTCAGAAGGAAGTGGGGGTGTTTGCTCTGGTCAGTCATGAATATTAACGAGGCACATTAACTGTATAGATATGTTTCAACGTGATATGATCATTTACATTATTTGAATTAAAGAAACAGAGCTGGTATGTTCAATTATTTTTCGCTGAAACTATCCAGTCAGTCTAGAATTAGCACACCCCTCATGACAAACATGGAATGGTTCAGTCCTACCCACTTGCTGCCACCAGAAGCCTTTCCCTTTTTCCGCCACTAGGGGGAGGTGTTATGCGGAGAAAAGCTAAAGCATGACTAATGAACAAATTAAAGCATGAATACTAAATAAATAAATAAGTGGATTAATAACAGACCTTCCTAAGTTCTGAAAGAAAAGGTGTACATTAAAAAGTATCTAATATACAAAACAAGTCATATTGCAAAGTGTGGTGAGCTTGTAGATCTGCTATTTTTACTATTATGTATGTATTTGTGTGGTTTCTGGTTACATTTTAATGCTTATTAAAGGACCACTTCACCATTTTTTTCTGTTTTACTAGTGTTCAGTTTATTTTTTTATTCTATTATTATGTTCTGAAGGTGCTTCAGTGGTTCTCAGTAGTGGGGTTCCAAATGGACCTTTGGCCTATAGGTACTCAGAGCAGCCTGTACGGTATTATACAAACCACAACAAACAACCATTGTGGTTCCATTTGTATACCCAAGAGTTGTGGGGTACTTGAAATTAAGTTTGAGAACCACTGCTGTATACTCTATTCATTTACTATTTACCATTTGGCTGTATAGTAAGTTCTCAGTTATACAGTATGTTCTGTGTTGGTTCTTAGCTATATATATTTGACTTTAAATAAACAGGTGTTTTATTCTCCATTCTGTTGAGAAAGAATTAGATTCTGGTGTCATGTTATATGTGAGCTAATTGTTTGCCCACCCTAATTGCTCAGATCAGTCTAGAAATTAATATTCATGACATATAGGGGACACTATGTATATTTCTTCTCTCTTTTTTTGAGTATCTTGCTCTTTTACTGTGTACACACTGTACACATTTCTCTGTGACTGTAAATAACCTTAAACTGCTGTGCTGTCTCCGGGCGACTGATTTCCCCTTGGGATAATAATCCATCTAATCAGTTAAGTGATTATAACAATTAATCAATCCATTAGAATACATATTGTGGGTGAATAATTTTAAATATATATATATATATATATATATATATATATATATATATATATATATATATATATATATATATTTATATTGATGTGAACATTATATATCTACAAGCTTTGAGCTTGGGTCAACATATTAAAAAGGCTTCCACAAAATGTCAAGTTTAAAAAAAATAGCCAATCTACAAGCTCGCAGCGCTTGTGTTTGAGGCGATGGCTCATTGTTCAGGTGCCAAACTAACTAGTAGCCACAGGTGTGACTGCTTAATCATCAGCATCCCTGCCAGAGGATTCTGAAGAGTGTTAGGCCTTATGTCAAATCTGATATGTCTCAAATCTAAAACATCTGAAACATGTAGTCAAGATCTGAGTTGGTTTCCCCAGTCTGAACAAGGTTAAGGAAAGTGGTTGTTGAGCAGAGTTCTACTTTGGTTCACAGGGAACAGCAACAATATGTTGTTTATTTTCCGTTGCATGGGATAGAATTTTGCTCATCGGGCAAGGAGGTAGTGAGGCTTCTTCACGGTCAGGCTATGGTCTTTATAATCAGTGACACATAACCAAGTCCTGCTGAGACTTGAGGCCAGAGGGCTCTCAGAGATCTTACTGCTGCACCATCCAAACAGAGACTGATGCCAGGGCAGGCAATATTTATAGCAGGGCCACTAACGAGAAGGGAGTGAGGACAGGTGTGATTGATTGGGAGGATCCAATCCATGTAATATGGGGAGGGTGGTAACTGACAGTCCACACTGTTGTTTAACTGTATTGGTATCGCCATGCAGTGCTGTTAAAGGATGGTTAACCCTTTGAGACCTGTTTCAACTATTAAAAATAGAAGATATACAAGCTCACAGTGCTGCACCGCGTTCTGCGCTGCGAGCTTGTAGATCTGCTTTTTTGGAAGAAAAAATAATAATCATGACAATTTGAGCAAGTCTTTGAATATACTGACCCAATTCTATAAATATCTCCAACGTTTCTGAAAAACCTGTGTTTCTATGTCAGTGGTGCTCAAACATTTAACATTTTATATCAAGGACCCCAATCTCAAAATATTACAGAGACCCACAGAAGCAGAATTTGAGTTACAATCGCTTTAATGATACCATGATACTTTATGTACTGTGTGGGTCAGATTCTGTCACCTGCCCTCACTGGCCTCGCAAGGCAGACTACCGTTTGACGTACAAACTTGTGGGTGGTGTCACTCTTGTGATTGGCTGCTGCCCCTTGTGACGTGGGTTTAGCTGCGAGGGCCCGGTCATTGCTGCTTGCAGCTTTAATTAGGGCCCGAGCACACAGTGTGAGGACCCTATTGTAATTGCAAAGATTATTATTATTCTTCCCCCTAAAGAATCGCGTTTTTGAGGCGCAAAACGTACTCCAAAAGTTGCGCAACTTTGCAAGCACATCACAAGTGGCGAAAAATTACGTATTTAAAAAAAAAAAAAAGTGGGCGGGGCCTAATTGCGCAACAGCGCCCCCTACAAAATTTCAACGCAACAGCCCCACTAGACGGTTTCACCCACAAGTACAAAAATCGGTACACATCTGTATTGTGTCCGGACTCACAAAAAAGTCTCTCGGCGCCACGTCCGAAACCAAACAGGAAGTCAGCCATTTTGAATAATTAGTGGCGTTTTGGTGTATTTTTGGACGTTTTCATGTGTCGCACTTTAACGAACTCCTCCTAGGGGGTTAATCGGATCAACTTCAAGTTCGCTCGGCATACTCAAGACACCTTAACGATGAAAAGTTGTGCGAATCGTGAGTTTTCGTAAAACGGCGTGCCCGTGGCGTAGCGTCAAACTTCCTTCACCAAACAGGAAGTGCCCCCTCTTCTGATTGGTCCATACTTCATTGTTCCTTTTTTTGGCTGTTACTCATCAACCGTTTATCGTACAGAGTTGTGGCTGGTATCATATGACTTGATTAAGAGTCCTTAACCTTAATTGACGCTTCCTCCGCCAAACAGGAAGTGCCCTTCACCAAACAGGAAGTGCCTCTATAACTCATGAACCGTTTGTCGTACAGACTCGCGGCTGGTGTCATAACATTTTTTTTTTTCTCAACATTTTTTTTCTCAATTTTTTTTCTCAAATTTTTTTTTTTCTCAAATTTTTTTTTTCTCAAATTTTTTTTTCTCAAATTTTTTTTTCTCAAATTTTTTTTTCTCAAATTTTTTTTTCTCAAATTTTTTTTCTCAATTTTTTTTTTCAAAATTTTTTTTTTCCTCAAATTTTTTTTTTCTCAAATTTTTTTTTCTCAAATTTTTTTTCTCAAATTTTTTTTTCTCAAATTTTTTTTTCTCAATTTTTTTTTTCTCAAATTTTTTTTCTCAAATTTTTTTTCTCAACATTTTTTTTTCTCAATTTTTTTTTTCTCAAATTTTTTTTTCTCAAATTTTTTTTTCTCAATTTTTTTTTTCTTAATTTTTTTTTTCCTCAAAATTTTTTTTTTCTCAAATTTTTTTTCTCAAATTTTTTTTCTCAAATTTTTTTTTCTCAAATTTTTTTTTCTCAAATTTTTTTTTCTCAAATTTTTTTTTTCTCAATTTTTTTTTTCTTAATTTTTTTTTCCTCAAAATTTTTTTTTCTCAAATTTTTTTTCTCAATTTTTTTTTTTCTCACATTTTTTTTTCTCAATTTTTTTTTCTCAAAACATTTTTTTCTCAAAAATTTTTTTTCTCAACATTTTTTTTTCTCAAATTTTTTTTTCTCAAATTTTTTTTTGAGAAAAACGTTAAACTATCGTTAAAGTGCGACCCGTGATAGCGGCCAAAAATGCGCCAAAACGCCACTAATTAGTCGAAATGGCTGACTTCCTGTTTGGTTTCTGATTGGCTGCTGGCCTTGTGACGTGGGAAGAGCTCCGAGGGCCCGTCCATTGCTGCTTGCAGCTTTAATTATTATTATTCTTCCCCCTAAAGAATCGCGTTTTTGAGGCGCAAAACGTACTCCAAAAGTTGCGCAACTTTGCAAGCACATCACAAGTGGCGAAAAATTACGTATTTAAAAAAAAAAAAAAGTGGGCGGGGCCTAATTGCGCAACAGCGCCCCCTACAAAATTTCAACGCAACAGCCCCACTAGACGGTTTCACCCACAAGTACAAAAATCGGTACACATCTGTATTGTGTCCGGACTCACAAAAAAGTCTCTCGGCGCCACGTCCGAAACCAAACAGGAAGTCAGCCATTTTGACTAATTAGTGGCGTTTTGGTGTATTTTTGGACGTTTTCATGTGTCGCACTTTAACGAACTCCTCCTAGGGGGTTAATCGGATCAACTTCAAGTTCGCTCGGCATACTCAAGACACCTTAACGATGAAAAGTTGTGCGAATCGTGAGTTTTCGTAAAACGGCGTGCCCGTGGCGTAGCGTCAAACTTCCTTCACCAAACAGGAAGTGCCCCCTCTTCTGATTGGTCCATACTTCATTGTTCCTTTTTTTGGCTGTTACTCATCAACCGTTTATCGTACAGAGTTGTGGCTGGTATCATATGACTTGATTAAGAGTCCTTAACCTTAATTGACGCTTCCTCCGCCAAACAGGAAGTGCCCTTCACCAAACAGGAAGTGCCTCTATAACTCATGAACCGTTTGTCGTACAGACTCGCGGCTGGTGTCATAACATTTTTTTTTTCTCAACATTTTTTTTCTCAATTTTTTTTCTCAAAAATTTTTTTTTCTCAAATTTTTTTTTCCTCAAATTTTTTTTTCTCAAATTTTTTTTTCTAAATTTTTTTTTTCTCAATTTTTTTTTTCTTAATTTTTTTTTTCTCAAAATTTTTTTTTCTCAAATTTTTTTTCTGATTTTTTTTTTAAATTAATGCTAATGCTAAAAAATGCTAATGCTAACACATGCTAATGCTAACAAATGCTAATGCTAACATGCTAATGCTAACAAATGCTAATGCTAACATGCTAATGCTAACATGCTAATGCTAACAAATGCTAATTTTAACAAATGCTAATGCTAACACATGCTAATGCTAACATGCTAATGCTAACACATGCTAATGCTAACACATGCTAATGCTAATGCTAACAAATGCTAATGCTAATGCTAACACATGCTAATGCTAACACATGCTAATGCTAATACATGCTAATGCTAACAAATGCTAATGCTAATGCTAACACATGCTAATGCTAACAAATGCTAACACATGCTAATAATAACAAATGTTAAAAAATGCTAATGCTAACGTTAACAAATGCTAATGCTAACACATGCTAATGCTAACAAATGCTAATGCTGATTCTTAAATTCTAATGCTAATTGGCTGCTACCCCTTGTGACGTGGGTAGATCTCCGAGGGCCCGGTCATTGCTGCTTGCAGCTTTAATTAGGGCCCGAGCACACACAGTGTGAGGACCCTATTGTAATTGCAAAGATTATTATTATTATTATTATTATTTTCCCGAAAGTAAATCGCGTTTTTGAGGCGCAAAACGTACTCAAAAAGTTGCGCAACTTTGCACACACATCACAAGTGGCGAAAATGTAAGTATTTAAAAAAAAATAAAAGGGGGCGTGGCCTAATGGCGCAACAGCGCCCCCTACAAAACTTCGTGCCTCAAGCCCCACCATACGGTTTCACCTACACGTACGAAAATCGGTACACATCTGTATTGTGTCCGGACTCACAAAAAAGTCTCTCGGCGCCACGTCCGAAACCAAACAGGAAGTCAGCCATTTTGACTAATTAGTGGCGTTTTGGTGTATTTTTGGCCGTTTTCACGTGTCGCACTTTAACGAACTCCTCCTAGGGGGTTAATCGGATCAACTTCAAGTTCGCTCGGCATACTCAAGACACCTTAACGATGAAAAGTTGTGCGAATCGTGAGTTTTCGTAAAACGGCGTGCCCGTGGCGTAGCGTCAAACTTCCTTCACCAAACAGGAAGTGCCCCCTCTTCTGATTGGTCCATACTTCATTGTTCCTTTTTTTGGCTGTTACTCATCAACCGTTTATCGTACAGAGTTGTGGCTGGTATCATATGACTTGATTAAGAGTCCTTAACCTTAATTGACGCTTCCTTCGCCAAACAGGAAGTGCCCTTCACCAAACAGGAAGTGCCTCTATAACTCATGAACCGTTTGTCGTACAGACTCGCGGCTGGTGTCATAACATTTTTTTTTCTCGAAATTTTTTTTTTCTCAATTTTTTTTTTCTCAAATTTTTTTTTCTCAAAAAATTTTTTTTCTCAAATTTTTTTTTCTCAAATTTTTTTTTCTCAAATTTTTTTTTCTCAAATTTTTTTTTCTCAAATTTTTTTTTCTCAAATTTTTTTTTTCTCAAATTTTTTTTTTCTCAAAATTTTTTTTTTCTCAAAAAATTTTTTTTCTCAAAAATTTTTTTTCTCAATTTTTTTTTCTCAAAATTTTTTTTTTCTCAAATTTTTTTTTCCTCAAATTTTTTTTTCTCAATTTTTTTTTCTCAAATTTTTTTTTACTCAATTTTTTTTTTCTCAAAAATTTTTTTTTTACCCCTTGTGATGTGGGTAGATCTCCGAGGGCCCGGTCATTGCTGCTTGCAGCTTTAATTAGGGCCCGAGCACACACAGTGTGAGGACCCTATTGTAATTGCAAAGATTATTATTATTCTTCCCCCTAAAGAATCGCGTTTTTGAGGCGCAAAACGTACTCCAAAAGTTGCGCAACTTTGCAAGCACATCACAAGTGGCGAAAAATTACGTATTTAAAAAAAAAAAAAAGTGGGCGGGGCCTAATTGCGCAACAGCGCCCCCTACAAAATTTCAACGCAACAGCCCCACTAGACGGTTTCACCCACAAGTACAAAAATCGGTACACATCTGTATTGTGTCCGGACTCACAAAAAAGTCTCTCGGCGCCACGTCCGAAACCAAACAGGAAGTCAGCCATTTTGACTAATTAGTGGCGTTTTGGTGTATTTTTGGACGTTTTCATGTGTCGCACTTTAACGAACTCCTCCTAGGGGGTTAATCGGATCAACTTCAAGTTCGCTCGGCATACTCAAGACACCTTAACGATGAAAAGTTGTGCGAATCGTGAGTTTTCGTAAAACGGCGTGCCCGTGGCGTAGCGTCAAACTTCCTTCACCAAACAGGAAGTGCCCCCTCTTCTGATTGGTCCATACTTCATTGTTCCTTTTTTTGGCTGTTACTCATCAACCGTTTATCGTACAGAGTTGTGGCTGGTATCATATGACTTGATTAAGAGTCCTTAACCTTAATTGACGCTTCCTCCGCCAAACAGGAAGTGCCCTTCACCAAACAGGAAGTGCCTCTATAACTCATGAACCGTTTGTCGTACAGACTCGCGGCTGGTGTCATAACATTTTTTTTTTCTCAACATTTTTTTTCTCAATTTTTTTTCTCAATTTTTTTTTTCTCAAATTTTTTTTTTCTCAAATTTTTTTTTCTCAAATTTTTTTTTCTCAAATTTTTTTTTCTCAAATTTTTTTTTTCTCAATTTTTTTTTTCTTAATTTTTTTTTTCCTCAAAATTTTTTTTTCTCAAATTTTTTTTTTCTCAAATTTTTTTCTCAAATTTTTTTTTTCTCAAATTTTTTTTTCTCAATTTTTTTTTCTCAAAACATTTTTTTCTCAAAAATTTTTTTTCTCAACATTTTTTTTTCTCAAATTTTTTTTTCTCAAATTTTTTTTCTCAATTTTTTTTTGAGAAAAACGTTAAACTATCGTTAAAGTGCGACCCGTGATAGCGGCCAAAAATGCGCCAAAACGCCACTAATTAGTCGAAATGGCTGACTTCCTGTTTGGTTTCTGATTGGCTGCTGGCCTTGTGACGTGGGAAGAGCTCCGAGGGCCCGTCCATTGCTGCTTGCAGCTTTAATTATTATTATTCTTCCCGATAAAGAATCGCATTTTTGAGGGGCAAAACGTACTCCAAAAGTTGCGGAACTTTGCAAGCACATTACACGTGGCGAAAATTTACGTAATTCAAAAAAAAAAAAAAGGGGGCGTGGCTAATTGCGCAACAGCGCCCCCTACAAAACTTTGTGCCTCAAGCCCCACCATACGATTTCACCTACACGTACGAAAATCGGTACACATCTGTATCGTGTCCGGACTCACAAAAAAGTCTCTCGGCACCACGTCCGAAACCAAACAGGAAGTCAGCCATTTTGACTAATTAGTGGCGTTTTGGTGTATTTTTGGACGTTTTCACGTGTCGCACTTTAACGAACTCCTCCTAGGGGGTAAATCGGATCAACTTCAAGTTCGCTCGGCATACTCAAGACACCTTCACGATGAAAAGTTGTGCGAATCATGAGTTTTCGTAAAACGGCGAGCCCGTGGCGTAGCGTCAAACTTCCTTCACCAAACAGGAAGTGCCCCCTCTTCTGATTGGTCCATACTTCATTTTTCCTTTTTTTGGCTGTTACTCATCAACCGTTTATCGTACAGAGTTGTGGCTGGTATCATATGACTTGACTAAGTGTCCTTCACCTTAATTGGTTTAACTAAGCCCCGCCCCCTCTTCTGATTGGCCGAAACTTGATTGTTCCTTTTTTGGCTGTTACTCATCAACCGTTTATCGTACAGAGTTGTGGCTGGTATCATATGACTTGATTAAGAGTCCTTAACCTTAATTGACGCTTCCTTCGCCAAACAGGAAGTGCCCTTCACCAAACAGGAAGTGCCTCTATAACTCATGAACCGTTTGTCGTACAGACTCGCGGCTGGTGTCATAATTTTTTTTTTCTCAACATTTTTTTTTCTCACTTTTTTTTTCTCAAAATTTTTTTTTCTCAATTTTTTTTTCTCAAATTTTTTTTTCAAAAATTTTTTTTTTCTCAAATTTTTTTTTCTCAAATTTTTTTTTCTCAATTTTTTTTTTCTCAAATTCTTTTTCATTTTTTTTTCTCAAATTTTTTTTCTAAAAATTTTTTTTCTCAATTTTTTTTTTCTAATTTTTTTTTTCTCAAATTTTTTTTTCTCACATTTTTTTTTCTCAATTTTTTTTTCTCAAAATTTTTTTTTCCCCAAGTTTTTTTTCTAAAATTTTTTTTTCTCAATTTTTTTTTTCTAATTTTTTTTTTCTCAATTTTTTTTTTCTCACATTATTTTTTCTCAATTTTTTTTTCTCAAAATTTTTTTTTCCCCAAGTTTTTTTTCTCAAAAATTTTTTTTTCTCAATTTTTTTTTTCTCAAACATTTTTTTTTGAGAAAAACTTTAAACTATCGTTAAAGTGCGACCCGTGATAACGGCCAAAAATGCGCCAAAACGCCACTAATTAGTCGAAATGGCTGACTTCCTGTTTGGTTTCTGATTGGCTGCTGGCCTTGTGACGTGGGTAGAGCTGCGAGGGCCCGGTCATTGCTGCTTGCAGCTTTAATTAGGGCCCGAGCACACACAGTGTGAGGACCCTATTGTAATTGCAAAGATTATTATTAGGGCCCGAGCACACACAGTGTGAGGACCCTATTGTAATTGCAAAGATTATTAGGGCCCGAGCACACACAGTGTGAGGACCCTATTGTATTTGCAAAGATTATTAGGGCCCGAGCACACACAGTGTGAGGACCCTATTGTAATTGCAAAGATTATTAGGGCCCGAGCACACACAGTGTGTGAGGACCCTATTGTATTTGCAAAGATTATTATTAGGGCCCGAGCACACACAGTGTGTGAGGACCCTATTGTATTTGCAAAGATTATTATTATTATTATTATTATTTTCCCGAAAGTAAATCGCGTTTTTGAGGCGCCAAACGTACTCCAAAAGTTGCGCAACTTTGCAAGCACATTACAAGTGGCGAAAATGTACGTATTTAAAAAAAAATAAAAGGGGGCGTGGCCTAATGGCGCAACAGCGCCCCCTACAAAACTTTGTGCCTCAAGCCCCACCATACGGTTTCACCTACACGTACGAAAATCGGTACACATCTGTATCGTGTCCGGACTCACAAAAAAGTCTCTCGGCGCCACGTCCGAAACCAAACAGGAAGTCAGCCATTTTGACTAATTAGTGGCGTTTAGGTGTATTTTTGGCCATTTTCACGTGTCGCACTTTAACGAACTCCTCCTAGGGGGTTAATCGGATCAACTTCAAGTTCGCTCGGCATACTCAAGACACCTTAACGATGAAAAGTTGTGCGAATCGTGAGTTTTCGTAAAACGGCGTGCCCGTGGCGTAGCGTCAAACTTCCTTCACCAAACAGGAAGTGCCCCCTCTTCTGATTGGTCCATACTTCATTGTTCCTTTTTTTGGCTGTTACTCATCAACCGTTTATCGTACAGAGTTGTGGCTGGTATCATATGACTTGATTAAGAGTCCTTAACCTTAATTGACGCTTCCTCCGCCAAACAGGAAGTGCCCTTCACCAAACAGGAAGTGCCTCTATAACTCATGAACCGTTTGTCGTACAGACTCGCGGCTGGTGTCATAACATTTTTTTTTCTCAACATTTTTTTTCTCAATTTTTTTTTTCTCAAAAATTTTTTTTTCTCAAATTTTTTTTTTTCTCAAATTTTTTTTTCTCAAATTTTTTTTTCTCAAATTTTTTTTTTCTCAATTTTTTTTTTCTCAATTTTTTTTTTCTTAATTTTTTTTTCCTCAACATTTTTTTTTCTCAAATTTTTTTTCTCAAATTTTTTTTTTCTCAAATTTTTTTTTCTCAAATTTTTTTTTCTCAAATTTTTTTTTCTCAAATTTTTTTTTTCTCAAAATTTTTTTTTTCAAATTTTTTTTTTCTCAAATTTTTTTTTCTCAAATTTTTTTTCTCAAATTTTTTTTTCAAAATTTTTTTCTCTCAATTTTTTTTTCTCAATTTTTTTTTCCTCAATTTTTTTTTCTCAATTTTTTCTCAACTTTTTTTTTCCTCAATTTTTTTTTCTCAAAAATGTTGCTAATGCTAATGCTAACATGCTAATGCTAATGCTAAAAAATGCTAATGCTAACTAATGCTAACATGCTAATGCTGACAAATTCTAATGCTAACATGCTAATGTTTACACATGTTAATGCTAACAAATGCTAATGCTAACATGCTAATGCTAATGCTAACAAATGCTAATGCTAACATGCTAATGCTAACACATGCTAATGCTAACATGCTAATGCTTTCAAATGATAATGCTAACAAATGCTAATGCTAATGTTAACAAATGCTAATGCTAACACATGCTAATGCTAACAAATGCTAATGCTGATTCTTAAATTCTAATGCTAATTGGCTGCTACCCCTTGTGACGTGGGTAGATCTCCGAGGGCCCGGTCATTGCTGCTTGCAGCTTTAATTATTATTATTATTATTTTCCCGAAAGTAAATCGCGTTTTTGAGGCGCAAAACGTACTCAAAAAGTTGCGCAACTTTGCACACACATCACAAGTGGCGAAAATGTACGTATTTAAAAAAAAAAAAAAGGGGGCGTGGCCTAATGGCGCAACAGCACCCCCTACAAAACTTCGTGCCTCAAGCCCCACCATACGGTTTCACCTACACGTATGAAAATCGGTACACATCTGTATCGTGTCCGGACTCACAAAAAAGTCTCTCGGCGCCACGTCCGAAACCAAACAGGAAGTCAGCCATTTTGACTAATTAGTGGCGTTTTGGTGTATTTTGGGACGTTTTCATGTGTCGCACTTTAACGAACTCCTCCTAGGGGGTTAATCGGATCAACTTCAAGTTCGCTCGGCATACTCAAGACACCTTAACGATGAAAAGTTGTGCGAATCGTGAGTTTTCGTAAAACGGCGTGCCCGTGGCGTAGCGTCAAACTTCCTTCACCAAACAGGAAGTGCCCCCTCTTCTGATTGGTCCATACTTCATTGTTCCTTTTTTTGGCTGTTACTCATCAACCGTTTATCGTACAGAGTTGTGGCTGGTATCATATGACTTGATTAAGAGTCCTTAACCTTAATTGACGCTTCCTTCGCCAAACAGGAAGTGCCCTTCACCAAACAGGAAGTGCCTCTATAACTCTTGAACCGTTTGTCGTACAGACTCGCGGCTGGTGTCATAATTTTTTTTTCCTCAAATTTTTTTTTTCTCCAAATTTTTTTTTTCTCAAATTTTTTTTTTCTCAATTTTTTTTTCTCAAATTTTTTTTTCTCAAATTTTTTTTTCTCACATTTTTTTTCTCAAATTTTTTTTCTCAAAATTTTTTTTTCTCCAAAATTTTTTTTCTCAAATTTTTTTTACTCAAATTTTTTTTTTTCAAAACTTTTTTTTTTCTCAATTTTTTTTTCTCAAAAATGTTGCTAATGCTAATGTAAAAAAATGCTAATGCTAACATGCTAATGCTAACAGATGCTAATGCTAACAAATGCTAATGCTACCGTTTGTCGTAATAATGCTAACAAATGCTAATGCTAATGCTAACATGCTAATGCTAACACATGCTTTTTTTTTCTCTCAAAAAATTTTTTTTCTTCCTTCGCCAAACAGGAAGTGCCCTTCGCCAAACAGGAAGTGACTCTATAACTCATGAACCGTTTGTCGTACAGACTCGTGGCTGATGTCATATGACTTGATTAAGAGTCCTTCACCTTAATTGACGCTTCCTTCGCCAAACAGGAAGTGCCCTTCACCAAACAGGAAGTGCCTCTATAACTCATGAACCGTTTGTCGTACAGACTCGTGGCTGATGTCATATGACTTGATTAAGAGTCCTTAACCATAATTGGCACTTCCTTCGCCAAACAGGAAGTGCCCTTCACCAAACAGGAAGTGCCTCTATATCTCATGAACCGTTTGTCGTAATAATGCTAACAAATGCTAATGCTAATGCTAACACATGCTAATGCTAACACATGCTTTTTTTTTCTCTCAAAAAATGTTTTTCTTCCTTCGCCAAACAGGAAGTGCCCTTCGCCAAACAGGAAGTGACTCTATAACTCATGAACCGTTTGTCGTAAAGACTCGTGGCTGATGTCATATGACTTGATTAAGAGTCCTTCACCTTAATTGACGCTTCCTTCGCCAAACATGAAGTGCCCTTCACCAAACAGGAAGTGCCTCTATAACTCATGAACCGTTTGTCGTACAGACTCGTGGCTGATGTCATGAGTGTAATAGTGTAATAGTGCAATGAGTGTAATAGTGTAATCAGTGTAATAGTGTAATAGTACAATAAGTGTAATAGTGTAATAGTTTAATAAGTGAAATAGTGTAATAGCGCAATAAGAGTAATAGTGTAATAAGTGTAATAGCGTTATAAGTGTAATAGTGTAATAAGTGTAATAGTGTAATAGCGCAATAAGTGTAATAGTGTAATAGTTGAATAGTGTAATAAGTGTAATAGTGTAATGGTGTAATAAGTGTAATAGTGTAATAGCACAATAAGTGTAATAGTGTAATAGTACAATAAGTGTAACAGTGTAATAGTGTAATAAGTGTAATAGTGTAATAGCACAATAAGTGTAACAGTGTAATAAGTGTAATAGTATAATAAGTGTAATAGTGTAATAAGTGTAATAGTGTAATAGCACAATAAGTGTAATAGTGTAATAAGTGTAATAGTGTAATAAGTGTAATAGTGTAGTAGTGTAATATTGTAATAAGGGTTATAGTGTAATAAGTGTAATAGTGTAATAAGTGTAATAGTGTAATAGTTTAATAAGTGTAACAGTATAATAAGTCTTATAGTGTAATAGCACAATAAGTGTAATAGTGCAATAGTGTAATAAGTGTAATAGTGTAGTAGTGTAATAAGTGTAATAGTGTAATAAGTGTAACAGCGTAATATGTGTAATAGTTTAATAAGTGTAATAGTATAATGAGTCTAATAGTGTATAGTTTAATAAGTGTAATAGTGTAACAGCGCAATAAATAGTGTAATAAGTGTAATAGTGTAAAGAGTGTAATAGTGTAATAAGTGCAGTAGTATAATAAGTGTAATAATGTAATAGTACAATAAGTTTAATAGTGTAATAGTGTAATAGCGTAATAAGTTTAATAGTGTAATAGTGCAATATGTGTAATAAGTGTAATAGGGTAATAGCGTAATAAGTGTAATTGTGTCAAAGTGTAATAAGTGTAATAGTGTAATAGTGCAATAAGTGTAATAGTGTAATAGTGCAATAAGTGTAATAGTGTAATAGTGCAATAAGTGTAATAGTGTAATAGCGCAATAAGTGTAATAGCGCAATAACTGTATAGTGCAATGGCGTAATAAGTGTAATAGTGTAATAGTGTATTAATTGTAATTGTAATAGTGCAATAACTGTAATAGTGTAATAGCACAATAAGTGTAATAGCGTAATAGTGCAATAACTGTAATAGTGCAATAAGTTTAATAGTGTAATAGCATAATAAGTGTAATAGTGTAATAGCGTAATAAGTGTAATAGTGTAATAGCGTAATAAGTGTATTAGTTTAATAAGTGTAATAGTTGAATAGTGTAATAAGTTTAATATGTATAATAGTGTAATAGCAGTCAGTGTAATAGCTTAATAAGTGTAATAATGTAATAGCATAATAAGTGTAATAGTGTAATACTGTTCAATACTGTTCTTCATTGGTGTTAATTAGTCTGTTCCTTCTGATTGATTCATCTTACCATTGGAGTAGTTCTTATCCTCAATTGAAGTTACTTAGCTCCTCCTCTCATCTGATTGGTCAGGTTCAATAAACACAGTTTTTCCACCTTCATTTCAAAATAAACCCCCTGGCATTTTTTATACCAAACAGACCCATTGTATGTAGCAATTCATTTAGTTTTAATACCTCAGACATTCAACTAAATGAGTCTTACGATAATACATGAGAAAGTGAATGTGTTGGATTTGTAGCATCACCAATAGAGTGGTATAGATGTTAGTGACTATGGTTACAATTGAGCTTGAATGATCTACTTGTCAAAGTAAAGTGGCAGCAGCCTATTGCAGATCATTTAATCATATCCCCGTAAACCAGGAGTACCATTACCATAACTTGAGCTTTGTGTGACCCATTGGAGAAGGTAAACCAAAATCTTCATTAAAACTACATAATGACCCCTATTTCCAGCTCATAAGAACCAGCAACAATACAATTTCAGCCTTTTTTTATTACAATCATTGTCAAGCTTCAGGATGGGCAAATATATACAAATATATATTATGTTGTAAAGAAAATGCACAGACAAGCCCAATGGTGTAGTTTTAATATCTGACATTCAACTAAATGAATCTTACCATAATAAATGAGAAAGTGAATATTTGCAGGATTTGTAGCATCACCAATAGAGTGGTATAGATGTTAGTGACTACGGTTACAATTGAGCTTGAATAATATAGGCTTCAAAGTAAGTGCCAGATATCCCTGTAAACCAGAAGTTACCATTACCATAACTTGAGCTTTGTGTGACACATTAAAACTGATAATGACCCCTATTTCGAGCTTATAAGAACAACCAACAACAATACATTTTCAGCCTTTTAAGACATTTTTTATTAAAATCATTGTGAAGCTTCAGGGTGGGCTAACAGCCAAAAACAAAAGGAAACTAAACAGGATCATCCTAAACTTACCTAATCCAATCAAATAAACAAAAATACAGATTTCTTACCTAACTCCTAATCAGAAAACATGAGAAAACAGATTAAAATTAAAGGCTACCCACCCCTACAGAATACATAAGTGTACTTGTACAACAAGACAGTTTGGTTTAAATTGAAAACACAGTAAAACAATAAAAATAACAAGAAAAGAAAAGAAAAGAAAAAAGGGAAAAAACACATTGTTCCTGTTGCACATTGTCAAACAAAGTTATTCTTCATTCTCATTTTGGAAAGTTTTACCTTTAAAAGAACATACAATCCCCTCGTGGTCACTGAAATATGTTGGCAACACTATCGATTCTACCTCATACTGTGTTGTTTTTACATACACATGGTCAATTAATGTGCCTCTCTCTGTTGTGGGTTGTGTGACAAGCTGAACATACCCTTTGTCAGTTATACATTTGCAGACTGTTGATGACTTCAAAATGTCATCATTGAAATCTCCCATGACAGCAATTGTGTTACTTTTTGGATCTAGCCAATCAAGTAACTTGCCTAGATGTTCTTTAAACAAAGACATGCGATAAGATGGGGGTCGATAAATTACTGCAACTAGAATGTTATAAGTAGCACAATTGTAGACCAAACATTCCACATTGAAATCTGGTATTTTGATAATATCGTATGCAACATCATCTGCACTATACAAGCCAACTCCACCATGTTGTTGTTCTTGCAATGCAACCAATTCTGGTTTGCTGCTACTGTAAGATTCACTTCTTGGACAATTATGATAACTATAACCATCAATTCTGACTGCGTCAAATGAGGAAGCAGCAGGCAGCCATGTTTCTGTGACAGCAATACAGTTAACCTGCAAATGCTGTGTACACTTTGCCAAGTCAGCTACATGTAAAGTCAGATTTTGCACATTCATCAAGAACACAGAAAAGGTGTTTGTCTTCAAAGTGTCTTCAATGTGTACCTTCAAGAATGGGGGCATACTCTGAATTGCATCTTTAATGCCATCCTTACAATGCATTTTTTCTATGTTTTTTGCTTCAAATCCTTGAATAACCAACCCATCCAAACTTCTAACACGACTTAATGCCACATATGCCTGTCCTGGAGAAAATATACCCTCAAGACACACCACAGCGCTATCAACAGTAATGCCTTGCACTTTATGTACTGTACAAGCCCAAGCAAGTTTAAGTGGAAATTGTCGTCGCAATCCACCTTTATTTGTGACCCGGTCTTCCTCTGGTTCAATACCTGTAGAACCCTGTGCATCTGCAGACACGCTTGCAGATTTCCTCCTTTGTAAGCCAACCTGATCATCATCAAATTTGACATACACTGTTTTAGGAAAGCTGTCATTGTCAGAACTAATTATGTGTGTTACGTTACCGCGTACCCCATTAACCAGACCATCTGCAACATCCACGTTTTTACACAGCATTACACGAGCTTTCTCCCCCAGCAACAGCTTTTCTTCCAAACATGTCCTGTTAGTTTTGGTGTGATGTTTGCTTTTCAATTCAAGCTCCCCTGTTTTCTTACTATTTACAAAATCCTGAGCTTCTATTGTGACATATTCTTGACATGTCTTTATTAGCTGAGCAAGATTATGCGCTTCGACCTGTCTAACTTTAGGAAATATGTGCAAAGCTGAGCTGTCTTCACCAGTTTCACGTTGTCTCAATATTTCAATGTCACTGTTTAACATTGGGGTACCTTTTGGATGAATCCGTATCCTGTTCAATACCTCTGCAAACACAGGGTCTTTTTGCCTAACAATTTCTTTCAATTCCACAACCTTAAATAGACTAGACCACAAGTTGACACCTACATTATCAACATACAGAGGCTTCGCTTTTACTGGAGGCAACTGGTAGAAATCTCCAACAGCAATTACACTCACATTTCCAAATGGAGAGTTGCCTGTTTGTTTAATCTGTCTTAATCTACCATGGATATAAAACAGCATTTTGTGATCAACCATGGATATTTCATCCACTATCAAAATCTGCAAATCACTATATTTGGCACGCAAAGAATTTAGCTTTTCTTCACCTAAAGGTGTGTATGGTAAGGAAGCATTTGTTGCGATGCTAAATGTGTTGTGAATAGTTGTTGCCTTCAAATTGTAAGCAGCAATCCCTGTGGGAGCTGTTAACAGTACACAAGTGTTGTCAGGCTGGAGACACTCTGTTGACAGTAATCTCATTGCCTCATACTGAATAGCTTTTACTAAATGGCTTTTCCCAGTTCCTGCGCCACCTGTAATGAATACATGAAATGGATCTGGATTTCTTTGCATTATTTTGTCTAAGCACCACTGTCGTATCTGATAGAAAATGGACAACTGTGTCTCATTCAGAGATCTAATTAAAGATAAACCATCACTTCTGCACATTATGTTATTTTTCTTTTCCAAATGTGCAACTTGCTGCCTACTGACTGCCAAGTCTGGAATGTGGTCCTCGTGTTCCTCTACTATCTGTCCTTTGTCTTTCTGTTCCTGCTCACACTCTAAACGCTCCAACTCTTGCTCTGGGCACAGCTCACACCAGGCATCTTCAACTGCACCATTCATGTCAACAGAATTCTGGATGTTCTCCAATTCTTCTGCATCTATTGCCTCAAACTTGCTTCTATTTAAATCGACAACTGATTTGACTGAATGTAGTGATCTGTCACTGAACCTCACATGGCCATTCTTGTAAAACTGTTCAAATGTTTCAAAGTTTGGAGGTTTTAGCTGCCTATCTACACGATATGGCAGGAACAACTGCAAAATACTTTGATGAAATGATTCTGGATTTTTTGTCTCAGAAAACCGTGCATAACGAATAACTGCAGGTTGTGTCCGTGTTCTTTTAGTTATACGACCTAAATTATTGTTTAATTGAATCGGTGTCTTGCTTTTTTCATTTTGACTCAAGACACGGAATTCTGATGCAAATGTTGCCAAACACATGTCATTAAAAGCTTCATCCTCTGGCCTGTTCTTATAGCGATCAACAAAACTAGTCATCCACATGTCTTCTGTGGTAAGATCATGTGACGCTGCCCTTTCCCTCAGAACACTTAATGGCAAACTCATTTTCACTATATTGTCTCCCGTTGGCACAAATACAACATTCCTTGAACATTCCTTAAGATGCATATTTGTTAACCGATACACCGACTCTTGGGCAGAAACATCTCTGTTGTGTAGATAAACACTGCCTAGTTGTTTCAATGCATCCTTTGCACTAAGGTTTCCATCTTTAGATGCTTCTCGTTGGGCATGCTCTAAGAACAATCCCATCTCCCTTTCCCCCTTTGAAATATAGGTAATAATGTACACTACACATGCGTATGCATCAGTAACATACTGGAGGTCCATATTTGCATTCCAAATGTACAACAGTTGCTTGCTATATTGATTTATCCAAACCTCATTGGTCGCCCTTTTCAACACAATATGTGTATTACGACCCAAGCGTTCATATGCAGTCTCAAAAACTGCTTGAGTTATGCCTAAACTCTCAAACAAATCTTCCACACTATCATAGCTGCTGTTCTCATCTGTAAGAGCTACTTTGATTTTTGTCAGAATTTGTGCTGCATGGTCTTTTTTCATTCGAAAGGAATCTGTCTGACCCTTATTAGCACATGCACATTGTGTTACATCACCTTTTTTATCTACCTGACACTTGCACGTTTTTTTGCAATCTTCAGCCCTTTGTTCATGGGATATAAATGTTCGAGCAGATACTGGTCTGGGAAAATTGAAACGGCAAACAGTATTTTTCTTTTTACAGGTTTTTGAATGTCGCTTTGAATGCTGCTGCACAGATGTCACAATATCCAATAGCGCCTCATCTTGTGGTAATTCACATGTTACATATTTATCAATGAATTGAATGACCTCTTCATCTGTATTTATACCAATACGTGGGGCATTTTCAATCCAAAACAAAGCATGACAATGGGGACTTCCCCTTTGTTGGAACTCTACCCTATAGAAGTAATCATTTATTTTGCCAATCGGACGCAATGGAGACATAAGTACCTCCCTCAAAAAAAGATGCCACCGGTAATCAAACAATCTCGCTGCAGTGACAGGATTGCGGCGTAACAGTTCACACTTGTCTGCCCACTCCAAATCTTCAACTGTCTGGGTTCTACCTTCTTGTTTTAAAATACAAATAAGAAGATTTTGCCATCTCATATCAGCAGCTGACCAGGAACCAAACCATGTACAAACACCAAGCTGTCGAACACAAGCTAGCAGGTTACGCTGTGCTTTCTGCCAAAAAGCTGGTGTACCTCTAATGGGCTTAAGAAAGCGATAACCTTCATCAAACTCAAGCAACCTTTTCAAAGACTCTTCATTCTTCAAAAGATCATCGCTTAACCTTTTGCATGTACTGGCATGTCTTCCTTTCCGTAAAGCTATGGATACACTTTGGACAACCTGTTGGAGCTCAGATAGGTACTGAGTGTAGAAAATATATTCGACATTGTGCGCAAATCTGCCATCGACATGTAAAATTCTATTATTGAAATACCGTGACAATGTCAAAGGATACTGTCTTTTTTCATGGTATGTATTTTTTCCCTGGGGGAAAAGCACTGGGAAGCATTTGGCTTTGTTATCGTGATCAGACAGCATTCTAACAGGATTGTTGCCTTCTGCCGGTGCCAAATTTAAAATGTGATCAAAATATTGATCTAGTGCTTCCTGACCAATGTCAACAGGCATAAGACAAGTGTCCTGGAACATCCCGTGTTGTTGCCTATCATGCAACAGCTCTTCTTCACCAGAATCTGTAGCTTCATCACTAGGATCATGTTTGCCAACATCTGTAGCACTTTCCACATTATCAGTACTTTCTCCAGCAACCTCATTTGCTTGTTCCTGACTAAACACATTTAGCCACTCTTCATTAAACACTTTATCTCTATAATAAACATTAGTCTCTTTTAAATATTGCAATGCACGCCTTATTTTCATGCTATCAACAAATTTATATTCATAGTGACCTTTATAGGTAAGTTTACGCTTAAACTTCACAGCCACCAGAGACCCTTCCATATTTGACCGGGGAAGCAAATTGCTTGTCTCTTCAATATTTGCTGGAACACACGTCACCGGTCCATGAACTCCATTTTGCCCACCTTTCGGTAAAGCCACCATTTTCAGAAACGGTATATGTAAAGCAATCAAATGTTGTTCTAAGCTATTCAAACAAGCCAATTCTGGTGGAATGGCGTCAACTCCCAAGTTGTTTATTGCACTTTCAGGTGGCATTTGACCGTTGTTAATCTTTGAATTGCATGTGTGACAAATCCACAGATGACCTCTAGCTGTATCCAACGGACAAGGTGTTTCACATTCCTCATTACATTTATGTAAATAGTCTTCACGTATACATTTCTCTGCAATTGAGGCTATTGTCTGACTCTTACTATAATAATCATCTTTTTTACAATGTAAAACCTGATTTCTAAACAACAATCTATGGCAGACACAACACACAAATTCTGGACCATGTTTTACTTTGTCTAAAAACCTCTGCATAACAAAATCAAACTGCTTTGCCTTTTCTTTCATTGTGCGCCTCTTCAATGTGTTCACTTCTTTAACACACTTCTGATGTTCAGGATTTTCATGGTATTTCCTTTTACTCATGCCTTTTACTTTCTGCCTGTGTAACTCATTTTCACGGTACTTCCTCTTACTTATTCCTTTAACTTTCACCTTATGCAATGCATTTTCATGGTATTTACTTTTACTCATTCCCTTCACTTTCTCTCTATGCAACACATTGTCACAGTATTTACTTTTACTCATACCCTTGACTTTCTCTTTATGCAACACACTGTCACGATATTTACTTTTACTCATACCCTTCACTTTCTCTTTATGCAACACACTGTCACGATATTTACTTTTACTCATACCCTTCACTTTCTCCCTGTGCAAGGCATTTACATGGTATTTCCTTTTACTTAATACTTTAAGTTTGTCCCGATACTGCTCCTTTCTCAGATACTTTCGAATGACTTTCTGCCTATACAACACATTTTCTTGATATGTAATTTTCATTTGGAAATTACCTCTCCTTTTCAAATACTTAGAAATGCCATACTTCATAGTCACAGTACTCTGTGGCTGTACTTTTGTATTCCTTCTACACATGTAATGTGTGTCAGATGAATTCCTTGCTTTGCACAAATCAAAGCACACCTGCTTATCAAAATGTTGGACACAATCTACTGCCTCAACATGACTATTGTCACCTTTTTTCAAGTATATTCCTTCATCGGTCAATGCTGTACCAGTGCAACTGTATTTCAGCCATTGTTCACCTGTGTATATAAATATGTCTACTCCAAAAGCATTTGCTGTAGCCTGAAATTCTATGTCTGAGGCTCTATTGCCAACATACCTCATTCTTGACTTGGAAACATACTCTGCTACTGAAACATATGCTTCATCCAAAAGCATCATGTGTTCTGCAGTGTGATTTTCCATGTACTTTACAACAGCACGTCTAATTTTTACATGACTCTTTTGAGAGCCACAGATCACTTGGGATATTGATCTAAAAAAACTGTTATCATCCTCTATGGTTGTATTTGTCTTACACACAGCACCCAAAGGCCCATATTCTGTATGCACTTGCACATCCTGTTTCTCAAATGCAACATTACATGTTCTACACAGTATTTTTGCAACTTCAGTGCATATGGGATTAAATGTGAATGTCTCTTCAATCACAACATTCCTATCTGTTGCAGTTGGACACAATGTGTCATTCTGCACATGTTTCACTGTACTATGCTGCTGTTGACAGGTTACATCATTGCCAAGTATCTCTTCAACAACCTTATTCCTAAAATCAGAAGTTGTACACTCCACTGTTTTCATTTTCTTAGGCTCTGAAACCTTTAATGGTCTATCATGTGTACTTTGCCGTTTCAATTTGTATGCATTGGAATAGGCACTGTTCAATTTGCAGAAACCATAACAACTTTGCAGTTGAGGCTGATGAACACAGACAACAGTTTCATAATGGTTACCATTGCAATTTTCCAAATAGATACCCTGTTTTGACAAACACATATTTCTGCAACTATATTCTAGCCAGCGGCCATCAAAGTATGTAAATATATTTACTCCTAAACAATCAGCGGCTGCTTGAATTTCCACTTCAGTTGCCCAACTGCCAACATTTCGCATTTTTGTCTTTTTGATGTACTCTGCCATTGAAGAATATTCACTTCTCAAAATTGTATGATATTCCAAAACATTCTTCTCTAGATGTTTAACAACAGCTAGTCTGATTTTCCTGTGGTTATTTTGTGTGCCACTCACAGCTTGGGACATTGCTCGAAAGAAGCAGTTTCCATCAGCAACTATGTTCTCATTCTTGCATGGAGTTCCCAATCCCAACATAGCAATTTCTGTATCTGTAGACATTGGTACATCTACTTCTTTTTCAAACTCCACATGCAACTGGGTACATAAAGCGTGTGCAACTTCTTTACCAATAGGATCAAACTGCAGCTTTTTAGAAGTTGCATCACTGACAAAGACAACATCTGTATTAACTGCAGTAACCTCGTTGTGTTTCATTTTCTTAGATTGAAGTTCAGTTCCCTCTGGAATCTTATGCTTTGTACCCCTCTCATTCTTGGTTGTTTTCAACTGGGTGCATGGAGCTTGTGCACTTTCTTTACAAATAGGATCTACTTGCAGCTTTTTAGAAGTTGCATCACTAACAAAGACAGCATCTGAATTAACTGCAGTAACCTCCTTGTGTTTCATTTTCTTTGATTCCAGTTCAGTTATCTCTGAAAGCTTATGTTTTGTACCCCTCTCTTTCTTGGTACATGCCAGTGATGAATCCAAACCTGATGCAGTGGTTTTAGTAGTATTTAAATAATCTGTACACTTAACTTTTGGACACACAGATGGACACATAGACTTATGGCTGCTTGCATTTGAGTCTGTGTGAATTACACAAACACCAGCTATCTCAAAAGCCCTCTGTCTCCCACCAATTGATGCAGACAAATTGCAAATGTAATCATACAAGTCTTTGAGACAACTAAAATATACAATAATGCTGCAACCATTTCCAGATACCATTCCAGCAGCATCCCGGGCATGAGAGTCAACCAGTGCATACTGTCCATTCTGACAAATGATTGCACATGTGCTAGCATTCAATGTGAGAATACATGTGTCATAAATTGCAAACATGTGTTCTAATCCCTCTAGTAGAGAGGTGTATACACCAAGCTGGATAAGGTGTCCATCAGTGACATTTACATGACCACATACATAGTCATCACCATAATCAAACTCAAAGTTCTTTCCATCAATAACTGCCGTCTTAGGCAAATCAGGAACGCACAACAGTTTGGATGCACCACTGATCATGTTGTTCTCTCGCAGATGTGTGTACAAGCTGTCACCTAAATGCAGAACTGTGTCCAAGTCTTGTGTTTGCCATGACCAAACACTGGTAACCGTATGCATTGCCAGGCTTACAAGACATATTGCCATACACTGAAGTCCTGCATATTGAAAGAGATCTGCACCCTGATGAAAGGACCCTCTTACACTCTTTTCAACCAGGACAGAAGTGCAGTTCTCAAGTTCAGGTCTAAATTCACTTAGAACTGCCACTCTGCCAGAAAAAGCTTCTACAACTTTGTGTGTAGCACGAAGACACTCAAAACCATCACTTGGGTGATTTTGACCTGCCTTCACAGAAATGCAACTGATGGCATACCACTGCGCTTTTAAAGACTTCTTTAGATTACTGATATGAAGCATCAGGTCATTAAGGCCTGTGTTGAAAACAGATACTGATGTGCCTATAGTGGATGCCAACCCAAATGCATCTCGTGTGCCACAATCAAATACCACTAAATAATTTTTGTGACATATAATAGCAGTAACTGCACCGTGGAGGTTCAACAGGCACATTCCATCCCTCAACAAATGTTCTTGCAGCTTTTCGTACATTTCAGGCTCCTCTTGAAATGGCCCAAAATCTCTGTACACGGGTTGACCAATTTTTACTTTCCAGTTCCTGCCAAAAACACTGTGCTGTTCAATCAAATTACACAACTTCCCCTGTGTAGCCTCACGTTTCTGGCATTGCTGAAGTAGATACATGGCCAACTTTCTCCCCTCTACACAAATGTCATCGACATCTGCACCTTGCCATGTGCACACAGGAGCAATGACATGTTTGATGAGAGCTACAACACTGCAAGCAATCAACACATTTCCATCAGGAGTCAATGGTGCAAATCTGACATCAGTCCCAGCTACAACACCTTTCTGTACTTTTGTTGAGCAGATGCATGGATTCTGATCCTCATCATGCTGGGCTTTGGTGGATGGACCGGGACAAGACACTGGAACACTTGCTGTTACTTCCACCTTACAGAAAAAAAAGAAATACATAAATGAATAAAATGCACACACAAATACAACAAACCAAGATTGTGTAGTTGAAAACTGATGCAATGTCAACTAAATAAAGGCTACCAAATAAGAATATTTATGAATAGGCCAAAATATCATTTAATGTGGCTATTTATGCAAACATGAATGCAATTCATCAGGTAACATAAGTAAAAAAAAAAAAAAAAAAAAAAGGCAGATCTACAAGCTCACAAGCATGATCTTCTAGATCGGCTATGTCCAGTATGTTTGAAATGGGGCTTAAGTGTTTAATTCATGACACAAGTGGTTAATTTGTGTATGTGTGCATACCAGTACATACATACATGCATGCATGCATGCATACATACATGGATGCATACAGATGTGCTGTTTCGAGTCTTAAGGCATATCCTGAAAATGTCCTGCAAATACATTTTTTCCACATGTCTTTCCCCGTTTGGCCTTTATTTATTTATTTTTATTTTATTTTGTATTTTTATTATTTTAATGGAGAATGGAGTTTATTATTACAGAAACCTGCATTAGGTAGCGTATATTTAAATTTCAATGTCATATAAGATCATATAAATAGCAACAACATTGCTGATCTATAAGCTCAATGGTCTGCCAATCCACAGCCTTCTCAATGGTAGGAAGTGGGAGGTTTTGAATGGGACATCTGTACATGCATTACATGCATGCTGTAATGGTGTGATTCAGGACCCAATTGAAGAGGAGAATTAAGGGGCAAGGGCATTTTTTGTGTGTTCCTTTTAGACTGGGTGTTACTGTACTTCTGCAGTACTACATGTTTTGTTTTGACAGTACTTATGCTATAAGGCCTACAAAACAATCAATCAAAGGCACAGCAGGTCAAATACACAGTGATGTTTCTCCAAAACACAGGGACAGTATGTAATGCAGGAGAATACAGGAAACACTAGGAGAATACAGGAAACACTAGGAAACACTAGTGTTTCCTACTAGGAGTGCGTGCGTGCACACGCACGCACGCACGCACGCACGCACGCACGCACGCACACCAAAACAGCATCAAAGATCTAGCAGAGATTACAAGGAACTGGGGGTTTAAATAGACACAAGACTAACTACACACAGGTGAAACTCAAAGACAATCAACACAGTGATTGGCTAGGGAAACTAACAGGACACAGGTGGAGCAAACAAGTAATCACAGGGAGGTAAGACAGGACAGGGAACTAAGTAAACAGGAAACACTAGGACATCACTACATAATAAAGGTATAGGCCTACACAAGCCAGTTCAAGACACATACATACAGCACGCACGCACGCACGCACGCACGCACGCACGCACACACGCACGCACGCACACGCACACGCACACGCGCACACACACACACACACACACCTTCAGACCACCATCACGCTGTGCTGTGTTGGATGGACCATCCTCCTTTGCAGAATTTCTTCTGGCAGGGGATTTCTTAGAAGACACCGCAGCACTGGCTGTTGGATCCACCTAGAAAGATAAATAAATAAAACAAAATGCACACACAAATTAAACTACACTGATATTGAATTGTTATATCAATGTCTAAACCTAGGCAAATAAAGGGTACACTTTTATAAGTCACATTTCATATAACTGACTGTTACTTAGCTACTCAAACCCCTGCTTAGCCAAAAATAGCAGATCTACAAGCTCACAATATGAGGCTTTGTGAGGTTGTAGATTGTCACTACATTTTAGTGGTGGGAATTTTCGTTCATTTCCGTGAACCAAATCATCGTTCGTTCGTTCACAAGATAGATTCGGTCATTATCGTTCAATCGGTCGTTCACAACTTTCGGGAAGCGGGGGGGGGGGGGGGGGGGGGGGGTATTGGAGCCGGCGTTGAGCCGGTCGTCACATCATTCTCGTTCAGAGCCGTGACCGATAATCAGTCGAGTTCAGTCAGTCAGTCAGTCAAGCACAAGCAGTCAAAAACACACGGCTCTTTCCTCTCTGCCTGACTGTTTCGGTCAGATGACAGACTCATGCCTGGCCTGCCTGCTGCCTATAATGTGAACGTGACCTGACGAAGATGATGTATTGATTGACACGCTCTATCATTATAAAATGGACAACATAAAGCGCAAATTAACATTTCACCCGTTGAGAGAATGAACGATTATCCCTTACCATTAGCATTGCGTTCACACTTCATTAATTAACATGACACTGGCTCAATGGTCCATTGTATGAGATGAGATGTGTTACTAGAGGCTACTTGTAGAATAGATTAATGCCATAGTGTTTTCTATGGCGTATCTTCTAGCATTCTTTTGTATAGAGAACTGTATCGCTTTTTTTGCAAACTTAATACAGTAGTCAGTCAGTCAGTCAGTCAGTCAGTCTGCAGTCTCATAGGGTAGGCTAGTAATCAGGCTAGTAATTAGAACATCCCGTTCAAAGAATGAACGATAACACCCTTTTCACTCGCAGTCAGTCAGTCGGTCTCGGTCAATCAATCATCAGTCACAATTCTTCTCGCGGTCGGAGGCACTCTGCTGCTCCGTAACTGTAGGTCCCTGATTTCTGTTCCACACCCCCACGCACACACAGTCCTGCTTCTCTGAGGGAGAGCCCGCCTCCAGCCCACTACAGTGTCTAAGGCATAGACTGGTCTAAGGAAAGAGGAACGGTGGAAAGGAGGGACGGAACGGTCGGTCGGGTCTGTCTTCTCTTGTGAGATACGTTGAATGAACCGTCTCTCTCTCTCGTCGCATTTGCAACTGAACGCTGTGAACCGTTGATCGGGTCTTTTCCGGATGGTGACCCGTTCGATCTCGTTCACCATAAAGATCCGTTCATTTGAACGGGTCATTCATGACCGACACATCACTACTACATTTGTAATAGGGCTTAAGTGGTTAATTCATAATGTACTGCTAATCTATGTATATATGCATTCATACATTACATTACATACATAGGTACATACCTCATCCTTTTCAACGTCTTTCCTTGTAGGAGATTTCTTGGAAGACAGCTCAACACTTGCCGTTGCCTCCACCTACAAACACAATAAACACAATAGATAAATAAAATGCAAAACCATGCAAGGCAACAACCTGCTCACCGGGAGCAACTAGGGGTTGCTCAAGGACTCTTCAACACTAACTCTGGGGGAGACCGGATTCAAACTGGGAACCCTTCCGGAACCCTCTGTGTTCTAAAGACGGTTTCTCTACCCCTAGGCCATTGCCGCCCGAGTTAATGACATCATATAATCCTCCCCTCCCTTTTACCATACACCCAACACTGTGGGTATAGGTAACATTAGCTGGGTCACCACCCACCTGACAACCAGGCATAGGCCTACTTAATGTGTGTGTGGCCACATAAAAACATAATTTGAACTCTTTTTGTACACATTTTTGGGAGAAGAAAAAACTATTCCTCTTAGTATAATGAAAAGTCCAATATCTTAACCATTGACCCAAAGGAATATCCCTATGGACAGAGGGAGATACTAGACTTTTGAGGCCATCAGGCTAAGGTTGTGAATCACTCCACTACACATACAGTACATACCTCCTCATTTACAACGTCTTTCCTGGCAGGAGAGATCTTGGATACGACACGTGCCGTTGCCTCCACCTACAATCAACAAACACAATATGAATTACACTGAGATTGTGTTGTCATTTAATGTCTGCACCTGATGCAATGTTGCACACACAAGCGCGCTCTCACACACACACACACACACACACACACACACACACACACACACACACACACAGACACTCATGTTTTATAACAAAAAACATGAGTACATGCATGCATACATACATACATACATACATACATACATACATACATACATACATACATTAGGGCATTCACGAATAGTGATTTTTAGTATTCCAATTATTCAACCTCAAAGTATTCGAATAGTCGAATATTCGACAGGACAGGCCAAACTGTCAAATATTAAGTAAGCAAGAGGAGAACATTGTGAAAATAGCCGATCTATATGCTCACAACGCTTTGTATTGCGAGGCGTTGTGAGCATGTAGATCTGCTATTTTCACAATATTTATCTGCGGAACCGAGTCACATTAAATGTAATACCTACAATTCCAAGTGCTTGTCAAGGTGGGGGTCCCCAGTTCAAATATGTTTATTTTGGGAGTCATGGCCTAAAAAAGTTTGAGAACTCACTCACTCGCGCGCACGCACGCATGCACACACATTTGATCCCCAGCTCAATGCATGCATACATACATACATGCATGCACACACACATACTGTATATACATGCATGTATACATGCATACATTGAGCTGGGGATAAAACATGAGTACATGAATGCATACAGTACATACATACATGCATACATGCATACATACAGACAGACAGACAGACAGACAGACAGACAGACAGACAGACAGACAGACATACCTTCTGACCACCATCACGTTGTCCTGTGTTGGGTGGACCATCCTCCTTTGCATTTCTTCTGGCAGGGGATTTCTGAGAAGACACCGCAGCACTGGCTGTTGGATCCACCTAGAAAAATAAAATGAATAAAGGAATAACCAAAATGCACACACAAATTAAACTACACTGATTTGTTATACACCTACACAAAGAAAGGGTACACTTTTTGAAGTCACATGTTATATAACTGATTGTTATTACTTAACCACTCAAACCCCAGCTTCTATAATGTGGAGAGACATTAGCCAAACATAGCAGATCTACATGCTCACAATGTGAGGCTTTTTGAACTTGTAGATTGGCTATTTTCACTATGTTTGAAATAGGGCTAAAGTGGTTACTTCATAATGTACTGTAAGTAATGTATGTATGCGTGTATGCATTCACACAGACACACACACACACACACACACACACACACACACACGAAAACGCACACACACAGACAGACACACACACACACATACACACACATGTTTTATAACATAAAACATGAGTATGCATACATACATGCATACATACATACATACATACATACATTAGGGCTTTCACGAATAGTGATTTTTAGTATTCAAATTATTTAACCTCAAATTATTCGAATAGTCGAATAATCGACAGGAAAGGCCAAACTATCAAATATTAAGTAAGCAAGAGGTGAACATTGTGAAAATAGCAGATCTACATGCTCACAACGCCTTGCATTGCATGCATGCATGCACACATGCATGCATGCATGCATTGAGCTGAGGATAAAACATGAGTACATGAATGCATACAGTACATACATACATGCATACATGCATACATGCATACATACAGTACATACAGACAGGACAGACAGACAGACAGACAGACAGACAGACAGACAGACAGACAGACAGACAGACAGACAGACAGACAGACAGACAGACAGACATACCTTCTGACCACCATCACGTTGTCCTGTGTTGGGTGGACCATCCTCCTTTGCATTTCTTCTGGCAGGGGATTTCTGAGAAGACACCGCAGCACTGGCTGTTGGATCCACCTAGAAAAATAAAATGAATAAAGGAATAACCAAAATGCACACACAAATTAAACTACACTGATTTGTTATACACCTACACAAAGAAAGGGTACACTTTTTGAAGTCACATGTTATATAACTGATTGTTATTACTTAGCCACTCAAACCCCAGCTTCTATAATGTGGAGAGACATTAGCCAAAAATAGCAGATCTACATGCTCACAACGTGAGGCTTTTTGAACTTGTAGATTGGCTATTTTCACTATGTTTGAAGTAGGGCTAAAGTGGTTACTTCATAATGTACTGTAAGTAATGTATGTATGCGTGTATGCATTCACACACACACACACACACACACACACACACACACACACACACACACACACACACACACACACACACACACACACACACACACACACACACACTCATGTTTTATAACAAAAAACCTGAGTACATGCATGCATACATACATACATACATACATACATACATTAGGGCATTCACGAATAGTGATTTTTAGTATTCAAATGATTCAACCTTAAAGTATCCGAATAGTCGAATATCGACAGGAAAGGCCAAACTATCAAATATTAAATAAGCAAGAGGTGAACATTGTGAAAATAGCAGATCTACATGCTCACAACGCCTTGCATTGCGAGGCGTTGTGAGCATGTAGATCTGCTATTTTCACAATATTTAGCTGCGGAACAGAGTCACATTAAATGTAATACCTACAATTCCAAGTGCTTGTCAGGGTGGGGGTCCCCAGTTCAAATATGTTTATTTTGGGAGTCATGGCCTAAAAAGTTTGAGAACTCACGCACGCACGCACGCACGCACATTTGATCCCCAGCTCAGTGCTGTATACATGTATACATGCATACATGCCATGCATGCATGCATGCATTGAGCTGGGGATAAAACATGAGTACATGAATCCATACAGTACATACATACATACATACATGCATACATACAGTACAGACAGACAGACAGACAGACAGACAGACAGACAGACAGACAGACAGACATACATACATACCTTCTGACCACCATCACGTTGTCCTGTGTTGGGTGGACCATCCTCCTTTGCATTTCTTCTGGCAGGGGATTTCTGAGAAGACACCGCAGCACTGGCTGTTGGATCCACCTAGAAAAATAAAATGAATAAAGGAATAACCAAAATGCACAAACAAATTAAACTACACTGATTTGTTATACACCTACACAAAGAAAGGGTACACTTTTTGAAGTCACATGTTATATAACTGATTGTTATTACTTAACCACTCAAACCCCAGCTTCTATAATGTGGAGAGACATTAGCCAAACATAGCAGATCTACATGCTCACAACGTGAGGCTTTTTGAACTTGTAGATTGGCTATTTTCACTATGTTTGAAATAGGGCTAAAGTGGTTACTTCATAATGTACTGTAAGTAATGTATGTATGCGTGTATGCATTCACACAGACACACACACACACACACACACACACACACACACACACACACACACACACACACACACACACACACACACACGAAAACGCACACACACAGACACACACACACATACACACACACACATGTTTTATAACATAAAACATGAGTATGCATACATACATGCATACATACATACATACATACATACATACATTAGGGCTTTCACGAATAGTGATTTTTAGTATTCAAATTATTTAACCTCAAATTATTCGAATAGTCGAATAATCGACAGGACAGGCCAAACTATCAAATATTAAGTAAGCAAGAGGTGAACATTGTGAAAATAGCAGATCTACATGCTCACAACGCCTTGCATTGCGAGGCGTTGTGAGCATGTAGATCTGCTATTTTCACAATATTTATCTGCGGAACCGAGTCACATTAAATGTAATACCTACAATTCCAAGTGCTTGTCAGGGTGGGGGTCCCCAGTTCAAATATGTTTATTTTGGGAGTCATGGCCTAAAAAAGTTTGAGAACTCACGCACACACGCACATTTGATCCCCAGCTCAATGCATGCATGCATGCATGCATACATACATACCAGAGATTGCGTTAGACCGGGAATTGCCGGATTTGACCGATTTTTTATGGCCAAGACCGAAAAATAAAATTCCTCCCGGACATCCTGACCGATTGAAAAACCAATGGTCATTTATCATTATCGCCGTCTGCTCCTCATGCGCAGGCTGCCTGCCTCTCTCTCTCTCTCTCTCTCTCTCTCTCTCTCTCTCTCTCTCTCTCTCTCTCTCTCGCTCTTCTCTCTCTCTCTCTCTCTCTCTCTCTCTCTCTCTCGCTCGCTCGCCCGCGCGCTCCCCCGTTCTCTCTCTCTCTCTTTCTCTCTCTCGCTCGCTCATTTCAGTGTCAGTTTGCGATGCACGCACAGCATGTAAAGCCATGGGAATTAAGGAATGCACGCACGGTCAGCAATCAACCCATAAACAAACATTATACACTTGATTGAAGTTATGAGGAGAGGAGATGGAGTGGAGACAGTAGGAAGAACAAAGCCTTTTCAACTCTCCCAAAGTTGCATAACATGGACGCACTGTCACCACTCGACAGTGAGTATTGGATTAATTGCTGGCCAGATGAATATCAACCTTTTCATTATTCTGAAGTCAAGACATGGTATTGTATTGTTGGCATGAAACATGATGCAACAGAAAGACGTTGTTGTGAAAGCAGTGTGCGTGTGCCACATGCAGACAGCCTGCGCGAACAGCGCGATTAGTCCAATATAATTAATTCCCTTATGCAAGATTGAAGCGTTTTTTTCTTTTTAGCCTATACTTTTTCATTCAATTTGTTTTCAGTCCCAACTATGCAGTAGGCCTAATACTTTAACTGTTGCTATTGGCTGTTTGTGCACCTGCTTGTAATGTATGCATTAAAATGATTATGTCCGGTATATTCTTCAGATGTCCGGTAAATTTTAATCATGCCGGTCACGGTGACCGGCAGTTAAAAATCCTAGCGCAATCACTGATACATACATGCATGCACACATGCATGCACACCTGCATACTGTATATACATGCATGTATACATGCACACATGCATGCATGCATGCATTGAGCTGAGGATAAAACATGAGTACATGAATGCATACAGTACATACATACATGCATACATGCATACATGCATACATGCATACATACAGTACATACAGACAGGACAGACAGACAGACAGACAGACAGACAGACAGACAGACAGACAGACAGACAGACAGACAGACATACCTTCTGACCACCATCACGTTGTCCTGTGTTGGGTGGACCATCCTCCTTTGCATTTCTTCTGGCAGGGGATTTCTGAGAAGACACCGCAGCACTGGCTGTTGGATCCACCTAGAAAAATAAAATGAATAAAGGAATAACCAAAATGCACACACAAATTAAACTACACTGATTTGTTATACACCTACACAAAGAAAGGGTACACTTTTTGAAGTCACATGTTATATAACTGATTGTTATTACTTAGCCACTCAAACCCCAGCTTCTATAATGTGGAGAGACATTAGCCAAAAATAGCAGATCTACATGCTCACAACGTGAGGCTTTTTGAACTTGTAGATTGGCTATTTTCACTATGTTTGAAGTAGGGCTAAAGTGGTTACTTCATAATGTACTGTAAGTAATGTATGTATGCGTGTATGCATTCACACACACACACACACACACACACACACACACACACACACACACACACACACACACACACACACACACACACTCATGTTTTATAACAAAAAACCTGAGTACATGCATGCATACATACATACATACATACATACATACATTAGGGCATTCACGAATAGTGATTTTTAGTATTCGAATGATTCAACCTCAAAGTATCCGAATAGTCGAATATCGACAGGAAAGGCCAAACTATCAAATATTAAATAAGCAAGAGGTGAACATTGTGAAAATAGCAGATCTACATGCTCACAACGCCTTGCATTGCGAGGCGTTGTGAGCATGTAGATCTGCTATTTTCACAATATTTAGCTGCGGAACAGAGTCACATTAAATGTAATACCTACAATTCCAAGTGCTTGTCAGGGTGGGGGTCCCCAGTTCAAATATGTTTATTTTGGGAGTCATGGCCTAAAAAAGTTTGAGAACTCACGCACGCACGCACGCACGCACGCACATTTGATCCCCAGCTCAGTGCTGTATACATGTATACATGCATACATGCCATGCATGCATGCATGCATTGAGCTGGGGATAAAACATGAGTACATGAATCCATACAGTACATACATACATACATGCATACATACAGTACAGACAGACAGACAGACAGACAGACAGACAGACAGACAGACAGACAGACATACATACATACATACCTTCTGACCACCATCACGTTGTCCTGTGTTGGGTGGACCATCCTCCTTTGCATTTCTTCTGGCAGGGGATTTCTGAGAAGACACCGCAGCACTGGCTGTTGGATCCACCTAGAAAAATAAAATGAATAAAGGAATAACCAAAATGCACAAACAAATTAAACTACACTGATTTGTTATACACCTACACAAAGAAAGGGTACACTTTTTGAAGTCACATGTTATATAACTGATTGTTATTACTTAACCACTCAAACCCCAGCTTCTATAATGTGGAGAGACATTAGCCAAACATAGCAGATCTACATGCTCACAACGTGAGGCTTTTTGAACTTGTAGATTGGCTATTTTCACTATGTTTGAAATAGGGCTAAAGTGGTTACTACATAATGTACTGTAAGTAATGTATGTATGCGTGTATGCATTCACACACACACACACACACACACACACACACACACACACACACACACACACACACACACACACACACACACACACACACACGCACACACACACACACACACACACACACACACACACACACACTCATGTTTTATAACATAAAACCTGAGTACATGCATGCATACATACATACATACATACATACATTAGGGCATTCACGAACAGTGATTTTTAGTATTCGAATTATTCAACCTCAAAGTATCTGAATAGTCGAATATCGACAGGAAAGGCCAAACTATCAAATATTAAGTAAGCAAGAGGTGAACATTGTGAAAATAGCAGATCTACATGCTCACAACGCCTTGCATTGCGAGGCGTTGTGAGCATGTAGATCTGCTATTTTCACAATATTTAGCTGCGGAACCGAGTCACATTAAATGTAATACCTACAATTCCAAGTGCTTGTCAGGGTGGGGGTCCCCAGTTCAAATATGTTTATTTTGGGAGTCATGGCCTAAAAAAGTTTGAGAACTCACGCACGCACGCACATTTGATCCCCAGCTCAGTGCATGCATGCATGCATGCGTGCATGCATACATGCATGCACACACACATACATGCATGCACACCTCCATACTGTATACATGTATACATGCATGCATGCATGCATGCATTGAGCTGGCGATAAAACATGAGTACATGAATCCATACAGTACATACATACATACATGCATACATACAGTACATACAGACAGACAGACAGACAGACAGACAGACATACATACCTTCTGACCACCATCACGTTGTCCTGTGTTGGGTGGACCATCCTCCTTTGCATTTCTTCTGGCAGGGGATTTCTGAGAAGACACCGCAGCACTGGCTGTTGGATCCACCTAGACAATAAAATGAATAAAGGAATAACCAAAATGCACACACAAATTAAACTACACTGATTTGTTATACACCTACACAAAGAAAGGGTACACTTTTTGAAGTCACATGTTATATAACTGATTGTTATTACTTAACCACTCAAACCCCAGCTTCTATAATGTGGAGAGACATTAGCCAAAAATAGCAGATCTACATGCTCACAACGTGAGACTTTTTGAACTTGTAGATTGGCTATTTTCACTATGTTCGAAATAGGGCTTAAGTGGTTACTTCATAATGTACTGTAAGTAATCTATGTATGAGTGTATGCATTCACACACACACACACACACACACACACACACACACACACACACACACACACACACACACACACACACACACACACACACACACACACACACACACCTCCACCTTTGCTACGTCTTTCCTGGCAGGATATTTCCCAGAAGGCAGCTCAACACGTGTCGTTGCCTCCACCTTAAGACAAAATAAAAACAATAGATGCACACAAAAGTGAACTACACTGAGATTGTGTTGACATAATGTCTGCACCTGGTGCAATGTCCACTAGATCAATACTACCAAATACAACTATTCATGAATGACCCAAAATAACATTGAATGTGGCACACACACACACACACACACACACACACACACACACACACACACACACACACACACACACACACACACACACATACACACACACACACACACACACACACACACACACACACACACACACACACACACACACACAAACAAGCTCATAGCGTGACACGCTGTGAGCTTGTAGATGGTCTCTTTTCATTACATTAGAAATAGGTCTTAAGTGGTTAATTTGTGTATGTATGCATGCACCTTCTTATCTGGACACTCATCTGGAACAGTGAACTGCTGGCTCTGTCCAGTACAGGGTGACACTGTAAAAAACACATACAGATAACATTATCAATTAACCTGTACACATTATACATGTAAAACACAATAATTACAGACCTCCACAATGAGAGAGAGAGAGAGAGAGAGAGAGAGAGAGAGGAGGGGGGGGGGTCATGCAACACAACTATAGACTGTACACAACGATATGCACTGTACTGTACACAATACAGGATATAAGATGTTATTTTGATGGAGGGAGGGGGTGGCCTACATACCTGCATGACTGCCACTGTAGGCCTGCTCACTATTCGTACGAGGCATCTAAAAGCATAGAGACACAAAATAATTAATATTTATATTACAAGAGACTTCAGCTGACAATGATCACACAATTACATCTTTACAGACAGCTAATATGCAACATTAGTATAGCTACCATGTACCTGTGTTTATTATACAGTTATCGCAATTAACCTAATCCTCTGTTACAAGTAAAAGTCTGTACTTCAAAATGTCCTTGAGTAAAAGTACAAAAAAAGAGCTTGTAGATCGGCTGTTTTCACTACATTTGAAATATGGCTTAAGTGGTTACTTCGAATAATGTACTGTAAGTGGTTAAGGTATGCATTCACACACACACACACACACACACACACACACACACACACACACACACACACACACACACACACACACACACACGTACCTCTGCCTTTGCAACGTCTTTCCTGGCAGGAGATTTCCCAAAAGACAGCTCAATGCTTGTTGTTGCCTCCACCTAAAAACAAAATAAAAACAAAAAATGTATAAAATGCACACACAAATGAAACTCCACTGATATTGTGTTGTCATGTTAACGTCTACACTTGATGTACAAAAAAAAGGCCACCAACAACAATTATTTAACACAAAATAACAGATGGCTGTGTGCACACACACACACACACACACACACACACACACACACACACACACACACACACACACACACACACACACCTCCGCCTTTGCTATGTCTTTCCTGGCAGGATATTTCCCAGAAGGCAGCTCAAAACGTGTCGTTGCCTCCACCTTAAGACAAAATAAAAACAATAGATGCACACAAAAGTGAACTACACTGAGATTGTGTTGACATAATGTCTGCACCTGGTGCAATGTCCACTAGATCAATACTACCAAATATAGTATACGTGTTGTGAGCTTGTAGATGGTCTCTTTTCATTACATTAGAAATAGGTCTTAAGTGGTTAATTCATGTATGTATGCATGCACCTTCTTATCTGGACACTCATCTGGAACAGTGAACTGCTGGCTCTGTCCAGTACAGGGTGACACTGTAAAAAACACATACAGATAACATTATCAATTAACCTGTACACATTATACATGTAAAACACAATAATTACAATGAGAGAGACTCTGTTTTGTCATGGAACACCAATGTAGAGTGTACACAACTAGTGTACACAACATATAAGAACGTCTTTTGGTGGGGGAGGGAGGGGGTTGCCTATATACCTGTATGACAGCCACTGTAGGCCTGCTGAGGCTCACTATTCAGAGGGACACCCTTCCTTTCAGCCTCTCTTTTCTTGGCTGCCTCAGAACGCCGGTGGGACTTAGTACGAGGCATCTGAAAGTATAGAGGCACAAAATAATTAATATTGACATTACAAGAGACTTCAGCTGAAAATGATAAAACAATGACATCTTTACAGACAGCTAATATGCAATGTTTGGAACATCTTGCTAAATGATACCCAAATAAACCTGATCAGAGAGAGAGAGAGAGTCCGGAATTGAACATTTAGTTGAGTAAAAGTACAAACAAGTAGGCTATAGGTATCAAAATGTACTTAAAGTAACAAAAGTATACACATCTTTTGAAAATAGCAGATCTACAAGCTCACAATATGTCGGCATGCTATGCGTTGTGAGCTTGTAGATCTGCTATTTTCAAATAAAACATACAGATAGCTTAAGTCATTCAAGTTGCCTACTTCAGTAAAGTACAATACTTAAGTACAGTACTTCAGTAAGTACTTAGTTACCATAATCAAACTAATGTGTGAAACACACAGGTGTGCATTACAATGCTACTAATTAAGCATGCATTCTATACTGCTGCTTAAATGGAACAGAGCCTAATTAGAAGCTACAATATAGCTGTGTTTACTATACACTTATTACAATGTTAACCTAATACTCTGTTGCAAGTTAAAGTCCAGAATACAAAATGTACTTGAATAAAAGTACAAAAAAGTATTGGTATAAAAATGTACTTAAAGTACCAAAAGTATAGAGATATTTAGAAAATAGCAGATCTACAAGCTCACAACAAGTCACCATGCTAAGTGTGAGCTTGTAGATCTGCTATTTTCAAATCAAATATATATAGAGAGCTTAAGTCATCCAAGTACTCTGCTAAAATAAAACTACTCAAGTACAGTACTTGAGTAAATAGAACTTAGTTATGTTAACACTAACAGTATGGTAAACACACAGGTGTTACCATTACAATGGACTACTAATTAAGCCTGCATTCTATGCTGCTTCAATAGAACAGAGCTTTAATTAGTAGCTAGCATACACCTGTGTTTACTATTATTCACCTTTCTACTATTATTGCAATGTCAACCTAATAATGTTACAAGTAAAAGTCCGGAATTCAACATGTACTTGGGTAAAAGTATTTTGGTATCAAAATGTACTCAAAGTACCAAAAGGATAGAAATATTTTGAAAATAGCAGATCTACAAGCTCACAACATGCCACCAAGTATTGTGAGCTTGGAGAACTGCTATTTTCAAACAAAACATACTGAAGTACTCCATTAAAGTAAAACTACTCGAGTACAGTACTTCAGTGAGTACTTAAAACATAAACAAACGAATGTGTGAAACAAACAGCTGTTAGCAATACAATGCTACTAATTAAGCCTGTGTTCAATAGCCTACTGATACTCAAATGGAACAGAGCTTAATTAGTAGCTACAGTAGGCTACAGCTGTGTTTACTATACACTTATTACAATGTCAACATGTTGTCAATATAAAAACGACAATTATATCATTTAAAATACAATTAATAATGTAACTGCACCTCAAATGCTTGTATACATAACAAGCACAGCAACATGAGAAGCAACATTATGCATGCTGTCTGTGAATTCAACATGAATTAGGATGCTAAAGCTCCCTATGTCTGTCTATTGATGAAAAAACAGGCGATAAAGGGTATATCATTCATAAACACTTCAGAATGAAAACATTCTAAACCTTACCTTGTCAAAAGTCCTCTGTTTCCTCCAAGTAAAAGCGTTGTTTGTTTATTTATGACGCTCCTCTCTCTCTGTGTACATCTCTGTCAGCTGTCACACAGCACCTCCTCTCCTCAAAGAACGAAATTGCCGCGGTGTGAAACGGTCAACCCAAACACAATAGACTCAGAAGGAAGTGGGGGTGTTTGCTCTGGTCAGTCATGAATATTAACGAGGCACATTAACTGTATAGATATGTTTCAACGTGATATGATCATTTACATTATTTGAATTAAAGAAACAGAGCTGGTATGTTCAATTATTTTTCGCTGAAACTATCCAGTCAGTCTAGAATTAGCACACCCCTCATGACAAACATGGAATGGTTCAGTCCTACCCACTTGCTGCCACCAGAAGCCTTTCCCTTTTTCCGCCACTAGGGGGAGGTGTTATGCGGAGAAAAGCTAAAGCATGACTAATGAACAAATTAAAGCATGAATACTAAATAAATAAATAAGTGGATTAATAACAGACCTTCCTAAGTTCTGAAAGAAAAGGTGTACATTAAAAAGTATCTAATATACAAAACAAGTCATATTGCAAAGTGTGGTGAGCTTGTAGATCTGCTATTTTTACTATTATGTATGTATTTGTGTGGTTTCTGGTTACATTTTAATGCTTATTAAAGGACCACTTCACCATTTTTTTCTGTTTTACTAGTGTTCAGTTTATTTTTTTATTCTATTATTATGTTCTGAAGGTGCTTCAGTGGTTCTCAGTAGTGGGGTTCCAAATGGACCTTTGGCCTATAGGTACTCAGAGCAGCCTGTACGGTATTATACAAACCACAACAAACAACCATTGTGGTTCCATTTGTATACCCAAGAGTTGTGGGGTACTTGAAATTAAGTTTGAGAACCACTGCTGTATACTCTATTCATTTACTATTTACCATTTGGCTGTATAGTAAGTTCTCAGTTATACAGTATGTTCTGTGTTGGTTCTTAGCTATATATATTTGACTTTAAATAAACAGGTGTTTTATTCTCCATTCTGTTGAGAAAGAATTAGATTCTGGTGTCATGTTATATGTGAGCTAATTGTTTGCCCACCCTAATTGCTCAGATCAGTCTAGAAATTAATATTCATGACATATAGGGGACACTATGTATATTTCTTCTCTCTTTTTTTGAGTATCTTGCTCTTTTACTGTGTACACACTGTACACATTTCTCTGTGACTGTAAATAACCTTAAACTGCTGTGCTGTCTCCGGGCGACTGATTTCCCCTTGGGATAATAATCCATCTAATCAGTTAAGTGATTATAACAATTAATCAATCCATTAGAATACATATTGTGGGTGAATAATTTTAAATATATATATATATATATATATATATATATATATATATATATATATATATATATATATATATATTTATATTGATGTGAACATTATATATCTACAAGCTTTGAGCTTGGGTCAACATATTAAAAAGGCTTCCACAAAATGTCAAGTTTAAAAAAAATAGCCAATCTACAAGCTCGCAGCGCTTGTGTTTGAGGCGATGGCTCATTGTTCAGGTGCCAAACTAACTAGTAGCCACAGGTGTGACTGCTTAATCATCAGCATCCCTGCCAGAGGATTCTGAAGAGTGTTAGGCCTTATGTCAAATCTGATATGTCTCAAATCTAAAACATCTGAAACATGTAGTCAAGATCTGAGTTGGTTTCCCCAGTCTGAACAAGGTTAAGGAAAGTGGTTGTTGAGCAGAGTTCTACTTTGGTTCACAGGGAACAGCAACAATATGTTGTTTATTTTCCGTTGCATGGGATAGAATTTTGCTCATCGGGCAAGGAGGTAGTGAGGCTTCTTCACGGTCAGGCTATGGTCTTTATAATCAGTGACACATAACCAAGTCCTGCTGAGACTTGAGGCCAGAGGGCTCTCAGAGATCTTACTGCTGCACCATCCAAACAGAGACTGATGCCAGGGCAGGCAATATTTATAGCAGGGCCACTAACGAGAAGGGAGTGAGGACAGGTGTGATTGATTGGGAGGATCCAATCCATGTAATATGGGGAGGGTGGTAACTGACAGTCCACACTGTTGTTTAACTGTATTGGTATCGCCATGCAGTGCTGTTAAAGGATGGTTAACCCTTTGAGACCTGTTTCAACTATTAAAAATAGAAGATATACAAGCTCACAGTGCTGCACCGCGTTCTGCGCTGCGAGCTTGTAGATCTGCTTTTTTGGAAGAAAAAATAATAATCATGACAATTTGAGCAAGTCTTTGAATATACTGACCCAATTCTATAAATATCTCCAACGTTTCTGAAAAACCTGTGTTTCTATGTCAGTGGTGCTCAAACATTTAACATTTTATATCAAGGACCCCAATCTCAAAATATTACAGAGACCCACAGAAGCAGAATTTGAGTTACAATCGCTTTAATGATACCATGATACTTTATGTACTGTGTGGGTCAGATTCTGTCACCTGCCCTCACTGGCCTCGCAAGGCAGACTACCGTTTGACGTACAAACTTGTGGGTGGTGTCACTCTTGTGATTGGCTGCTGCCCCTTGTGACGTGGGTTTAGCTGCGAGGGCCCGGTCATTGCTGCTTGCAGCTTTAATTAGGGCCCGAGCACACAGTGTGAGGACCCTATTGTAATTGCAAAGATTATTATTATTCTTCCCCCTAAAGAATCGCGTTTTTGAGGCGCAAAACGTACTCCAAAAGTTGCGCAACTTTGCAAGCACATCACAAGTGGCGAAAAATTACGTATTTAAAAAAAAAAAAAAGTGGGCGGGGCCTAATTGCGCAACAGCGCCCCCTACAAAATTTCAACGCAACAGCCCCACTAGACGGTTTCACCCACAAGTACAAAAATCGGTACACATCTGTATTGTGTCCGGACTCACAAAAAAGTCTCTCGGCGCCACGTCCGAAACCAAACAGGAAGTCAGCCATTTTGAATAATTAGTGGCGTTTTGGTGTATTTTTGGACGTTTTCATGTGTCGCACTTTAACGAACTCCTCCTAGGGGGTTAATCGGATCAACTTCAAGTTCGCTCGGCATACTCAAGACACCTTAACGATGAAAAGTTGTGCGAATCGTGAGTTTTCGTAAAACGGCGTGCCCGTGGCGTAGCGTCAAACTTCCTTCACCAAACAGGAAGTGCCCCCTCTTCTGATTGGTCCATACTTCATTGTTCCTTTTTTTGGCTGTTACTCATCAACCGTTTATCGTACAGAGTTGTGGCTGGTATCATATGACTTGATTAAGAGTCCTTAACCTTAATTGACGCTTCCTCCGCCAAACAGGAAGTGCCCTTCACCAAACAGGAAGTGCCTCTATAACTCATGAACCGTTTGTCGTACAGACTCGCGGCTGGTGTCATAACATTTTTTTTTTTCTCAACATTTTTTTTCTCAATTTTTTTTCTCAAATTTTTTTTTTTCTCAAATTTTTTTTTTCTCAAATTTTTTTTTCTCAAATTTTTTTTTCTCAAATTTTTTTTTCTCAAATTTTTTTTTCTCAAATTTTTTTTCTCAATTTTTTTTTTCAAAATTTTTTTTTTCCTCAAATTTTTTTTTTCTCAAATTTTTTTTTCTCAAATTTTTTTTCTCAAATTTTTTTTTCTCAAATTTTTTTTTCTCAATTTTTTTTTTCTCAAATTTTTTTTCTCAAATTTTTTTTCTCAACATTTTTTTTTCTCAATTTTTTTTTTCTCAAATTTTTTTTTCTCAAATTTTTTTTTCTCAATTTTTTTTTTCTTAATTTTTTTTTTCCTCAAAATTTTTTTTTTCTCAAATTTTTTTTCTCAAATTTTTTTTCTCAAATTTTTTTTTCTCAAATTTTTTTTTCTCAAATTTTTTTTTCTCAAATTTTTTTTTTCTCAATTTTTTTTTTCTTAATTTTTTTTTCCTCAAAATTTTTTTTTCTCAAATTTTTTTTCTCAATTTTTTTTTTCTCACATTTTTTTTTCTCAATTTTTTTTTCTCAAAACATTTTTTTCTCAAAAATTTTTTTTCTCAACATTTTTTTTTCTCAAATTTTTTTTTCTCAAATTTTTTTTTGAGAAAAACGTTAAACTATCGTTAAAGTGCGACCCGTGATAGCGGCCAAAAATGCGCCAAAACGCCACTAATTAGTCGAAATGGCTGACTTCCTGTTTGGTTTCTGATTGGCTGCTGGCCTTGTGACGTGGGAAGAGCTCCGAGGGCCCGTCCATTGCTGCTTGCAGCTTTAATTATTATTATTCTTCCCCCTAAAGAATCGCGTTTTTGAGGCGCAAAACGTACTCCAAAAGTTGCGCAACTTTGCAAGCACATCACAAGTGGCGAAAAATTACGTATTTAAAAAAAAAAAAAAGTGGGCGGGGCCTAATTGCGCAACAGCGCCCCCTACAAAATTTCAACGCAACAGCCCCACTAGACGGTTTCACCCACAAGTACAAAAATCGGTACACATCTGTATTGTGTCCGGACTCACAAAAAAGTCTCTCGGCGCCACGTCCGAAACCAAACAGGAAGTCAGCCATTTTGACTAATTAGTGGCGTTTGGGTGTATTTTTGGACGTTTTCATGTGTCGCACTTTAACGAACTCCTCCTAGGGGGTTAATCGGATCAACTTCAAGTTCACTCGGCATACTCAAGACACCTTAACGATGAAAAGTTGTGCGAATCGTGAGTTTTCGTAAAACGGCGTGCCCGTGGCGTAGCGTCAAACTTCCTTCACCAAACAGGAAGTGCCCCCTCTTCTGATTGGTCCATACTTCATTGTTCCTTTTTTTGGCTGTTACTCATCAACCGTTTATCGTACAGAGTAGTGGCTGGTATCATATGACTTGATTAAGAGTCCTTAACCTTAATTGACGCTTCCTTCGCCAAACAGGAAGTGCCCTTCACCAAACAGGAAGTGCCTCTATAACTCTTGAACCGTTTGTCGTACAGACTCGCGGCTGGTGTCATAATTATTTTTTCCTCACATTTTTTTTCTCAACATTTTTTTTTCTCAATTTTTTTTTCTCAAAAATTTTTTTTTCTCAAATTTTTTTTTTCTCAAATTTCTTTTTCTCAAAATTTTTTTTTTCTCAAATTTTTTTTTTCTCAAATTTTTTTCTCAAAAATTTTTTTTTCTCAAAAATTTTTTTTTCTCAAAATTTTTTTTTCTCAAATTTATTTTTCTCAAAATTTTTTTTTCTAAAATTTTTTTTTCTCAAAATTTTCTTTTTTTCTCAAATTTTTTTTTTCTCACAAATTTTTTTTTGAGAAAAACTTTAAACTATCGTTAAAGTGTGACCCGTGATAACGGCCAAAAATGCGCCAAAACGCCACTAATTAGTCGAAATGGCTGACTTCCTGTTTGGTTTCTGATTGGCTGCTGGCCTTGTGACGTGGGTAGAGCTGCGAGGGCCCGGTCATTGCTGCTTGCAGCTTTAATTATTATTATTCTTCCCCCTAAAGAATCGCGTTTTTGAGGCGCAAAACGTACTCCAAAAGTTGCGCAACTTTGCAAGCACATCACAAGTGGCGAAAAATTACGTATTTAAAAAAAAAAAAAAGTGGGCGGGGCCTAATTGCGCAACAGCGCCCCCTACAAAATTTCAACGCAACAGCCCCACTAGACGGTTTCACCCACAAGTACAAAGATCGGTACACATCTGTATTGTGTCCGGACTCACAAAAAAGTCTCTCGGCGCCACGTCCGAAACCAAACAGGAAGTCAGCCATTTTGACTAATTAGTGGCGTTTTGGTGTATTTTTGGACGTTTTCATGTGTCGCACTTTAACGAACTCCTCCTAGGGGGTTAATCGGATCAACTTCAAGTTCGCTCGGCATCCTCAAGACACCTTAACGATGAAAAGTTGTGCGAATCGTGAGTTTTCGTAAAACGGCGTGCCCGTGGCGTAGCGTCAAACTTCCTTCACCAAACAGGAAGTGCCCCCTCTTCTGATTGGTCCATACTTCATTGTTCCTTTTTTTGGCTGTTACTCATCAACCGTTTATCGTACAGAGTTGTGGCTGGTATCCTATGACTTGATTAAGAGTCCTTAACCTTAATTGACGCTTCCTCCGCCAAACAGGAAGTGCCCTTCACCAAACAGGAAGTGCCTCTATAACTCATGAACCGTTTGTCGTACAGACTCGCGGCTGGTGTCATAACATTTTTTTTTTCTCAACATTTTTTTCTCAATTTTTTTTCTCAAAATTTTTTTTTTCTCAAATTTTTTTTTTCTCAAATTTTTTTTTCTCACATTTTTTTTTCTCAAATTTTTTTTTCTCAAATTTTTTTTTTCTCAATTTTTTTTTTCTTAATTTTTTTTTTCCTCAAAATTTTTTTTTCTCAAATTTTTTTTTTTCTCAAATTTTTTTTTTCTCAATTTTTTTTTCTCAATTTTTTTTTTCTTAATTTTTTTTTTCCTCAAAATTTTTTTTTCTCAAATTTTTTTTTTTCTCAAATTTTTTTTTTCTCAAATTTTTTTTTCTCAATTTTTTTTTCTCAAAACATTTTTTTCTCAAAAATTTTTTTTCTCAACATTTTTTTTTCTCAAATTTTTTTTTCTCAAATTTTTTTTCTCAAATTTTTTTTGAGAAAAACGTTAAACTATCGTTAAAGTGCGACCCGTGATAGCGGCCAAAAATGCGCCAAAACGCCACTAATTAGTCGAAATGGCTGACTTCCTGTTTGGTTTCTGATTGGCTGCTGGCCTTGTGACGTGGGAAGAGCTCCGAGGGCCCGTCCATTGCTGCTTGCAGCTTTAATTAGGGCCCGAGCACACACAGTGTGAGGACCCTATTGTAATTGCAAAGATTATTAGGGCCCGAGCACACACAGTGTGAGGACCCTATTGTAATTGCAAAGATTATTATTATTATTATTATTATTATTCTTCCCCCTAAAGAATCGCGTTTTTGAGGCGCAAAACGTACTCCAAAAGTTGCGCAACTTTGCAAGCACATCACAAGTGGCGAAAAATTACGTATTTAAAAAAAAAATAAAGTGGGCGGGGCCTAATGGCGCAACAGCGCCCCCTACAAAATTTAAACGCAACAGCCCCACTAGACGGTTTCACCTACACGTACGAAAATCGGTACACATCTGTATCGTGTCCGGACTCACAAAAAAGTCTCTCGGCGCCACGTCCGAAACCAAACAGGAAGTCAGCCATTTTGACTAATTAGTGGCGTTTTGGTGTATTTTTGGCCGTTTTCACGGGTCGCACTTTAACGAACTCCTCCTAGGGGGTTAATCGGATCAACTTCAAGTTCGCTCGGCATACTCAAGACACCTTAACGATGAAAAGTTGTGCGAATCGTGAGTTTTCGTAAAACGGCGTGCCCGTGGCGAAGCGTCAAACTTCCTTCGCCAAACAGGAAGTGCCCCCTCTTCTGATTGGTCCATACTTGATTGTTCCTTTTTTTGGCTGTTACTCATCAACCGTTTATCGTACAGAGTTGTGGCTGGTATCATATGACTTGACTAAGTGTCCTTCACCTTAATTGGTTTAACTAAGCCCCGCCCCCTCTTCTGATTGGCCGAAACTTGATTGTTCCTTTTTTGGCTGTTACTCATCAACCGTTTATCGTACAGAGTTGTGGCTGGTATCATATGACTTGATTAAGAGTCCTTAACCTTAATTGACGCTTCCTTCGCCAAACAGGAAGTGCCCTTCACCAAACAGGAAGTGCCTCTATAACTCATGAACCGTTTGTCGTACAGACTCGCGGCTGGTGTCATACATTTTTATTTTTCTCAAAAAAAAAATTTTTCTCAAAAATTTTTTTTTTCTAAAAATTTTTTTTTTCTTAATTTTTTTTTCTCAAAAATTTTTTTTCTCAAATTTTTTTTTCTCAATTTTTTTTTCTCAACTTTTTTTTTCTCAAAAAAAATTGTTTTCTCAAAAATTTTGCTAATGCTAATGCTAACATGCTAATGCTAACATCTTAATGCTAATGCTAACAAATGCTAATGCTAACATGCTAATGCTAACAAATGCTAATGCTAACATGCTAATGCTAACATGCTAATGCTAATGCTAACAAATGCTAATGCAAAATGCTAATGCTAACACATGCTAATGCTAACATGCTAATGTCAATGCTAACAAATGCTAATGCTAACATGCTAATGCTAATGCTAACAAATGCTAATGCTAACATGCTAATGCTAACAAATGCTAATGCTAACATGCTAATGCTAACATGCTAATGCTAATGCTAACAAATGCTAATGCTAACATGCTAATGCTAACAAATGCTAATGCTAACATGCTAATGCCAATGCTAACAAATGCTAATGCTAACATGCTAATGCTAATGCTAACAAATGCTAATGCTAAAAATGCTAATGCTAAAAATGCTAATGCTAATGCTAAAAATGCTAATGCTAACACATGCTAATGCTAATGCTAACACATGCTAATGCTAAAAATGCTAATGCTAAAATGCTAATGCTAACAAATGCTAATGCTAATACATGCTAATGCTTACACATGCTAATGCTAACAAATGTTAATGCTAATGCTAACAAATGCTAATGCTAACTAATGCTAATGCTTACACATGCTAATGCTAACATATGCCAATGCTAACAAATGCTAATGCTGATTCAAAAATTCTAATGCTAATTGGCTGCTACCTCTTGTGACGTGGGTAGAGCTTCGAGGGCCCGGTCATTGCTGCTTGCAGCTTTAATTAGGGCCCGAGCACACACAGTGTGAGAGGACCCTATTGTATTTGCAAAGATTATTATTATTATTATTATTATTTTCCCGAAAGTAAATCGCGTTTTTGAGGCGCAAAACGTACTCAAAAAGTTGCGCAACTTTGCACACACATCACAAGTGGCGAAAATGTACGTATTTAAAAAAAAAAAAAGGGGGGCGTGGCCTAATGGCGCAACAGCGCCCCCTACAAAACTTCGTGCCTCAAGCCCCACCATACGGTTTCACCCACAAGTACGAAAATCGGTACACATCTGTATCGTGTCCGGACTCACAAAAAAGTCTCTCTGCGCAACGTCCGAAACCAAACAGGAAGTCAGCCATTTTGACTAATTAGTGGCGGTTTGGTGTATTTTTTGCCGTTTTCACGTGTCGCACTTTAACGAACTCCTCCTAGGGGGTTAATCGGATCAACTTCAAGTTCGCTCGGCATACTCAAGACACCTTAACGATGAAAAGTTGTGCGAATCGTGAGTTTTCGTAAAACGGCGTGCCCGTGGCGAAGCGTCAAACTTCCTTCGCCAAACAGGAAGTGCCCCCTCTTCTGATTGGTCCATACTTAATTGTTCCTTTTTTTGGCTGTTACTCATCAACCGTTTATCGTACAGAGTTGTGGCTGGTATCATATGACTTGATTAAGAGTCCTTAACCTTAATTGACGCTTCCTTCGCCAAACAGGAAGTGCCCTTCACCAAACAGGAAGTGCCTCTATAACTCATGAACCGTTTGTCGTACAGACTCGCGGCTGGTGTCATACATTTTTATTTTTCTCAAAAAAAAAATTTTTCTCAAAAAATTTTTTTTTCTCAAATTTTTTTTTTCTTAATTTTTTTTTTCTCAATTTTTTTTTCTCAAATTTTTTTTTTCTCAATTTTTTTTTCTCAACTTTTTTTCTCTCAAAAAAAATTGTTTTCTCAAAAATTTTGCTAATGCTAATGCTAACATGCTAATGCTAACATGCTAATGCTAATGCTAACAAATGCTAATGCTAACATGCTAATGCTAACAAATGCTAATGCTAACATGCTAATGCTAATGCTAACAAATGCTAATGCTAACACATGCTAATGCTAACATGCTAATGTCAATGCTAACAAATGCTAATGCTAACATGCTAATGCTAATGCTAACAAATGCTAATGCTAACATGCTAATGCTAACATGCTAATGCTAATGCTAACAAATGCTAATGCTAACATGCTAATGCTAACAAATGCTAATGCTAACATGCTAATGACAATGCTAACAAATGCTAATGCTAACATGCTAATGCTAATGCTAACAAATGCTAATGCTAACACATGCTAATGCTAAAAATGCTAATGCTAAAAATGCTAATGCTAATGCTAAAAATGCTAATGCTAACACATGCTAATGCTAACACATGCTAATGCTAAAAATGCTAATGCTAAAATGCTAATGCCAACAAATGCTAATGCTAACACCTGCTAATGCTTACACATGCTAATGCTAACAAATGTTAATGCTAATGCTAACAAATGCCAATGCTAACAAATGCTAATGCTGATTCAAAAATTCTAATGCTAATTGGCTGCTACCTCTTGTGACGTGGGTAGAGCTTCGAGGGCCCGGTCATTGCTGCTTGCAGCTTTAATTATTATTATTATTCTTCCCCCTAAAGAATCGCGTTTTTGAGGCGCAAAACGTACTCCAAAAGTTGCGCAACTTTGCAAGCACATCACAAGTGGCGAAAAATTACGTATTTAAAAAAAAAAAAAAGTGGGCGGGGCCTAATGGCGCAACAGCGCCCCCTACAAAATTTCAACGCAACAGCCCCACTAGACGGTTTCACCTACACGTACGAAAATCGGTACACATCTGTATCGTGTCCGGACTCACAAAAAAGTCTCTCGGCGCCACGTCCGAAACCAAACAGGAAGTCAGCCATTTTGACTAATTAGTGGCGTTTTGGTGTATTTTTGGCCGTTTTCACGGGTCGCACTTTAACGAACTCCTCCTAGGGGGTTAATCGGATCAACTTCAAGTTCGCTCGGCATACTCAAGACACCTTAACGATGAAAAGTTGTGCGAATCGTGAGTTTTCGTAAAACGGCGTGCCCGTGGCGAAGCGTCAAACTTCCTTCGCCAAACAGGAAGTGCCCCCTCTTCTGATTGGTCCATACTTGATTGTTCCTTTTTTTGGCTGTTACTCATCAACCGTTTATCGTACAGAGTTGTGGCTGGTATCATATGACTTGACCAGAGCCCTAGAATGGAGAGTTGCGTCACTCCCGTTCACTTCATGGGGCCAGGTCTTCTACGCACACATCTATTGGCGTATAGTGACAAACGGCCAACCGGAAGTTTACAAAATGCATTGAAGTCTATGAGGTGTAAAGTGACAATGAACCACGTGACCAGCGCTGTTTCTGACCCCGCGGTGACACCACTCTCTGATTATACTGCTCTGGACTTGACTAAGTGTCCTTCACCTTAATTGGTTTAACTAAGCCCCGCCCCCTCTTCTGATTGGCCGAAACTTGATTGTTCCTTTTTTGGCTGTTACTCATCAACCGTTTATCGTACAGAGTTGTGGCTGGTATCATATGACTTGATTAAGAGTCCTTAACCTTAATTGACGCTTCCTTCGCCAAACAGGAAGTGCCCTTCACCAAACAGGAAGTGCCTCTATAACTCATGAACCGTTTGTCGTACAGACTCGCGGCTGGTGTCATAAAAATTATTTTTTCTCTAATTTTTTTTTTTCTCTAATTTTTATTTTTCTCAAATTTTTTTTCTCAAATTTTTTTTTCTCAAATTTTTTTTTGTCAAAATTTTTTTTTTCTCAAATTTTTTTTTCTCAAATTTTTTTTTCTCAAATTTTTTTTTCTCAATTTTTTTTTTCTTCAATTTTTTTTTTCTCAAATTTTTTTTTCTCAAATTTTTTTTTCTCAAATTTTTTTTTCTCAAATTTTTTTTTCTCAAATTTTTTTTTTCTCAAAATTATTTTTTTCTCAAATTTTTTTTCTCAAATTTTTTTTTCTCAAATTTTTTTTTCTCAAATTTTTTTTTTCTCAAATTTTTTTTTTTCTCAATTTTTTTTTTTCTCAAAAATTTTTTTTTCTCAAATTTTTTTTTCTCAAATTTTTTTTTCCTCAAATTTTTTTTTCTTCAAATTTTTTTTTCTCAAAATTTCTCAAAAAAAATTTTTTTCTAAAATTTTTTTTCTCAATTTTTTTTTCTCAAAAATCTTTTTTTTTGAGAAAATCGTTAAACTATCGTTAAAGTGCGACCCGTGATAACGGCCAAAAATGCACCAAAACACCACTAATTAGTCAAAATGGCTGACTTCCTGTTTGGTTTCTGATTGGCTGCTGGCCTTGTGACGTGGGAAGAGCTCCGAGGGCCCGGTCATTGCTGCTTGCAGCTTTAATTAGGGCCCGAGCACACACAGTGTGAGGACCCTATTGTAATTGCAAAGATTATTATTATTATTATTCTTCCCCCTAAAGAATCGCGTTTTTGAGGCGCAAAACGTACTCCAAAAGTTGCGCAACTTTGCAAGCACATCACAAGTGGCGAAAAATTACGTATTTAAAAAAAAAAAAAAGTGGGCGGGGCCTAATTGCGCAACAGCGCCCCCTACAAAATTTCAACGCAACAGCCCCACTAGACGGTTTCACCCACAAGTACAAAAATCGGTACACATCTGTATTGTGTCCGGACTCACAAAAAAGTCTCTCGGCGCCACGTCCGAAACCAAACAGGAAGTCAGCCATTTTGACTAATTAGTGGCGTTTTGGTGTATTTTTGGACGTTTTCATGTGTCGCACTTTAACGAACTCCTCCTAGGGGGTTAATCGGATCAACTTCAAGTTCGCTCGGCATACTCAAGACACCTTAACGATGAAAAGTTGTGCGAATCGTGAGTTTTCGTAAAACGGCGTGCCCGTGGCGTAGCGTCAAACTTCCTTCACCAAACAGGAAGTGCCCCCTCTTCTGATTGGTCCATACTTCATTGTTCCTTTTTTTGGCTGTTACTCATCAACCGTTTATCGTACAGAGTTGTGGCTGGTATCATATGACTTGATTAAGAGTCCTTAACCTTAATTGACGCTTCCTCCGCCAAACAGGAAGTGCCCTTCACCAAACAGGAAGTGCCTCTATAACTCATGAACCGTTTGTCGTACAGACTCGCGGCTGGTGTCATAACATTTTTTTTTTCTCAACATTTTTTTCCTCAATTTTTTTTCTCAAAAATTTTTTTTTCTCAATTTTTTTTTTCTCAAATTTTTTTTTCTCAAATTTTTTTTTCTCAAATTTTTTTTTCTCAAATTTTTTTTCTCAAATTTTTTTTTCTCAATTTTTTTTTTCTTAATTTTTTTTTTCCTCAAAATTTTTTTTTCTCAAATTTTTTTTTTTCTCAAATTTTTTTTCTCAAAATTTATTTTTCTCAAATTTTTTTTTCTCAATTTTTTTTTCTCAAAACATTTTTTTCTCAAAAAATTTTTTCTCAACATTTTTTTTTCTCAATTTTTTTTTTATCAAATTTTTTTTCTCAAATTTTTTTTTGAGAAAAACGTTAAACTATCGTTAAAGTGCGACCCGTGATAGCGGCCAAAAATGCGCCAAAACGCCACTAATTAGTCGAAATGGCTGACTTCCTGTTTGGTTTCTGATTGGCTGCTGGCCTTGTGACGTGGGAAGAGCTCCGAGGGCCCGTCCATTGCTGCTTGCAGCTTTAATTATTATTATTCTTCCCCCTAAAGAATCGCGTTTTTGAGGCGCAAAACGTACTCCAAAAGTTGCGCAACTTTGCAAGCACATCACAAGTGGCGAAAAATTACGTATTTAAAAAAAAAAAAAAGTGGGCGGGGCCTAATTGCGCAACAGCGCCCCCTACAAAATTTCAACGCAACAGCCCCACTAGACGGTTTCACCCACAAGTACAAAAATCGGTACACATCTGTATTGTGTCCGGACTCACAAAAAAGTCTCTCGGCGCCACGTCCGAAACCAAACAGGAAGTCAGCCATTTTGACTAATTAGTGGCGTTTTGGTGTATTTTTGGACGTTTTCATGTGTCGCACTTTAACGAACTCCTCCTAGGGGGTTAATCGGATCAACTTCAAGTTCGCTCGGCATACTCAAGACACCTTAACGATGAAAAGTTGTGCGAATCGTGAGTTTTCGTAAAACGGCGTGCCCGTGGCGTAGCGTCAAACTTCCTTCACCAAACAGGAAGTGCCCCCTCTTCTGATTGGTCCATACTTCATTGTTCCTTTTTTTGGCTGTTACTCATCAACCGTTTATCGTACAGAGTTGTGGCTGGTATCATATGACTTGATTAAGAGTCCTTAACCTTAATTGACGCTTCCTCCGCCAAACAGGAAGTGCCCTTCACCAAACAGGAAGTGCCTCTATAACTCATGAACCGTTTGTCGTACAGACTCGCGGCTGGTGTCATAACATTTTTTTTTTCTCAACATTTTTTTTCTCAATTTTTTTTCTCAAAATTTTTTTTTTCTCAAATTTTTTTTTCTCAAATTTTTTTTTCTCAAATTTTTTTTTCTCAAATTTTTTTTTTCTCAATTTTTTTTTTCTTAATTTTTTTTTTCCTCAATTTTTTTTTCTCAAATTTTTTTTTTTCTCAAATTTTTTTTCTCAAATTTTTTTTTTCTCAAATTTTTTTTTCTCAAATTTTTTTTTCTCAATTTTTTTTCTCAAAACATTTTTTTCTCAAAAAAATTTTTTCTCAACATTTTTTTTTCTCAAATTTTTTTTTCTCAATTTTTTTTTCTCAAATTTTTTTTTGAGAAAAACGTTAAACTATCGTTAAAGTGCGACCCGTGATAGCGGCCAAAAATGCGCCAAAACGCCACTAATTAGTCGAAATGGCTGACTTCCTGTTTGGTTTCTGATTGGCTGCTGGCCTTGTGACGTGGGAAGAGCTCCGAGGGCCCGTCCATTGCTGCTTGCAGCTTTAATTATTATTATTCTTCCCCCTAAAGAATCGCGTTTTTGAGGCGCAAAACGTACTCCAAAAGTTGCGCAACTTTGCAAGCACATCACAAGTGGCGAAAAATTACGTATTTAAAAAAAAAAAAAAGTGGGCGGGGCCTAATTGCGCAACAGCGCCCCCTACAAAATTTCAACGCAACAGCCCCACTAGACGGTTTCACCCACAAGTACAAAAATCGGTACACATCTGTATTGTGTCCGGACTCACAAAAAAGTCTCTCGGCGCCACGTCCGAAACCAAACAGGAAGTCAGCCATTTTGACTAATTAGTGGCGTTTTGGTGTATTTTTGGACGTTTTCATGTGTCGCACTTTAACGAACTCCTCCTAGGGGGTTAATCGGATCAACTTCAAGTTCGCTCGGCATACTCAAGACACCTTAACGATGAAAAGTTGTGCGAATCGTGAGTTTTCGTAAAACGGCGTGCCCGTGGCGTAGCGTCAAACTTCCTTCACCAAACAGGAAGTGCCCCCTCTTCTGATTGGTCCATACTTCATTGTTCCTTTTTTTGGCTGTTACTCATCAACCGTTTATCGTACAGAGTTGTGGCTGGTATCATATGACTTGATTAAGAGTCCTTAACCTTAATTGACGCTTCCTCCGCCAAACAGGAAGTGCCCTTCACCAAACAGGAAGTGCCTCTATAACTCATGAACCGTTTGTCGTACAGACTCGCGGCTGGTGTCATAACATTTTTTTTTCTCAACATTTTTTTTCTCAATTTTTTTTCTCAAAATTTTTTTTTTCTCAAATTTTTTTTTTTCTCAAAATTTTTTTTTTCTCAAATTTTTTTTTTTCTCAAAATTTTTTTTCTCAAATTTTTTTTTCTCAAATTTTTTTTTCTCAAATTTTTTTTTTCTCAATTTTTTTTTTCTTAATTTTTTTTTTCCTCAAAATTTTTTTTTCTCAAATTTCTTTTTTCTCAAATTTTTTTTCTCAAATTTTTTTTTTCTCAAATTTTTTTTTCTCAATTTTTTTTTCTCAAAACATTTTTTTCTCAAAAGTTTTTTTTCTCAACATTTTTTTTTCTCAAATTTTTTTTTCTCAAATTTTTTTTCTCAAATTTTTTTTTGAGAAAAACGTTAAACTATCGTTAAAGTGCGACCCGTGATAGCGGCCAAAAATGCGCCAAAACGCCACTAATTAGTCGAAATGGCTGACTTCCTGTTTGGTTTCTGATTGGCTGCTGGCCTTGTGACGTGGGAAGAGCTCCGAGGGCCCGTCCATTGCTGCTTGCAGCTTTAATTAGGGCCCGAGCACACACAGTGTGAGGACCCTATTGTAATTGCAAAGATTATTATTATTATTCTTCCCCCTAAAGAATCGCGTTTTTGAGGCGCAAAACGTACTCCAAAAGTTGCGCAACTTTGCAAGCACATCACAAGTGGCGAAAAATTACGTATTTAAACAAAAAAAAAAGTGGGCGGGGCCTAATTGCGCAACAGCGCCCCCTACAAAATTTCAACGCAACAGCCCCACTAGACGGTTTCACCCACAAGTACAAAAATCGGTACACATCTGTATTGTGTCCGGACTCACAAAAAAGTCTCTCGGCGCCACGTCCGAAACCAAACAGGAAGTCAGCCATTTTGACTAATTAGTGGCGTTTTGGTGTATTTTTGGACGTTTTCATGTGTCGCACTTTAACGAACTCCTCCTAGGGGGTTAATCGGATCAACTTCAAGTTCGCTCGGCATACTCAAGACACCTTAACGATGAAAAGTTGTGCGAATCGTGAGTTTTCGTAAAACGGCGTGCCCGTGGCGTAGCGTCAAACTTCCTTCACCAAACAGGAAGTGCCCCCTCTTCTGATTGGTCCATACTTCATTGTTCCTTTTTTTGGCTGTTACTCATCAACCGTTTATCGTACAGAGTTGTGGCTGGTATCATATGACTTGATTAAGAGTCCTTAACCTTAATTGACGCTTCCTCCGCCAAACAGGAAGTGCCCTTCACCAAACAGGAAGTGCCTCTATAACTCATGAACCGTTTGTCGTACAGACTCGCGGCTGGTGTCATAACATTTTTTTTTTCTCAACATTTTTTTTCTCAATTTTTTTTCTCAAATTTTTTTTTTCTCAAATTTTTTTTTTCTCAAATTTTTTTTTCTCAAATTTTTTTTTCTCAAATTTTTTTTTTCTCAATTTTTTTTTTCTTAATTTTTTTTTTCCTCAAAATTTTTTTTTCTCAATTTTTTTTTTTCTCAAATTTTTTTTCTCAATTTTTTTTTTTCTCAAATTTTTTTTTCTCAATTTTTTTTTCTCAAAACATTTTTTTCTCAAAAAAATTTTTTCTCAACATTTTTTTTTCTCAAATTTTTTTTTCTCAAATTTTTTTTCTCAAATTTTTTTTGGAGAAAAACGTTAAACTATCGTTAAAGTGCGACCCGTGATAGCGGCCAAAAATGCGCCAAAACGCCACTAATTAGTCGAAATGGCTGACTTCCTGTTTGGTTTCTGATTGGCTGCTGGCCTTGTGACGTGGGAAGAGCTCCGAGGGCCCGTCCATTGCTGCTTGCAGCTTTAATTCTTCTTATTATTCCCCCGAATAAATCGCGTTTTTGAGCCGCAAAACGTACTCCAAAAGTTGCGCAACTTTGCACACACATCACAAGTGGCGAAAATTTTCGTATTTAAAAAAAATCAAAAGGGGGCGTGGCCTAATGGCTCAATAGCGCCCCCTACAAAACTTCGTGCCTCAAGCCCCACCATACGGATTCACCCACAAGTACGAAAATCGGTACACATCTGTATCGTGTCCGGACTCACAAAAAAGTCTCTCGGCGCCACGCCCGAAACCAAACAGGAAGTCAGCCATTTTGACTAATTAGTGGCGTTTTGGTGTATTTTTGGCCGTTTTCACGTGTCGCACTTTAACGAACTCCTCCTAGGGGGTTAATCGGATCAACTTCAAGTTCGCTCGGCATACTCAAGACACCTTAACGATGAAAAGTTGTGCGAATCGTGAGTTTTCGTAAAACGGCGTGCCCGTGGCGAAGGGTCAAACTTCCTTCACCAAACAGGAAGTGCCCCCTCTTCTGATTGGTCCTTACTTGATTGTTCCTTTTTTTGGCTGTTACTCATCAACCGTTTATCGTACAGAGTTGTGGGTGGTATCATATGACTTGATTAAGAGTCCTTAACCTTAATTGACGCTTCCTTCGCCAAACAGGAAGTGCCCTTCACCAAACAGGAAGTGCCTCTATAATTCATGAACCGTTTGTCGTACAGACTCGCGGCTGGTGTCATAATTTTTTTTTCTCAACATTTTTTTTTCTCAAATTTTTTTTCTCAATTTTTTTTTCTCAATTTTTTTTTTTCTAAATTTTTTTTTTCTCAAAAATTTTTTTTCTCAAATTTCTTTTTTCTCAAATTTTTTTTTTCTCAAATTTTTTTTTTCTCAAATTTTTTTTTTCTCAAAAAATGTTTTTTCTCAAAAAAAAATTTTCTCAAATTTTTTTTTTCTCAAAAAATTTTTTTTCTCAAATTTTTTTTTTCTCAAAATTTTTTTTTCTCAAATTTTTTTTTCTCAAATTTTTTTTTTCTCAAAAAATATTTTTTCTCAAAAAAATTTTTTTAGTCAAAAGTTTTTTTCTCAAATTTTTTTTTTCTCAATTTTTTTTTTCTCAAAAATTTTTTTTTCTCAAAAAATTTTTTTTTCTCAAAAATCTTTTTTTTCTCAAATTTTTTTTTCTCAAATTTTTTTCTCAACATTTTTTTTTTCTCAAAATTTTTTTTTGAGAAAAACTTTAAACTATCGTTAAAGTGCGACCCGTGATAACAGCCAAAAATGCGCCAAAACGCCACTAATTAGTCGAAATGGTTGACTTCCTGTTTGGTTTCTGATTGGCTGCTGGCCTTGTGACGTGGGTAGAGCTGCGAGGGCCCGGTCATTGCTGCTTGCAGCTTTAATTATTATTATTTTCCCGAAAGTAAATCGCGTTTTTGAGGCACCAAACGTACTCCAAAAGTTGTGCAACTTTGCACGCACATCAGAGGTGGCGAAAAATTACGTATAAAAATAAAATAAAAGGGGGCGTGGCCTAATGGCGCAACAGCGCCCCCTACAATATTTCAACGCAACAGCCCCACTATACGGTTTCACCCACAAGTACGAAAATCGGTACACATCTGTATTGTGTCCGGACTCACAAAAAAGTCTCTCGGCACCACGTCCGAAACCAAACAGGAAGTCAGCCATTTTGACTAATTAGTGGCGTTTTGGTGTATTTTTGGCCGTTTTCACGTGTCACACTTTAACGAACTCCTCCTAGGGGGTTAATCGGATCAACTTCAAGTTCGCTCGGCATACTCAAGACACCTTAACGATGAAAAGTTGTGCGAATCGTGATTTTTCGTAAAACGGCGTGCCCGTGGCGTAGCGTCAAACTTCCTTCACCAAACAGGAAGTGCCCCCTCTTCTGATTGGTCCATACTTCATTGTTCCTTTTTTTGGCTGTTACTCATCAACCGTTTATCGTACAGAGTTGTGGCTGGTATCATATGACTTGACTAAGTGTCCTTCACCTTAATTGGTTTAACTAAGCCCCGCCCCCTCTTCTGATTGGCCGAAACTTGATTGTTCCTTTTTTGGCTTTTACTCATCAACCGTTTATCGTACAGAGTTGTGGCTGGTATCATATGACTTGATTAAGAGTCCTTAACCTTAATTGACGCTTCCTTCGCCAAACAGGAAGTGCCCTTCGCCAAACAGGAAGTGCCTCTATAACTCATGAACATTTTGTCGTACAGACTCGTGGCTGATGTCATATGACTTGATTAAGAGTCCTTAACCATAATTGGCACTTCCTTCGCCAAACAGGAAGTGCCCTTCACCAAACAGGAAGTGCCTCTATATCTCATGAACCGTTTGTCGTAATAATGCTAACAAATGCTAATGCTAATGCTAACAAATGCTAATGCTAATGCTAACAAATGCTAATGCTAATGCTAACACATGCTAATGCTAATGCTAACACATGCTAATGCTAAAATGCTAATGCTAAAATGCTAATGCTAACACATGCTAATGCTAACAAATGCTAATGCTAACACATGCTAATTTTAATGTTAATGCTAACACATGCTAATGCTAATGCTAACACATCCTAATGCTAACAAATGCTAATGCTAATGCTAACACATGCTTATGCTAATGCTAACAAATGCTAATGCTAATGCTAACACATGCTAATGCTAACCAATGCTAATGCTAACATGCTAATGCTAACACATGCTAATGCTAACATGCTAATGCTAATGCTAACACATGATAATGCTAACAAATGCTAATGCTAACATGCTAATGCTAACAGAGGCTAATGCTAACATGCTAATGCTAACATGCTAATGCTAACAAATGCTAATGCTAACATGCTAATGCTAATGCTAGCACATGCTAATGCTAACAAATGCTAATGCTAAGAAATGCTAATGATAACGCTAACACATGCTAATGCTAATGCTAACACATGCTAATGCAAATGCTAACACATGCTAATGTTAACACATGCTAACACATGCTAATGCTGACAAATGCTAATGCTAACAAAAGCTAATGCTAACAAATGCTAATGCTGAATCTAAAATTCTAACGCTAATTGGCTGCTACCCCTTGTGACGTGGGTAGAGCTGCGAGGGCCCGGTCATTGCTGCTTGCAGCTTTATTAGGGCCCGAGCACACACAGTGTGTGAGGTCCCTATTGTAATTGCAAAGATTATTAGGGCCCGAGCACACACAGTGTGAGAGGACCCTATTGTAATTGCAAAGATTCTTATTAGGGCCCGAGCACACACAGTGTGAGAGGACCCTATTGTAATTGCAAAGATTCTTATTAGGGCCCGAGCACACACAGTGTGTGAGGACCCTATTGTAATTGTAAAGATTATTAGGGCCCGAGCACACACAGTGTGTGAGGACCCTATTGTAATTGCAAAGATTATTCTTATTATTCTTATTCCCCCGAATAAATCGCGTTTTTGAGCCGCAAAACGTACTCCAAAAGTTGCGCAACTTTGCACACACATCACAAGTGGCGAAAATCTTCGTATTTAAAAAAAAATCAAAAGGGGGTGTGGCCTAATGGCTGAACCGCGCCCCCTAGAAAATGTCAACGGCGCAGCCCCACTATACGGTTTCACCTACACGTACGAAAATCAGTACACACCTGTATCATGTCCGGATTCACAAAAAAGTCTCTTGGCGCCATGTCCAAAACCAAACAGGAAGTCAGCCATTTTGACTAATTAGTGGCGTTTTGGCGCATTTTGGGCCGTTTTCACGGGTCGCACTTTAACGAACTCCTCTTAGGGAGTTAATCGGATCAACTTCACATTCGCTCGGCATACTCAAGACACCTTAACGATGAAATGTTGTGCGAACCGTGAGTTTTCGTAAAACGGCGTGCCCGTGGCGAAGTGTCAAACTTCCTTCACCAAACAGGAAGTGCCCCCTCTTCTGATTGGTCCATACTTGATTGTTCCTTTTTTTGGCTGTTACTCATCAACAGTTTATCGTACAGAGTTGTGGCTGGTATCATATGACTTGACTAAGAGTCCTTCATCTTAATTGGTTTAACTTAGCCCCGCCCCCTATTCTGATTGGTCGATTGTTGATAGTTCCTATTTTGGCTGTTACTCATCAACCGTTTATCGTACAGAGTTGTGGCTGGTATCATATGACTTGACTAAGAGTCCTTCATCTTAATTGGTTTAACTTAGCCCTGCCCCCTCTTCTGATTGGTCGATTATTGATAGTTCCTATTTGCTATCTGTTCAATGGTTTGTACTAAGTGCAATAGTGTAACTGTGTCTAGGTGTAATAACTGTAATAGTGTAATAGCGCAAAAGTGTAATAGTGTAATAAGTGTAATAGTGTAATAGTGTAATAAGTGTAATAGCGCAATAAGTGTAATAGTGTAATATCTCAATAAGTGTAATAGTGTAATAAGTGTAATAAGTGTAATAGTGTACTAGTGTAATAGTGTAATAGTGTAATAAGTGTAATAGTGTAATAGCGCAATAAGTGTAATAAGTGTAATAGTGTAATAAGTGTAATAGTGTAATAGTGTAATAAGTGTAATAGTGTAATAGCGCAATAAGTGTAATAGTGTAATAGCTCAATAAGTGTAATAGTGTAATAAGTGTAATAGTGTAACAGCACAATAAGTGTAATAGTGTAATAAGTGTAATAGTGTAACAGCACAATAAGTGTAATAGTGTAATATGTGTATTAGTGTAATAGTGTAATAGTGTAATAACTGTAATAGTGTAATAGTGTAATAAGTGTAATAGTGTAATAGCGCAATGAGTGTAATAGCGTAATAAGTGTAATAGTGTAATAGTGTAATAGTGTAATAAGTGTGATAGTGTCATAAGTGTAATAGTGTAATAGCACAATAAGTGTAATAGTGTAATAAGTGTAATAGTGTAATAGTGTAATAAGTGTAATAGTGTAATAGCACAATAAGTGTAATAGTGTAATAGTGCAATAAGTGTAATAGTGTAATAGTGTAATAGTGTAATAAGTGTAATAGTGTAATAGCGCAAAAACTGTAATAGTGAAATAAGTGTAATAGTGTAATAGGGCAATAAGTGTAATAGTGTAACTGCTGCCCCTTGTGACGTGGGTAGAGCTCCGAGGGCCCGGTCATCGCTGCTTGCAGCTTTAATTATTATTATTCCCCCGAATAAATCGCGTTTTTGAGCCGCAAAACGTACTCCAAAAGTTGCGCAACTTTGCACACACATCACACGTGGCGAAAATTTTCGTATTAAAAAATAAATAAAAGGGGGCGTGGCCTAATGGCTCAACAGCGCCCCCTAGAAAATTTCAATGGTGCAGCCCCACTAGACGGTTTCACCTACACGTACGAAAATCGGTACACACCTGTATCATGTCCGGACTCACAAAAAAGTCTCTTGGCGCCATGTCCGAAACCAAACAGGAAGTCAGCCATTTTGACTAATTAGTGGCGTTTTGGCGCATTTTTGGCCGTTTTCACGGGTCGCACTTTAACAAACTCCTCCTAGGGGGTTAATCGGATCAACTTCAAGTTCGCTCGGCATACTCAAGACACCTTAACGATGAAAAGTTGTGTGAATCGCGAGTTTTCGTAAAACGGCGTGCCCGTGGCGAAGCGTCAAACTTCCTTCGCCAAACAGGAAGTGCCCTTCGCCAAACAGGAAGTGCCTCTATAAATCATGAACCGTTTGTCGTACAGAGGCGTGGGTTGCATCATATGACTTGGTTAAGAGTCCTTTACCTTAATTGGTTTAACTTAGCCCCGCCCCCTCTTCTGATTGGCCGAAACTTGATTGTTCCTTTTTTTGGCTATTACTCATCAACCGTTTGTCGTACAGAGTTGTGGCTGGTGTCATATGACTTGACTAAGAGTCCTTCACCTTAATTGGTTTAACTAAACCCCACCCCCTCTTCTGATTGGCCGAAATTTGATTTTTCCTTTTTTTGGCTATTACTCATCAACCGTTTGTCGAAGAGTGTTGTGGCTGGTGACATATGACTTGATTAAGAGTCCTTCACCTTAATTGGTTTAAGTTAGCCCCGCCCCTCTTCTGATTGGCTGCTGCCCTTGTGACGTGGGTAGAGCTGCGAGGGCCCGGTCATCGCTGCTTGCAGCTTTAATTATTCTTATTTTCCCGAAAGTAAATCGTGTTTTTGAGGCGCCAAACGTACTCCAAAAGTTGCGCAACTTTGCAAGGACATCACAAGTGGCGAAAATTTACGTAATTAAAAATAATCAAAAGGGGGCGTGGCCTAATGGCTCAACAGCGCCCCCTACAAAACTTCGTGCCTCAAGCCCCACCATACGGTTTCACCTACACGTACGAAAATCGGTACACACCTGTATCATGTCCGGACTCACAAAAAAGTCTCTTGGCGCCATGTCCGAAACCAAACAGGAAGTCAGCTGTTTTGACTAATTAGTGGCGTTTTGGTGCATTTTTGGCCGTTTTCATGGGTCGCACTTTAACGAACTCCTCCTAGGGGGTTAATCGGATCAACTTCACATTCGCTCGGCATACTCAAGACACCTTAACGATGAAAAGTTGTGTGAATCGTGAGTTTTCTTAAAACGGCGTGCCCGTGGCGAAGCGTCAAACTTCCTTCGCCAAACAGGAAGTGCCCTTCGCCAAATAGGAAGTGCCTCTATAAATCATGAACCGTTTGTCGTACAGACTCGTGGCTGGTGTCATATGACTTGATTAAGAGTCCTTAACCATATTTGGCACTTCCCTTGCCAAACAGGAAGTGCCCCTCCCCAAACAGGAAGTGCCTCTATAAATCATGAACCGTTTGTCGTACAGACGTGTGGTTGGCGTCAAATGACTTGTTTGAGAGTCCTTAACCATAATTGGGGCCCCTTTCACCAAACAGGAAGTGCCCCTCACCAAACAGGAAGTGCCTCTTTATCTCATGAACCGTTTGTCGTACAGAGGTGTGGTTGGCGTCAAATGACTTGATTAAGAGTCCTTAACCATAATTGGGGCCCATTTCGCCAAACAGGAAGTGCCCCTCACCAAACAGGAAGTGCCTCTTTAGCTCAAGAACCGTTTGTCGTACAGAGGTGTGGTTGGCGTCAAATGACTTGATTAAGAGTCCTTAACCATAATTGGGGCCCATTTCGCCAAACAGGAAGTGCCCCTCACCAAACAGGAAGTGCCTCTTTAGCTCAAGAACCGTTTGTCGTACAGACGTGTGGTTGGCGTCAAATGACTTGATTAAGAGTCCTTTACCATAATTGGGGCCCATTTCGCCAAACAGGAAGTGCCCCTCACCAAACAGGAAGTGCCTCTTTATCTCAAGAACCGTTTGTCGTACAGACGTTTGGGCAGTGTCATATGACTTCATTAAGAGTCCTTAACCATAATTGGCACTTCCTTCGCCAAACAGGAAGTGCCCTTCACCAAACAGGAAGTGCCACTTTATCTCATGAACCGTTTGTCGTACAGACGTGTGGGTGGTGTCATATGACTTGATTAAGAGTCCTTAAGCTTAATTGGTTCAACTAGCCCCGCCCCCTCTTCCGATTGGCTGCTGCCCCTTGTGAGGTGGGTAGAGCTGCGAGGGCCTGGTCATCGCTGCTTGCAGCTTTAATGTTTTATTTGAATTCCCATAGAGTGAATGTCGATATGTTGCATATTTGTGATTATGTCCCCTGGACTGGATTGTAACATCATATAGGCCTAAGAACTGGGTTCCAAAAATAAACAAACCACCTCAGCATTTTTTCTCTTCAGGTATGTGACTCAATACAACTGTGTTTGGAGAAACACATTGGATTTACATTAGTACTTTTCACCATGCTTCTTATCCATAATTTATGTTTTTTTTTTCTTCTTCCTGGAACTCGGTTGTTTCTTATGATCTAAGATTCTCCTGTGGAAATTCCAATACAAAAACACAGTGATCCAGGATGATAGCGCCCTCTGGTGTCAGTGGTGTCAGACTACAGTGCTCTGTTACAACCTCATTAAGGAGGTCAGATCACAACAATGTAAATACAACTAATCAGTTTTGTTTATTCTCTTTCTTACAGATTGGACTGAAGAGAAGAACAATCTGGTGAAAGACCTGGGCCATCTACAGTCCAGATATGACAACGTTACTGCCCAGATGGTCCAGCTACAGTCCAGTTATGACCAGCTACTGTCCATTTACAACACGGCAGAGCTGAGGAGGAGGCTCTGTGGTCAGTGAGACATCCCTGTTTTTATTTCCATGCTTATATCATGCTGTTTATTAATTTGAGCAACAAGAAAACCAACAACAACAAAACTTGCTAACTGTATTCTTTTGTTGTTAGGACCCGGATGGCATATTGTTGGCAGCAGTTGTTATTTCATCTCTACTGAGACGAGAACCTGGGACCAGAGCAGAGAGTGGTGTAGAAACAAACAATCTGACCTGATAATCATTAACAACAAAGAAGAACAGGTATTGTGTGTGTGTGTGTGTGTGTGTGTGTGTGTGTGTGTGTGTGTGTGTGTGTGTGTGCGTGCGTGCGTGCGTGTGCATGCTTGTGTGCATGCGTTTCTTTTGTGTGAGTGTGTGTGTGTGTGTGTGTTTGTGCATGCTTGTGTGCATGTGTTTCGTTTGTGTGCACGTGTGTGTGTGTGTGTGTGTGTGTGTGTGTGTGTGTGTGTGTGTGTGTGTGTGTGTGTGTGTGTGTGCGCGCGCGCGTGCGTTTCATTTGTGTGCATGTGTGAGTGTGTGTGTGTGTGTGTGTGTGTTTGTACATGTCTGTATATTGTAACATATCTATTGCACAGTGTGTATTTCAGTAACCAGCATCTCTTCTGTCCAGGACTTCGTCAAGGGAGTTGTTGACAGTGGCGGTGTTGTGTGGCTGGGTTTGAATGACAAAGTGACGGATGGAGAGTGGAAATGGGTCGATGGAACACCACTGACCACACCAACGTAAGACTTTATTCCTTCATTCTACTCTTATTCATTTCAACTAACATTTTATATTTAACTCGTTCACTGCTTTACCATGAGTTTCCCCGAGTTATCCCATATGTCCAGGCCGCCAGGCCCGAGTTTCCAGAGTTTTGGGCGTTTTTTGAAAATATTTGTAGTAGGCATGATCGCGATCGTGAAATTGCATGTTTAACCCCCATACCAAAACCATCTTTCAAACATGGCAGCCATGTTTGTTTACATATGAAGACTAATGGCTGCTATCTCATGAATGCCTGAACAGATTTCCAAGCAGATTTCTTTGTTTGAAAGCTGTGAACAGCTTGCACACATGTGGTGCATGATCTAGGCATGGGCGTGCATGATCCGTGCACTATGAATTACATGGAAAGTCTATGGAGACTGGTGGCAGTGTGGAACTTCAAAGACATTTTTAAAATGCAGCGAATGAGTTAATCATTGTCTTAATTATTTTCTAAATGGTATTATTAATACAAATGAAAGGTTTCCTTTGATCCATTTAGACCTGGAACAACACCTATGGGTTGTTTTACAGTATATAGAGACATTAATGATTTTTACATTAACGCTTATTTAGCAGTGTTGGAAAAGGTACTCACATATATTACTTAACTTAAAGTATCAATACTGCAATATAGAAATACTCAAATACTTACTTATAGTAAACTACAGTACTTAAGTAAATGTACTTAGTTACTTTTCACCCCTGGGATTTAGAAGGCATGTTTAGAATGGCTTTCAGGTCTAAAACAAAAGATGAAAGTGAAACACTATCCTTGTAAATGTACATTAATGAATGTAATGTTCCACAGGTACTGGTACTCTACTCAGCCTAATGGTGGAGGAAGACAAGCCTGTGCTGTGCATCAGACTGGGTATGGATGGTGGGATGAATCATGTACTGACAATAGGCGTTGGATGTGTGAAAAGGTTGTGTAGTGAAATCATCACATTCACATTGCATATGTTTTGTGTTGTGTTGGTACAGCTACATGATACGAGTGTTAACAGGTGGTCGTTTATGTGTTTGCTTTGGTTTGTCTGCCTTGTAATTCTAACCAATGTATTCAAATCAAAGGAGCTTTATTGGCATGACACAAACCATATGTTTACATTGGCAAAGCAAGCATTGTGTAAACATACCTATATCACATTGTGACATCATACATTTTGTATTTTTCTCTCAAAACAATTTAAATAAGATACAAAAAAGCCTCAGATTCAAAATGCATTTAAAGGTAGCAGCTCTGTTTATGTGCAGTAGGTCTAGAGCTCTACTCGGTATGTAACCAATATGCACTGTACATAACCATTTATATACACATAGATATATACATACATATATCCATATACATATATGTTTTTTTTCCATTAGTTAAAACAGAGCCTATATAATTTTTGTTTCATTTTAATACCATGTCTTATGCAGATTGATGACATATGCTGTGTCCTTAAAACAGTACGGTTCAAATTATTATGCATTTACTATATTTCTCACAATACAATACTGGATTGACAATTTTGTTGTAGGTATTTCATTTTATTCTATTTCTTATTGATATGATTGATGCTATGATTTACTTGAGAATGTTTGTTGTATTTTGTGTCTTTTCAAGTTTTTCTTGTAACACAATAATGTTTTTTTTTCCTTTTAGTCCAACTAAAACATATCTCTGAAACATAAAAAAAATCCAATTAATATCCAATTATTTCATTAAAGCCTGTTTTGGTGTCAATCTGAATCTTTGGTCTGTGATGTTAGTGACAGCATGTTGAGTTACTAGTCCCATCTAGTGGTAGGTGTTTTCCAAGCAGTTTACGCGGGCGGGCCGAGAACTGATAACAGGAGGGACTTAAAAACCTCAATAGCCTAATGGGCAGCCACGGCAAAAGTGCGGTCGCCCCTAGTTATGAGTCGGGCAATAGCAGTAGGGTTCAATAAAGAAAGGTCAGCTGACCGTATGGCTCTAACTGGGTTGTAACGTTCAACCAGTTCAGCCAGGTAGGTAGGAGCCAGTCCGTTAATGGATTTAAAAGCAATTAAAAGGATTTTAAAATCAATTCTAAATTTGACGGGGAGCCAATGAAGAGAGGCCAGGACAGGGGAGATATGGTCCCGCTTTTTGGTGCCAGTGAGTAGGCGTGAGGCCGCATTCTGGACCAACTGTAGGCGCTTTACTGATGCTTGGTCGATACCGGAATATAAAGCATTACAATAATCCAATCTACATGAAATAAAAGAATGTATTAAAATTTTCGAGCTGCTTGTGGTGGAGATATGGTTTTACTTTAGAAATTAAACGTAACTGAAAGAAGCTGGATTGAATCACAGAGCTGAGTTGTTTGTGGAATTTAAAAGAGCTGTCAAATATAAAACCAAGGTTCTTAACAAAGGGACGGAGATTGGGGGTTCGGGAACCCAGGGAAACAGAGGAGGAGGAAGTATCTTGACCAAAAATTATGATTTCTGTTTTATTGTCGTTTAAGTGTAAGACCTTTGTGTCCATCCAGAGTTTAATGTCCTGAAGGCAGTTGAGCAGTGGTTGGGGAGATTGGAGTGGATTGTTACTGTTGTTTATTGTAAGTGGCATGTAGATCTGGACATCGTCAGCATAACAATGAAAAGAAATGTAGTGTTTTGCTAAAATGGGTCCTAGAGGTAACATATATAATACAAACAAAATAGGGCCAATAATGGAGCCCTGGGGGACTCCAGAGGTGAGGGGGGCTGCTGTGGAAGTGAAATCGCCCAGCTGGACGGAAAAGCTTCTTTCGGCTAAATATGATTGGAACCATGCTAAGGCCGTACCAGTGATTCCAACATGGTGCTGGAGGCGGGAGAGGAGGATCCTATGATCAACAGTGTCGAAAGCCGCCGAGAGGTCAAGCAAGACAAGGATAGCGGGGGTGCCATTGTCAACAGTTAAAATCAAATCATTAAAAACTCTTAAAAGGGCTGTTTCAGTACTATAGCCCGGCTTAAAACCAGACTGAATTTTTTTGTGGAGGCCATGAGTAATTAAAAAAGAAGCTGGGCATATACAATTTTCTCTAAAACCTTGGATAAAAAATGCAATTGGGAGATGGGCCAGAAATGGGAGAGTATGGTAGGGTCAAGTCAAGATTTTTTCTTTTTAATTAAAGGATGCACCACAGCGTGTTTAAAGGCAGCCGGGATGCAGCCTGAAGTGATAGGCTTAAGTTAATTAAGGTAAGTATGTTGGGGCCAATGGAACCAAAAACTTCTTTGAGAAGACGGGAGGGGATACAAACAGAGGGGCAATTTGTGGGAGATGGGAAACAACATCAGTGAGGGAGGTGAGCGATATGGGCTGGAACTGGGAGAGGACGGCAACAGGACCTGGGGAAGATACAGGATCAGGGGTAATACATATATGGGCTGACCTGAGTTCATTTATTTTATCATTGAAAAACTTTTCAAAATCTTCACAGAGGGAGGGGGATGGAACTATAGCAGAGACATCACAGGGATTTATGAGGGAATTAAAAATATTAAAAAGCACCTGGGGTTTATGGCTATTTTTTAAAACAAGGTTAGAGATAAAAGAAGATTTAGCAGCTCTAACAGCATGTTGATATGTTTTTCGAGGCAACAGTCCGCCATTCCGAAACACCGCTATTCCGAAGCAGGGTTAGGGTTAGGGTTAGGGTTAGGGTTAGGGGTAGGGTTAGGGTTAGGGGTAGGGTTAGGGTTAGTTAGGGTTAGGGTTAGGGTTAGGGTAAGGGTTAGGGTTAGGGGTAGGGTTAGGGTTAGAAGTCAACGTTCGGAATAGCGGTGTTTCGGAATGGCGGGGTGTAACCGTTTTTCGACTCTCTGAATATTCTTTGAGTGGCTGGCAGGCGTGTGTTAAAACGGTTGAATGTGCACGTCTAATCACGTATTATAAATTGTTTGTCCAAAATGTTAGTATTGGCTAAGAGACTGTTGCCGTGTCGTGCTTCAATGGTTCAATGCTCACCTAGGAGTTGTGTGAGCCATTATTTTACACAAGATCTCTCACACATATCCAAACACAAAACCCTTTTGCAGACATTCATTCCGTTCAGTTATTGAGTTTAAATGTAGACCAGTGTCATCAGAAGGCACTGAATCAGTGTGACGAGGACGTGGAGCCAGTCTGTGTGAGAGATGGAGTGGAGCTGCAGATGGAGGCAGATGGAGTGGAGATGGAGGCAGATGGAGTGGAGCTGCAGATGGAGGCAGATGGAGTGGAGATGGAGGCAGATGGAGTGGAGCTGCAGATGGAGGCAGATGGAGTGGAGATGGAGGCAGATGGAGTGGAGCTGCAGATGGAGGCAGATGGAGTGAGAGATGGAAAGGAGCTGCATTGAGTTGTTGTTGAGAGGAGAGATTGACTGGACGGTGGTGACCCTGGGGGGTGCTGCGGTGTTGTGGGTCTCATCAATGGAGACGACTGAGCGACAGCAATGACCTCCTTCATTGTTTGTAGGATTTCTGGCACTTCTAGACAGTACCACAAACAAATTAGGTTACCCCACTATAACACACTATAGGTTAGCCTACTATAACAACCGGTCTTTCCGAGAAAAAGGTTTTAGTTTTTGAATGGTTCATTGATTGATATGAATGAAAGATACCTTGTAAAACCTGTTTTTTTAACATAGCATTCTCTGCCTTCAGCCTCTTGATCTCTCGTTTGAGATTCTGGTCCTTTTCTGGACCATTTGTAGCAGCTGGTTGAGAAGAGGCGTACATATCATGGGGGATAGCATCGGGTCTGGCCTCGCGGGCGGCGGTGATGGTCGTTGGGGTTGTCCCGCCGCTTTGTTCGTTCGATCGGAGGCGCGTGGGTCGCCGGTTTGCGGGCCGTCGGCGGGTCGGTTCTCGGGTTTGCGGCCTGCGTGCTAGGGGGGATCCAGTTATCGCGTCGTCGCGTGCTCCTCAGGGACTCGGGAAGAGTGGCGTGCACCACCGCAATCAGGCTGGCCCTGAAAGTCTCCTTTAGGCCTAGGCCAGCTCTGGTGCACGCATTGCGCCAAGCCGCCTCTGGGTTCGCGCACAAGAGGTTGATAAGTTGGGCCCGCAGCCCTTCGATTTTAGCCGCTTAATGGTTTTCCAGGATTTCGGAACCCCGGTGGAGCCAGGCTTCCGAGGCCCGGGTCAGAGCCTGCGCCGTTTCTGGAGAGGGTCCCGTCGGCATGAAGGTCGCATTGAGTAGCGAGACTTTGTCCGCGTAACCTTCCGGTAGTAGGTCAAGGCGTGTGAACGTTGTAATGGCGTCTAGGCAGTGTGACGCCCTGAGTCAGTGGGTCGTGGACACATTTTTATGGATGCGTGACACGTTGTGTGCTTGTAGATCTGCCGTTTTCACTAGTTTGGGTCCCGGTGAATCAAATGTCTTTTAGGTCACAAGCTATAAGGTTTGGGAACCACCGGTTTTAGTTTTGAGTTAAGTTAATGGGTCAAGTATGACACACTTACAAGTAACAAAGACGATGGTGCCACTGTGGCATGGCCAGCCTCCTTTTGGTTTCTTGCCATGGCGCCACTCAACAGGGGCTAAATACTCAGAGATTGGTTTCCCATCCACGTCCAGCATAGAATCGTCATACCCCTTGATGACCTCCGTCTTTACTTCACTGAAGGGCCTTTTCCACCAGCAAAGAACCGGTTCTGGTTCTTTCTCCCGCCTATGGGATGAACCAGAGAAGAGCTTTTCCACCGAGAACCGAGTTGGTTCCGAACCATAAAAGTTGATTCCGAACGGGAACCACAAAATCCTTGGTTCCTCTGGTTCAATCATGGTTCAATCTGGTGGAAACGCAAGCTGGTTCGCAAGAACAAACCAAGGTTCCAAGAAAGTTGAACCGGCACTGGTTCTGGAACCAGTTCTCTGCCGGTGGAAAAGGCCCCTGAGTGTCCCCTTGTCTTGGCCTTCACTCCATCTTATAATGGCAAACTTAATTGGTTCTGATGTGATTAAATAAAAATAAATGTTAAGCTAAACATTTCTCTGACAAACGCAGGCATGTGTGCATTAGCATTCACAATACACATGTCTTAATTGTATATTTTGGGGACATATTTTTGCATACACATTGCCTACACTGCAAACACATTTTGTCGTTTCGATGAAAGACTTAAATAACAATTCCATACTGAAAAAAAAAAGTTATTTTACTTGCCTCTATCCAACATAGGGGTCCATATCTATCACCAGCTGGTGGGGTCTACACTTTCCTGAGTAAGACACAAATCAACCCTTTAAAGGGATGGCTACAGAGACAGTCAGACAGAAAGGGGGAGAGTGAAGGTTTTCTGTCTCACCCAATTTTCAATGTGACAGGCTGCTCTCTTTGAAGGTGGGGGGGGGGGTCTTTACTTTCTTTCCTAAGAAAGACAAGGTAGCCACCTGAAAAAAGAATGGGTGTTCTCAACAGTGGTGGAAAAAAGTACTCAATTGTTTTTCTTAAGTAAAAATATCAATACTGCAATAGAAATACTCCATTTCAAGTAAAAAGTCTGGAATTCAAAAAGAGTAAGAATACTAAAGTATTGGCATCAAAATAATACTTAAAGTACCAAAAGTAAGTACAAAAAGTTTGAAAATAGCAGATCTAGAAGCTCACATGCATCGCGGCCAGGGGCATAGTTCCGCCGATTTAAAACAAATCCAATACGGAACTAAAACTTCCTAGGTTTGGCCGCTAGTTAGGGCCCGAGCCCACACAGTGTGTGAGGACCCTATTGTAATTGTAAAGATTATTCTTATTAGGGCCCGAGCACACACAGTGTGTGAGGACCCTATTGTAATTAGGGCCCGAGCACACACAGTGTGTGAGGACCCTATTGTAATTAGGGCCCGAGCACACACAGTGTGAGGACCCTATTGTATTTGCAAAGATTCTTCTTCTTCTTCTTCTTCTTCTTCCGCCGAATGAATCGCATTTTTGAGGCGCCAAACGTACCCCAAAAGTTGCGCAACTTTGCACGCACATCACAAGTGGCGAAAAATTACGTATTTTAAAAAAAAGTTAAAGGGGGCGTGGCCTAATGGCACAACAGCGCCCCCTACAAAATTTCAACGCAACAGCCCCACCATACGGTTTCACAAATAAGTACGAAAATCGGTACACACCTGTATCACGTCCGGACTCACAAAAAAGTCTCTTGGCGCCATGTCCGAAACCAAACAGGAAGTCAGCCATTTTGACTAATTAGTGGCGTTTTGGCGCATTTTTGGCCGTTTTCACGTGTCGCACTATAACGAACTCCTCCTAGGGGGTTAATCGGATCAACTTCAACTTCGCTCGGCATACTCAAGACACCTTAACGATGAAAAGTTGTGCGAATCGTGAGTTTTCGGAAAACGGCGTGACCGTGGCGAAGCGTCAAACTTCCTTCGCCAAACAGGAAGTGCCCCCTCTTCTGATTGGTCCATACTTGATTGTTCCTTCTTTTGGCTGTTACTCATCAACCGTTTATCGGACAGAGTTGTGGCTGGTATCATATGACTTGACTAAGAGTCCTTCACCTTAATTGGTTTAACTAAGCCCCGCCCCCTCTTCTGATTGGCCGAAACTTGATTGTTCCTTTTTTTGGCTGTTACTCATCAACCGTTTATCGTACAGAGTTGTGGCTGGTATCATATGACTTGACTAAGGGTCCTTCACCTTAATTGGTTTAACTTAGCCCTGCCCCCTCTTTTGATTGGTCGATTATAGATAATTCCTATTTGCTATCTCTTCAATGGTTTGTAATAAGTGCCATAGTGTAACTGTGTCTAGGTGTAATAACTGTAATAGCGCAATAAGTGTAATAGTGTAATAAGTGTATTAGTGTAATAAGTGTAATAAGTTTAATAGTGTAATAGTGTAATAAGTGTAATAGTGTAACAGTTTAATAGTGTAATAAGTGTAATAGTGTAATAAGTGTAATAGTGTAATAGCACAATAAGTGTAATAGTGTAATAAGTGTAATAGTGTAATAGTGTAATAGCGCAATAAGTGTAATAGTGTAATAGTGTAATAGTGTAATATGTGTAATAGTGTAATAGTGTAATAGTGCAATAAGTGTAATAGTGTAATAGTGTAATAGCGCAATAAGTGTAATAGTGTAATAGTGTAATAAGTGTAATAGTGTAATAGTGTAATAAGTGTAATAGTGTAATAGCGCAATAAGTGTAATAGTGTAATAGTGTAATAGCACAATAAGTGTAATAGTGTAATAAGTGTAATAGTGTTATAGTGTAATAAGTGTAAAAGTGTAATAGCACAATAAGTGTAATAGTGTAATAAGTGTAATAGTGTAATAGTGTAATAGTGTAATGGTGTAATAGTGTAATAAGTGTAACAGTGTAATAAGTGTAATAGTGTAATAGGACAATAAGTGTAATAGTGTAATAAGTGTAATAGTGTAATATTGTAATAAGTGTAATAGTGTAATAGCACAATAAGTGTAATAAGTGTAATAGTGTAATAGTGTAATAAGTGTAATAGTGTAATTGCACAATAAGTGTAATAGTGTAATAAGTGTAATAGTGTAATAGTGTAATAGTGTAATAAGTGTAATAGTGTAATAAGTGTAATAGTTTAATAAGTGTAATAGTGTAATCGCACAATAAGTGTAATAGTGTAATAAGTGTAATAGTGTAATAAGTGTAATAAGTGTAATAGTGTAATAAGTGTAATAGTGTAATAGTGTAATAAGTGTAATAGTGTAATAAGTGTAAAAGTTTAATAAGTGTAATAGTGTAATCGCACAATAAGTGTAATAGTGTAATAAGCGTAATAGTGTAATAAGTGTAATAGTGTAATAAGTGTAATAGTGTAATAGTGTAATAGGGCAATAAGTGTAATAGTGTAATAAGTGTAACAGTGTAATAAGTGTAATAGTGTAATAGGACAATAAGTGTAATAGTGTAATAAGTGTAATAGTGTAATATTGTAATAAGTGTAATAGTGTAATAGCACAATAAGTGTAATAAGTGTAATAGTGTAATAGTGTAATAAGTGTAATAGTGTAATTGCACAATAAGTGTAATAGTGTAATAAGTGTAATAGTGTAATAGTGTAATAGTGTAATAAGTGTAATAGTGTAATAAGTGTAATAGTTTAATAAGTGTAATAGTGTAATCGCACAATAAGTGTAATAGTGTAATAAGTGTAATAGTGTAATAAGTGTAATAAGTGTAATAGTGTAATAAGTGTAATAGTGTAATAGTGTAATAAGTGTAATAGTGTAATAAGTGTAAAAGTTTAATAAGTGTAATAGTGTAATCGCACAATAAGTGTAATAGTGTAATAAGCGTAATAGTGTAATAAGTGTAATAGTGTAATAAGTGTAATAGTGTAATAGTGTAATAGGGCAATAAGTGTAATAGTGTAATAAGTGTAATAGTGTAATAGGGCAATAAGTGTAAAAGGGCAATAAGTGTAATAGTGTAACTGCTGCCCCTTGTGACGTGGGTAGAGCTGCGAGGGCCCGGTCATCGCTGCTTGCAGCTTTAATTAGGGCCCGAGCACACACAGTGTGTGAGGACCCTATTGTAATTGCAAAGATTATTAGGGCCCGAGCACACACAGTGTGTGAGGACCCTATTGTAATTGCAAAGATTATTAGGGCCCGAGCACACACAGTGTGAGGACCCTATTGTAATTGCAAAGATTATTAGGGCCCGAGCACACACAGTGTGAGGACCCTATTGTAATTGCAAAGATTATTATTATTAGGGCCCGAGCACACACAGTGTGTGAGGACCCTATTGTAATTGCAAAGATTATTAGGGCCCGAGCCACACACAGTGTGTGAGGACCCTATTGTATTTGCAAAGATTATTATTATTATTATTATTATTTTCCCGAAAGTAAATCGCGTTTTTGAGGCGCAAAACGTACTCAAAAAGTTGCGCAACTTTGCACACACATCACAAGTGGCGAAAATGTACGTATTTAAAAAAAAAAAAAAGGGGGCGTGGCCTAATGGCGCAACAGCGCCCCCTACAAAACTTCGTGCCTCAAGCCCCACCATACGGTTTCACCTACACGTATGAAAATCGGTACACATCTGTATCGTGTCCGGACTCACAAAAAAGTCTCTCGGCGCCACGTCCGAAACCAAACAGGAAGTCAGCCATTTTGACTAATTAGTGGCGTTTTGGTGTATTTTTGGCCGTTTTCACGTGTCGCACTTTAACGAACTCCTCCTAGGGGGTTAATCGGATCAACTTCAAGTTTGCTCGGCATACTCAAGACACCTTAACGATGAAAAGTTGTGCGAATCGTGAGTTTTCGTAAAACGGCGAGCCCGTGGCGTAGCGTCAAACTTCCTTCACCAAACAGGAAGTGCCCCCTCTTCTGATTGGTCCATACTTCATTGTTCCTTTTTTTGGCTGTTACTCATCAACCGTTTATCGTACAGAGTTGTGGCTGGTATCATATGAAATTTTTTTTTCTCAAAAAAATTTTTTCTCAATTTTTTTTTTCTCAAATTTTTTTTTCTCAAAAAATTTTTTTTCTCAAATTTTTTTTTCTCAAATTTTTTTTTCTCAAATTTTTTTTTTCTCAAATTTTTTTTTCTCAACATTTTTTTTTCTCAAATTTTTTTTTTCTCAAATTTTTTTTTCTCAACATTTTTTTTTCTCAAAATTTTTTTTCCTCAAATTTTTTTTTCTCAATTTTTTTTTCTCAAATTTTTTTTTCTCAAATTTTTTTTCTCAATTTTTTTTTTCTCAAAATGTTTTTTCTCAAATTTTTTTTCTCGCGCAACACTATTCGCACAACAAATGCTAATGCTAAAAAATGCTAATGCTAACATGCTAATGCTAACACATGCTAATGCTAATGCTAACAAATGCTTATGCTAATGCTAACACATGCTAATGCTAACAAATGCTAATGCTAATGCTAACACATGCTAATACTGACAAATGCTAATGCTAATGCTAACACATGCTAATGCTAATGTTAACAAATGCTAATGCTAATGCTAACACATGCTAATGCTAATGCTAACACATGCTAATGCTAATGCTAACACATGCTAATGCTAACAAATGCTAATGCTAACAAATGCTAATGCTGATTCAAAAATTCTAATGCTAATTGGCTGCTACCCCTTGTGACGTGGGTAGATCTCCGAGGGCCCGGTCATTGCTGCTTGCAGCTTTAATTATTATTATTCTTCCCGATAAAGAATCGCATTTTTGAGGGGCAAAACGTACTCCAAAAGTTGCGGAACTTTGCAAGCACATTACACGTGGCGAAAATTTACGTAATTCAAAAAAAAAAAAAAGGGGGCGTGGCTAATTGCGCAACAGCGCCCCCTACAAAACTTTGTGCCTCAAGCCCCACCATACGATTTCACCTACACGTACGAAAATCGGTACACATCTGTATCGTGTCCGGACTCACAAAAAAGTCTCTCGGCACCACGTCCGAAACCAAACAGGAAGTCAGCCATTTTTACTAATTAGTGGCGTTTTGGTGTGTTTTTGGCCGTTTTCACGCGTCACACTTTAACGAACTCCTCCTAGGGGGTTAATCGGATCAACTTCAAGTTCGGTCGGCATACTCAAGACACCTTAACGATGAAAAGTTGTGCGAATCGTGAGTTTTCGTAAAACGGCGTGCCCGTGGCGAAGTGTCAAACTTCCTTCACCAAACAGGAAGTGCCCCCTCTTCTGATTGGTCCATACTTGATTGTTCCTTTTTTTGGCTGTTACTCATCAACCGTTTATCGTACAGAGTTGTGGCTGGTATCATATGACTTGACTAAGTGTCCTTCACCTTAATTGGTTTAACTAAGCCCCGCCCCCTCTTCTGATTGGCCGAAACTTGATTGTTCCTTTTTTGGCTGTTACTCATCAACCGTTTATCGTACAGAGTTGTGGCTGGTATCATATGACTTGATTAAGAGTCCTTAACCTTAATTGACGCTTCCTTCGCCAAACAGGAAGTGTTCTTCACCAAACAGGAAGTGCCTCTATAACTCATGAACCGTTTGTCGTACAGACTCGCGGCTGGTGTCATACATTTTTTTTTTTCTCAAAACATTTTTTTTTCTCAAAAAAATTTTTTTTTTCTCAAATTTTTTTTTTCTCAAAAATTTTTTTTTCTCAAAATTTTTTTTTTCTCAAATTTTTTTTTCTCAAATTTTTTTTTCTCAAATTTTTTTTTTCTCAAAATTTTTTTTTCTCAAATTTTTTTTTCTCAATTTTTTTTTCTCAAATTTTTTTTTTCTCAAATTTTTTTTTTCTCAAATTTTTTTTTCTCACATTTTTTTTTCTCAATTTTTTTTTCTCAAACATTTTTTTTTGAGACAAACTTTAAACTATCGTTAAAGTGCGACCCGTGATAACGGCCAAAAATGCGCCAAAACGCCACTAATTAGTCGAAATGGCTGACTTCCTGTTTGGTTTCTGATTGGCTGCTGGCCTTGTGACGTGGGTAGAGCTGCGAGGGCCCGGTCATTGCTGCTTGCAGCTTTATTAGGGCCCGAGCACACACAGTGTGAGGACCCTATTGTAATTGCAAAGATTATTATTATTATTATTCTTCCCCCTAAAGAATCGCGTTTTTGAGGCGCAAAACGTACTCCAAAAGTTGCGCAACTTTGCAAGCACATCACAAGTGGCGAAAAATTACGTATTTAAAAAAAAAAAAAAGTGGGCGGGGCCTAATTGCGCAACAGCGCCCCCTACAAAATTTCAACGCAACAGCCCCACTAGACGGTTTCACCCACAAGTACAAAAATCGGTACACATCTGTATTGTGTCCGGACTCACAAAAAAGTCTCTCGGCGCCACGTCCGAAACCAAACAGGAAGTCAGCCATTTTGACTAATTAGTGGCGTTTTGGTGTATTTTTGGACGTTTTCATGTGTCGCACTTTAACGAACTCCTCCTAGGGGGTTAATCGGATCAACTTCAAGTTCGCTCGGCATACTCAAGACACCTTAACGATGAAAAGTTGTGCGAATCGTGAGTTTTCGTAAAACGGCGTGCCCGTGGCGTAGCGTCAAACTTCCTTCACCAAACAGGAAGTGCCCCCTCTTCTGATTGGTCCATACTTCATTGTTCCTTTTTTTGGCTGTTACTCATCAACCGTTTATCGTACAGAGTTGTGGCTGGTATCATATGACTTGATTAAGAGTCCTTAACCTTAATTGACGCTTCCTCCGCCAAACAGGAAGTGCCCTTCACCAAACAGGAAGTGCCTCTATAACTCATGAACCGTTTGTCGTACAGACTCGCGGCTGGTGTCATAACATTTTTTTTTTCTCAACATTTTTTTTTCTCATTTTTTTTTCTCAAAATTTTTTTTTTCTCAAATTTTTTTTTTTCTCAAATTTTTTTTTCTCAAATTTTTTTTTCTCAAATTTTTTTTTCTCAAATTTTTTTTTTCTCAATTTTTTTTTCTTAATTTTTTTTTTCCTCAAAATTTTTTTTTCTCAAATTTTTTTTTCTCAATTTTTTTTCTCAAAAAATTTTTTTTCTCAAAATTTTTTTTTTCTCAAAATTTTTTTTTTCTCAAAAAATTTTTTTCTCAAATTTTTTTTTCTCAAAATTTTTTTTTCTCAAATTTTTTTTTCCTCAAAATTCTTTTTTCTCAGAAAATTTTTTTTCCTCAAAATTTTTTTTTCTCAAAAAAATTTTTTTTCTCAAATTTTTTTTTTCTCAAAATTTTCTTTTTTTCTCACAAATTTTTTTTTGAGAAAAACTTTAAACTATTGTTAAAGTGTGACCCGTGATAACGGCCAAAAATGCGCCAAAACGCCACTAATTAGTCGAAATGGCTGACTTCCTGTTTGGTTTCTGATTGGCTGCTGGCCTTGTGACGTGGGTAGAGCTGCGAGGGCCCGGTCATTGCTGCTTGCAGCTTTAATTAGGGCCCGAGCACACACAGTGTGAGAGGACCCTATTGTAATTGCAAAGATTATTATTATTATTCTTCCCGATAAAGAATCGCATTTTTGAGGGGCAAAACGTACTCCAAAAGTTGCGCAACTTTGCAAGCACATTACAAGTGGCGAAAATTTACGTAATTCAAAAAAAATTAAAGGGGGCGTGGCCTAATTGCGCAACAGCGCCCCCTACAAAATTTCAACGCAACAGCCCCACTATACGGTTTCACCCACAAGTACAAAAATCGGTACACATCTGTATTGTGTCCGGACTCACAAAAAAGTCTCTCGGCGCCACGTCCGAAACCAAACAGGAAGTCAGCCATTTTGACTAATTAGTGGCGTTTTGGTGTATTTTTGGACGTTTTCATGTGTCGCACTTTAACGAACTCCTCCTAGGGGGTTAATCGGATCAACTTCAAGTTCGCTCGGCATACTCAAGACACCTTAACGATGAAAAGTTGTGCGAATCGTGAGTTTTCGTAAAACGGCGTGCCCGTGGCGTAGCGTCAAACTTCCTTCACCAAACAGGAAGTGCCCCCTCTTCTGATTGGTCCTTACTTGATTGTTCCTTTTTTTGGCTGTTACTCATCAACCGTTTATCGTACAGAGTTGTGGGTGATATCATATGACCTGATTAAGAGTCCTTAACCTTAATTGACGCTTCCTTCGCCAAACAGGAAGTGCCCTTCACCAAACAGGAAGTGCCTCTATAACTCATGAACCGTTTGTCGTACAGACTCGCGGCTGGTGTCATAATTTTTTTTTTCTCAAAATCTTTTTTTCCCAAAAATTTTTTTTTCTCAAATTTTTTTTTCTCAAAAATTTTTTTTTCTCAAATTTTTTTTTTCTCAAATTTTTTTTTTCTCAAATTTTTTTTTCTCACATTTTTTTTTCCTCAAAAATTTTTTTTTCTCAATTTTTTTTTTCTCAAAAATTTTTTTTTCTCAATTTTTTTTTTCTCAATTTTTTTTTTCTCAAATTTATTTTTCTTCAAATTTTTTTTTCTCAAATTTTTTTAAAATTTAATGCTAATGCTACAAATGCTAATGCTAACACATGCTAATGCTAACAAATGCTAATGCTAACATGCTAATGCTAACACATGTTAATGCTAACAAATGCTAATGCTAACATGCTAATGCTAATGCTAACAAATGCTAATGCTAAAATGCTAATGCTAACACATGCTAATGCTAACAAATGCTAATGCTAATGCTAACACATGCTAATGCTAACAAATGCTAATGCTAACATGCTAATGCTAATGCTAACACATGCTAATGCTAACAAATGCTAATGCTAATGTTAACAAATGCTAATGCTAACACATGCTAATGCTAACAAATGCTAATGCTGATTCTTAAATTCTAATGCTAATTGGCTGCTACCCCTTGTGACGTGGGTAGATCTCCGAGGGCCCGGTCATTGCTGCTTGCAGCTTTAATTAGGGCCCGAGCACACACAGTGTGAGGACCCTATTGTAATTGCAAAGATTATTATTATTATTATTCTTCCCCCTAAAGAATCGCGTTTTTGAGGCGCAAAAAGTACTCCAAAAGTTGCGCAACTTTGCAAGCACATCACAAGTGGCGAAAAATTACGTATTTAAAAAAAAAAAAAAGTGGGCGGGGCCTAATGGCGCAACAGCACCCCCTACAAAATTTCAACGCAACAGCCCCACTAGACGGTTTCACCTACACGTACGAAAATCGGTACACATCTGTATCGTGTCCGGACTCACAAAAAAGTCTCTCGGCGCCACGTCCGAAACCAAACAGGAAGTCAGCCATTTTGACTAATTAGTGGCGTTTTGGTGTATTTTTGGCCGTTTTCACGGGTCGCACTTTAACGAACTCCTCCTAGGGGGTTAATCGGATCAACTTCAAGTTCGCTCGGCATACTCAAGACACCTTAACGATGAAAAGTTGTGCGAATCGTGAGTTTTCGTAAAACGGCGTGCCCATGGCGAAGCGTCAAACTTCTTTCGCCAAACAGGAAGTGCCCCCTCTTCTGATTGGTCCATACTTAATTGTTCCTTTTTTTGGCTGTTACTCATCAACCGTTTATCGTACAGAGTTGTGGCTGGTATCATATGACTTGATTAAGAGTCCTTAACCTTAATTGACGCTTCCTTCGCCAAACAGGAAGTGCCCTTCACCAAACAGGAAGTGCCTCTATAACTCATGAACCGTTTGTCGTACAGACTCGCGGCTGGTGTCATACATTTTTATTTTTCTCAAAAAAAAATTTTTTCTCAAAAAAAATTTTTTTCTTAAATTTTTTTTTTCTTAATTTTTTTTTCTCAAAAAATTTTTTTCTCAAATTTTTTTTCTCAATTTTTTTTTCTCAACTTTTTTTTTCTCAAATATTTTTTTTTTCTCAAAAATTTTGCTAATGCTAATGCTAACATGCTAATGCTAACATGCTAATGCTAATGCTAACATGCTAATGCTAACATGCTAATGCTAACATGCTAATGCTAATGCTAACAAATGCTAATGCTAACATGCTAATGCTAACAAATGCTAATGCTAACATGCTAATGCTAATGTTAACAAATGCTAATGCTAACACATGCTAATGCTAACATGCTAATGCTAACAAATGCTAATGCTAACATGCTAATGCTAACATGCTAATGCTAATGCTAACAAATGCTAATGCTAACATGCTAATGCTAACAAATGCTAATGCTAACATGCTAATGCCAATGCTAACAAATGCTAATGCTAACATGCTAATGCTAATGCTAACAAATGCTAATGCTAACACATGCTAATGCTAAAAATGCTAATGCTAATGCTAAAAATGCTAATGCTAACACATGCTAATGCTAATGCTAACACATGCTAATGCTAAAAATGCTAATGCTAAAATGCTAATGCTAACAAATGCTAATGCTAACACATGCTAATGCTTACACATGCTAATGCTAACAAATGTTAATGCTAATGCTAACAAATGCTAATGCTAACTAATGCTAATGCTTACACATGCTAATGCTAACATATGCTAATGCTAACAAATGCTAATGCTGATTCAAAAATTCTAATGCTAATTGGCTGCTACCTCTTGTGACGTGGGTAGAGCTTCGAGGGCCCGGTCATTGCTGCTTGCAGCTTTAATTATTATTATTATTATTCTTCCCCCTAAAGAATCGCGTTTTTGAGGCGCAAAACGTACTCCAAAAGTTGCGCAACTTTGCAAGCACATCACAAGTGGCGAAAAATTACGTATTTAAAAAAAAAAAAAAGTGGGCGGGGCCTAATTGCGCAACAGCGCCCCCTACAAAATTTCAACGCAACAGCCCCACTAGACGGTTTCACCCACAAGTACAAAAATCGGTACACATCTGTATTGTGTCCGGACTCACAAAAAAGTCTCTCGGCGCCACGTCCGAAACCAAACAGGAAGTCAGCCATTTTGACTAATTAGTGGCGTTTTGGTGTATTTTTGGACGTTTTCATGTGTCGCACTTTAACGAACTCCTCCTAGGGGGTTAATCGGATCAACTTCAAGTTCGCTCGGCATACTCAAGACACCTTAACGATGAAAAGTTGTGCGAATCGTGAGTTTTCGTAAAACGGCGTGCCCGTGGCGTAGCGTCAAACTTCCTTCACCAAACAGGAAGTGCCCCCTCTTCTGATTGGTCCATACTTCATTGTTCCTTTTTTTGGCTGTTACTCATCAACCGTTTATCGTACAGAGTTGTGGCTGGTATCATATGACTTGATTAAGAGTCCTTAACCTTAATTGACGCTTCCTCCGCCAAACAGGAAGTGCCCTTCACCAAACAGGAAGTGCCTCTATAACTCATGAACCGTTTGTCGTACAGACTCGCGGCTGGTGTCATAACATTTTTTTTTTCTCAACATTTTTTTTCTCAATTTTTTTTCTCAAAAATTTTTTTTTCTCAAATTTTTTTTTTCTCAATTTTTTTTTTCTCAAATTTTTTTTTCTCAAATTTTTTTTTTCTCAATTTTTTTTTCTTAATTTTTTTTTTCCTCAAAATTTTTTTTTCTCAATTTTTTTTTTTTCTCAAATTTTTTTTCTCAAATTTTTTTTTTCTCAAATTTTTTTTTCTCAATTTTTTTTCTCAAAACATTTTTTTCTCAAAAAATTTTTTTCTCAACATTTTTTTTTTCTCAAATTTTTTTTCTCAAATTTTTTTTTGAGAAAAACGTTAAACTATCGTTAAAGTGCGACCCGTGATAGCGGCCAAAAATGCGCCAAAACGCCACTAATTAGTCGAAATGGCTGACTTCCTGTTTGGTTTCTGATTGGCTGCTGGCCTTGTGACGTGGGAAGAGCTCCGAGGGCCCGTCCATTGCTGCTTGCAGCTTTAATTATTAGGGCCCGAGCACACACAGTGTGTGAGGACCCTATTGTATTTGCAAAGATTATTATTATTATTATTTTCCCGAAAGTAAATCGCGTTTTTGAGGCGCCAAACGTACTCCAAAAGTTGCGCAACTTTGCAAGCACATTACAAGTGGCGAAAATGTACGTATTTAGAAAAAAATAAAAGGGGGCGTGGCCTAATGGCGCAACAGCGCCCCCTACAAAACTTCGTGCCTCAAGCCCCACCATACGGTTTCACCTACACGTACGAAAATCGGTACACATCTGTATCGTGTCCGGACTCACAAAAAAGTCTCTCGGCGCCACGTCCGAAACCAAACAGGAAGTCAGCCATTTTGACTAATTAGTGGCGTTTTGGTGTATTTTTGGCCATTTTCACGTGTCGCACTTTAACGAACTCCTCCTAGGGGGTTAATCGGATCAACTTCAAGTTCGCTCGGCATACTCAAGACACCTTAACGATGAAAAGTTGTGCGAATCGTGAGTTTTCGTAAAACGGCGTGCCCGTGGCGAAGGGTCAAGCTTCCTTCACCAAACAGGAAGTGCCCCCTCTTCTGATTGGTCCATACTTGATTGTTCCTTTTTTTGGCTGTTACTCATCAACCGTTTATCGTACAGAGTTGTGGCTGGTATCATATGACTTGATTAAGAGTCCTTAACCTTAATTGACGCTTCCTCCGCCAAATAGGAAGTGCCCTTCACCAAACAGGAAGTGCCTCTATAACTCATGAACCGTTTGTCGTACAGACTCGCGGCTGGTGTCATAACATTTTTTTTTTCTCAACATTTTTTTTTCTCAATTTTTTTTCTCAAATTTTTTTTTTCTCAAAATTTTTTTTTTCTCAAATTTTTTTTTCTCAAATTTTTTTTTCTCAAATTTTTTTTTCTCAAATTTTTTTTTCTCAAATTTTTTTTTCTCAATTTTTTTTTTCTCAAATTTTTTTTTCTCAAATTTTTTTTTTCTCAAATTTTTTTTTCTCAAATTTTTTTTTCTCAAATTTTTTTTTCTCAAATTTTTTTTTTCTCAATTTTTTTTTTCTTAATTTTTTTTTCCTCAAAATTTTTTTTTCTCAATTTTTTTTTTTTCTCAAATTTTTTTTCTCAAATTTTTTTTTTCTCAAATTTTTTTTTTCTCAAATTTTTTTTTCTCAAATTTTTTTTCTCAAAACATTTTTTTCTCAAAAAATTTTTTTCTCAACATTTTTTTTTCTCAAATTTTTTTTTCTCAAATTTTTTTTCTCAACAGTTTTTTTGAGAAAACGTTAAACTATCGTTAAAGTGCGACCCGTGATAGCGGCCAAAAATGCGCCAAAACGCCACTAATTAGTCGAAATGGCTGACTTCCTGTTTGGTTTCTGATTGGCTGCTGGCCTTGTGACGTGGGAAGAGCTCCGAGGGCCCGTCCATTGCTGCTTGCAGCTTTAATTATTATTATTCTTCCCCCTAAAGAATCGCGTTTTTGAGGCGCAAAACGTACTCCAAAAGTTGCGCAACTTTGCAAGCACATCACAAGTGGCGAAAAATTACGTATTTAAAAAAAAAAAAAAGTGGGCGGGGCCTAATTGCGCAACAGCGCCCCCTACAAAATTTCAACGCAACAGCCCCACTAGACGGTTTCACCCACAAGTACAAAAATCGGTACACATCTGTATTGTGTCCGGACTCACAAAAAAGTCTCTCGGCGCCACGTCCGAAACCAAACAGGAAGTCAGCCATTTTGACTAATTAGTGGCGTTTTGGTGTATTTTTGGACGTTTTCATGTGTCGCACTTTAACGAACTCCTCCTAGGGGGTTAATCGGATCAACTTCAAGTTCGCTCGGCATACTCAAGACACCTTAACGATGAAAAGTTGTGCGAATCGTGAGTTTTCGTAAAACGGCGTGCCCGTGGCGTAGCGTCAAACTTCCTTCACCAAACAGGAAGTGCCCCCTCTTCTGATTGGTCCATACTTCATTGTTCCTTTTTTTGGCTGTTACTCATCAACCGTTTATCGTACAGAGTTGTGGCTGGTATCATATGACTTGATTAAGAGTCCTTAACCTTAATTGACGCTTCCTCCGCCAAACAGGAAGTGCCCTTCACCAAACAGGAAGTGCCTCTATAACTCATGAACCGTTTGTCGTACAGACTCGCGGCTGGTGTCATAACATTTTTTTTTTCTCAACATTTTTTTTCTCAATTTTTTTTCTCAAATTTTTTTTTTTCTCAAATTTTTTTTTTCTCAAATTTTTTTTTCTCAAATTTTTTTTTCTCAAATTTTTTTTTCTCAAATTTTTTTTTTCTCAATTTTTTTTTCTTAATTTTTTTTTTCCTCACAATTTTTTTTTCTCAATTTTTTTTTTTCTCAAATTTTTTTTTTCTCAAATTTTTTTTTCTCAATTTTTTTTTCTCAAAACATTTTTTTCTCAAAAACATTTTTTCTCAACTTTTTTTTCTCAATTTTTTTTTTCTCAAAATTTTTTTTGAGAAAAACGTTAAACTATCGTTAAAGTGCGACCCGTGATAGCGGCCAAAAATGCGCCAAAACGCCACTAATTAGTCGAAATGGCTGACTTCCTGTTTGGTTTCTGATTGGCTGCTGGCCTTGTGACGTGGGAAGAGCTCCGAGGGCCCGTCCATTGCTGCTTGCAGCTTTAATTATTATTATTTTCCCGAAAGTAAATCACGTTTTTGAGGCGCCAAACGTACTCCAAAAGTTGCGCAACTTTGCAAGCACATTACAAGTGGCGAAAAATTACGTAATAAAAAAAAAAAAAAAGGGGGCGTGGCCTAATGGCGCAACAGCGCCCCCTACAATATTTCAACGCAACAGCCCCACTATACGGTTTCACCCACAAGTACGAAAATCGGTACACATCTGTATCGTGTCCGGACTCACAAAAAAGTCTCTCGGCGCCACGTCCGAAACCAAACAGGAAGTCAGCCATTTTGACTAATTAGTGGCGTTTTGGTGTATTTTTGGCCGTTTTCACGTGTCGCACTTTAACTAACTCCTCCTAGGGGGTTAATCGGATCAACTTCAAGTTCGCTCGGCATACTCAAGACACCTTAACGATGAAAAGTTGTGCGAATCGTGAGTTTTCGTAAAACGGCGTGCCCGTGGCGTAGCGTCAAACTTCCTTCACCAAACAGGAAGTGCCCCCTCTTCTGATTGGTCCATACTTCATTGTTCCTTTTTTTGGCTGTTACTCATCAACCGTTTATCGTACAGAGTTGTGGCTGGTATCATATGACTTGATTAAGAGTCCTTAACCTTAATTGACGCTTCCTCCGCCAAACAGGAAGTGCCCTTCACCAAACAGGAAGTGCCTCTATAACTCATGAACCGTTTGTCGTACAGACTCGCGGCTGGTGTCATAACATTTTTTTTTTCTCAACATTTTTTTTCTCAATTTTTTTTCTCAAAATTTTTTTTTTCTCAAATTTTTTTTTTCTCAAATTTTTTTTTCTCAAATTTTTTTTTCTCAAATTTTTTTTTTCTCAATTTTTTTTTTCTTAATTTTTTTTTTCCTCAATTTTTTTTTCTCAAATTTTTTTTTTCTCAAATCTTTTTTCTCAAATTTTTTTTTTCTCAAATTTTTTTTTCTCAATTTTTTTTTCTCAAAACATTTTTTTCTCAAAAATTTTTTTTCTCAACATTTTTTTTTCTCAAATTTTTTTTTCTCAAATTTTTTTTCTCAAATTTTTTTTTGAGAAAAACGTTAAACTATCGTTAAAGTGCGACCCGTGATAGCGGCCAAAAATGCGCCAAAACGCCACTAATTAGTCGAAATGGCTGACTTCCTGTTTGGTTTCTGATTGGCTGCTGGCCTTGTGACGTGGGAAGAGCTCCGAGGGCCCGTCCATTGCTGCTTGCAGCTTTAATTATTATTATTCTTCCCCCTAAAGAATCGCGTTTTTGAGGCGCAAAACGTACTCCAAAAGTTGCGCAACTTTGCAAGCACATCACAAGTGGCGAAAAATTACGTATTTAAAAAAAAAAAAAAGTGGGCGGGGCCTAATTGCGCAACAGCGCCCCCTACAAAATTTCAACGCAACAGCCCCACTAGACGGTTTCACCCACAAGTACAAAAATCGGTACACATCTGTATTGTGTCCGGACTCACAAAAAAGTCTCTCGGCGCCACGTCCGAAACCAAACAGGAAGTCAGCCATTTTGACTAATTAGTGGCGTTTTGGTGTATTTTTGGACGTTTTCATGTGTCGCACTTTAACGAACTCCTCCTAGGGGGTTAATCGGATCAACTTCAAGTTCGCTCGGCATACTCAAGACACCTTAACGATGAAAAGTTGTGCGAATCGTGAGTTTTCGTAAAACGGCGTGCCCGTGGCGTAGCGTCAAACTTCCTTCACCAAACAGGAAGTGCCCCCTCTTCTGATTGGTCCATACTTCATTGTTCCTTTTTTTGGCTGTTACTCATCAACCGTTTATCGTACAGAGTTGTGGCTGGTATCATATGACTTGATTAAGAGTCCTTAACCTTAATTGACGCTTCCTCCGCCAAACAGGAAGTGCCCTTCACCAAACAGGAAGTGCCTCTATAACTCATGAACCGTTTGTCGTACAGACTCGCGGCTGGTGTCATAACATTTTTTTTTTCTCAACATTTTTTTTCTCAATTTTTTTTCTCAAAAATTTTTTTTTCTCAAATTTTTTTTTTCTCAATTTTTTTTTTCTCAAATTTTTTTTTCTCAAATTTTTTTTTTCTCAATTTTTTTTTCTTAATTTTTTTTTTCCTCAAAATTTTTTTTTCTCAATTTTTTTTTTTTCTCAAATTTTTTTTCTCAAATTTTTTTTTTCTCAAATTTTTTTTTCTCAATTTTTTTTCTCAAAACATTTTTTTCTCAAAAAATTTTTTTCTCAACATTTTTTTTTTCTCAAATTTTTTTTCTCAAATTTTTTTTTGAGAAAAACGTTAAACTATCGTTAAAGTGCGACCCGTGATAGCGGCCAAAAATGCGCCAAAACGCCACTAATTAGTCGAAATGGCTGACTTCCTGTTTGGTTTCTGATTGGCTGCTGGCCTTGTGACGTGGGAAGAGCTCCGAGGGCCCGTCCATTGCTGCTTGCAGCTTTAATTATTAGGGCCCGAGCACACACAGTGTGTGAGGACCCTATTGTATTTGCAAAGATTATTATTATTATTATTTTCCCGAAAGTAAATCGCGTTTTTGAGGCGCCAAACGTACTCCAAAAGTTGCGCAACTTTGCAAGCACATTACAAGTGGCGAAAATGTACGTATTTAGAAAAAAATAAAAGGGGGCGTGGCCTAATGGCGCAACAGCGCCCCCTACAAAACTTCGTGCCTCAAGCCCCACCATACGGTTTCACCTACACGTACGAAAATCGGTACACATCTGTATCGTGTCCGGACTCACAAAAAAGTCTCTCGGCGCCACGTCCGAAACCAAACAGGAAGTCAGCCATTTTGACTAATTAGTGGCGTTTTGGTGTATTTTTGGCCATTTTCACGTGTCGCACTTTAACGAACTCCTCCTAGGGGGTTAATCGGATCAACTTCAAGTTCGCTCGGCATACTCAAGACACCTTAACGATGAAAAGTTGTGCGAATCGTGAGTTTTCGTAAAACGGCGTGCCCGTGGCGAAGGGTCAAGCTTCCTTCACCAAACAGGAAGTGCCCCCTCTTCTGATTGGTCCATACTTGATTGTTCCTTTTTTTGGCTGTTACTCATCAACCGTTTATCGTACAGAGTTGTGGCTGGTATCATATGACTTGATTAAGAGTCCTTAACCTTAATTGACGCTTCCTCCGCCAAATAGGAAGTGCCCTTCACCAAACAGGAAGTGCCTCTATAACTCATGAACCGTTTGTCGTACAGACTCGCGGCTGGTGTCATAACATTTTTTTTTTCTCAACATTTTTTTTTCTCAATTTTTTTTCTCAAATTTTTTTTTTCTCAAAATTTTTTTTTTCTCAAATTTTTTTTTCTCAAATTTTTTTTTCTCAAATTTTTTTTTCTCAAATTTTTTTTTCTCAAATTTTTTTTTCTCAATTTTTTTTTTCTCAAATTTTTTTTTCTCAAATTTTTTTTTTCTCAAATTTTTTTTTCTCAAATTTTTTTTTCTCAAATTTTTTTTTCTCAAATTTTTTTTTTCTCAATTTTTTTTTTCTTAATTTTTTTTTCCTCAAAATTTTTTTTTCTCAATTTTTTTTTTTTCTCAAATTTTTTTTCTCAAATTTTTTTTTTCTCAAATTTTTTTTTTCTCAAATTTTTTTTTCTCAAATTTTTTTTCTCAAAACATTTTTTTCTCAAAAAATTTTTTTCTCAACATTTTTTTTTCTCAAATTTTTTTTTCTCAAATTTTTTTTCTCAACAGTTTTTTTGAGAAAACGTTAAACTATCGTTAAAGTGCGACCCGTGATAGCGGCCAAAAATGCGCCAAAACGCCACTAATTAGTCGAAATGGCTGACTTCCTGTTTGGTTTCTGATTGGCTGCTGGCCTTGTGACGTGGGAAGAGCTCCGAGGGCCCGTCCATTGCTGCTTGCAGCTTTAATTATTATTATTCTTCCCCCTAAAGAATCGCGTTTTTGAGGCGCAAAACGTACTCCAAAAGTTGCGCAACTTTGCAAGCACATCACAAGTGGCGAAAAATTACGTATTTAAAAAAAAAAAAAAGTGGGCGGGGCCTAATTGCGCAACAGCGCCCCCTACAAAATTTCAACGCAACAGCCCCACTAGACGGTTTCACCCACAAGTACAAAAATCGGTACACATCTGTATTGTGTCCGGACTCACAAAAAAGTCTCTCGGCGCCACGTCCGAAACCAAACAGGAAGTCAGCCATTTTGACTAATTAGTGGCGTTTTGGTGTATTTTTGGACGTTTTCATGTGTCGCACTTTAACGAACTCCTCCTAGGGGGTTAATCGGATCAACTTCAAGTTCGCTCGGCATACTCAAGACACCTTAACGATGAAAAGTTGTGCGAATCGTGAGTTTTCGTAAAACGGCGTGCCCGTGGCGTAGCGTCAAACTTCCTTCACCAAACAGGAAGTGCCCCCTCTTCTGATTGGTCCATACTTCATTGTTCCTTTTTTTGGCTGTTACTCATCAACCGTTTATCGTACAGAGTTGTGGCTGGTATCATATGACTTGATTAAGAGTCCTTAACCTTAATTGACGCTTCCTCCGCCAAACAGGAAGTGCCCTTCACCAAACAGGAAGTGCCTCTATAACTCATGAACCGTTTGTCGTACAGACTCGCGGCTGGTGTCATAACATTTTTTTTTTCTCAACATTTTTTTTCTCAATTTTTTTTCTCAAATTTTTTTTTTTCTCAAATTTTTTTTTTCTCAAATTTTTTTTTCTCAAATTTTTTTTTCTCAAATTTTTTTTTCTCAAATTTTTTTTTTCTCAATTTTTTTTTCTTAATTTTTTTTTTCCTCACAATTTTTTTTTCTCAATTTTTTTTTTTCTCAAATTTTTTTTTTCTCAAATTTTTTTTTCTCAATTTTTTTTTCTCAAAACATTTTTTTCTCAAAAACATTTTTTCTCAACTTTTTTTTCTCAATTTTTTTTTTCTCAAAATTTTTTTTGAGAAAAACGTTAAACTATCGTTAAAGTGCGACCCGTGATAGCGGCCAAAAATGCGCCAAAACGCCACTAATTAGTCGAAATGGCTGACTTCCTGTTTGGTTTCTGATTGGCTGCTGGCCTTGTGACGTGGGAAGAGCTCCGAGGGCCCGTCCATTGCTGCTTGCAGCTTTAATTATTATTATTTTCCCGAAAGTAAATCACGTTTTTGAGGCGCCAAACGTACTCCAAAAGTTGCGCAACTTTGCAAGCACATTACAAGTGGCGAAAAATTACGTAATAAAAAAAAAAAAAAAGGGGGCGTGGCCTAATGGCGCAACAGCGCCCCCTACAATATTTCAACGCAACAGCCCCACTATACGGTTTCACCCACAAGTACGAAAATCGGTACACATCTGTATCGTGTCCGGACTCACAAAAAAGTCTCTCGGCGCCACGTCCGAAACCAAACAGGAAGTCAGCCATTTTGACTAATTAGTGGCGTTTTGGTGTATTTTTGGCCGTTTTCACGTGTCGCACTTTAACTAACTCCTCCTAGGGGGTTAATCGGATCAACTTCAAGTTCGCTCGGCATACTCAAGACACCTTAACGATGAAAAGTTGTGCGAATCGTGAGTTTTCGTAAAACGGCGTGCCCGTGGCGTAGCGTCAAACTTCCTTCACCAAACAGGAAGTGCCCCCTCTTCTGATTGGTCCATACTTCATTGTTCCTTTTTTTGGCTGTTACTCATCAACCGTTTATCGTACAGAGTTGTGGCTGGTATCATATGACTTGATTAAGAGTCCTTAACCTTAATTGACGCTTCCTCCGCCAAACAGGAAGTGCCCTTCACCAAACAGGAAGTGCCTCTATAACTCATGAACCGTTTGTCGTACAGACTCGCGGCTGGTGTCATAACATTTTTTTTTTCTCAACATTTTTTTTCTCAATTTTTTTTCTCAAAATTTTTTTTTTCTCAAATTTTTTTTTTCTCAAATTTTTTTTTCTCAAATTTTTTTTTCTCAAATTTTTTTTTTCTCAATTTTTTTTTTCTTAATTTTTTTTTTCCTCAATTTTTTTTTCTCAAATTTTTTTTTTCTCAAATCTTTTTTCTCAAATTTTTTTTTTCTCAAATTTTTTTTTCTCAATTTTTTTTTCTCAAAACATTTTTTTCTCAAAAATTTTTTTTCTCAACATTTTTTTTTCTCAAATTTTTTTTTCTCAAATTTTTTTTCTCAAATTTTTTTTTGAGAAAAACGTTAAACTATCGTTAAAGTGCGACCCGTGATAGCGGCCAAAAATGCGCCAAAACGCCACTAATTAGTCGAAATGGCTGACTTCCTGTTTGGTTTCTGATTGGCTGCTGGCCTTGTGACGTGGGAAGAGCTCCGAGGGCCCGTCCATTGCTGCTTGCAGCTTTAATTATTATTATTCTTCCCCCTAAAGAATCGCGTTTTTGAGGCGCAAAACGTACTCCAAAAGTTGCGCAACTTTGCAAGCACATCACAAGTGGCGAAAAATTACGTATTTAAAAAAAAAAAAAAGTGGGCGGGGCCTAATTGCGCAACAGCGCCCCCTACAAAATTTCAACGCAACAGCCCCACTAGACGGTTTCACCCACAAGTACAAAAATCGGTACACATCTGTATTGTGTCCGGACTCACAAAAAAGTCTCTCGGCGCCACGTCCGAAACCAAACAGGAAGTCAGCCATTTTGACTAATTAGTGGCGTTTTGGTGTATTTTTGGACGTTTTCATGTGTCGCACTTTAACGAACTCCTCCTAGGGGGTTAATCGGATCAACTTCAAGTTCGCTCGGCATACTCAAGACACCTTAACGATGAAAAGTTGTGCGAATCGTGAGTTTTCGTAAAACGGCGTGCCCGTGGCGTAGCGTCAAACTTCCTTCACCAAACAGGAAGTGCCCCCTCTTCTGATTGGTCCATACTTCATTGTTCCTTTTTTTGGCTGTTACTCATCAACCGTTTATCGTACAGAGTTGTGGCTGGTATCATATGACTTGATTAAGAGTCCTTAACCTTAATTGACGCTTCCTCCGCCAAACAGGAAGTGCCTCTATAACTCATGAACCGTTTGTCGTACAGACTCGCGGCTGGTGTCATAACATTTTTTTTCTCTCAACATTTTTTTTCTCAATTTTTTTTCTCAAAATTTTTTTTTTCTCAAATTTTTTTTTTCTCAAATTTTTTTTTCTCAAATTTTTTTTTCTCAAATTTTTTTTTCTCAAATTTTTTTTTTCTCAATTTTTTTTTTCTTAATTTTTTTTTCCTCAAAATTTTTTTTTCTCAAATTTTTTTTTTCTCAAATTTTTTTTCTCAAATTTTTTTTTTCTCAAATTTTTTTTTCTCAATTTTTTTTTCTCAAAACATTTTTTTCTCAAAAAAATGTTTTCTCAACATTTCTTTTTCTCAAATTTTTTTTTCTCAAATTTTTTTTCTCAAATTTTTTTTTGAGAAAAACGTTAAACTATCGTTAAAGTGCGACCCGTGATAGCGGCCAAAAATGCGCCAAAACGCCACTAATTAGTCGAAATGGCTGACTTCCTGTTTGGTTTCTGATTGGCTGCTGGCCTTGTGACGTGGGAAGAGCTCCGAGGGCCCGTCCATTGCTGCTTGCAGCTTTAATTAGGGCCCGAGCACACACAGTGTGAGGACCCTATTGTAATTGCAAAGATTATTATTAGGGCCCGAGCACACACAGTGTGTGAGGACCCTATTGTAATTGCAAAGATTATTATTATTATTCTTCCCGATAAAGAATCGCATTTTTGAGGGGCAAAACGTACTCCAAAAGTTGCGGAACTTTGCAAGCACATTACACGTGGCGAAAATTTACGTAATTCAAAAAAAAAAAAAAGGGGGCGTGGCTAATTGCGCAACAGCGCCCCCTACAAAACTTTGTGCCTCAAGCCCCACCATACGATTTCACCTACACGTACAAAAATCGGTACACATCTGTATCGTGTCCGGACTCACAAAAAAGTCTCTCGGCACCACGTCCGAAATCAAACAGGAAGTCAGCCATTTTGACTAATTAGTGGCGTTTTGGTGTGTTTTTGGCCGTTTTCACGCGTCACACTTTAACGAACTCCTCCTAGGGGGTTAATCGGATCAACTTCAAGTTCGGTCGGCATACTCAAGACACCTTAACGATGAAAAGTTGTGCGAATCGTGAGTTTTCGTAAAACGGCGTGCCCGTGGCGAAGTGTCAAACTTCCTTCACCAAACAGGAAGTGCCCCCTCTTCTGATTGGTCCATACTTGATTGTTCCTTTTTTTGGCTGTTACTCATCAACCGTTTATCGTACAGAGTTGTGGCTGGTATCATATGACTTGACTAAGTGTCCTTCACCTTAATTGGTTTAACTAAGCCCCGCCCCCTCTTCTGATTGGCCGAAACTTGATTGTTCCTTTTTTGGCTGTTACTCATCAACCGTTTATCGTACAGAGTTGTGGCTGGTATCATATGACTTGATTAAGAGTCCTTAACCTTAATTGACGCTTCCTTCGCCAAACAGGAAGTGTTCTTCACCAAACAGGAAGTGCCTCTATAACTCATGAACCGTTTGTCGTACAGACTCGCGGCTGGTGTCATACATTTTTTTTTTCTCAAAACATTTTTTTTTCTCAAAAATTTTTTTTTTCTCAAAAAAAATTTTTTTCTCAAATTTTTTTTTCTCAAAATTTTTTTTTTCTCAAAAATTTTTTTATTCTCAAATTTTTTTTTCTCAAATTTTTTTTTTCTCAAAAATTTTTTTTTCTCAAAAATTTTTTTTTCTCAAATTTTTTTTTCTCAATTTTTTTTTCTCAAAATTTTTTTTTCTCAAATTATTTTTTTCTCAAATCATTTTTTTCTCAAAATTTTTTTTTCTCAAATTTTTTTTTCTCAAACATTTTTTTTTGAGAAAAACTTTAAACTATCGTTGCGACCCGTGATAACGGCCAAAAATGCGCCAAAACGCCACTAATTAGTCGAAATGGCTGACTTCCTGTTTGGTTTCTGATTGGCTGCTGGCCTTGTGACGTGGGTAGAGCTGCGAGGGCCCGGTCATTGCTGCTTGCAGCTTTAATTAGGGCCCGAGCCACACACAGTGTGTGAGGACCCTATTGTATTTGCAAAGATTATTATTATTATTATTATTATTTTCCCGAAAGTAAATCGCGTTTTTGAGGCGCAAAACGTACTCAAAAAGTTGCGCAACTTTGCACACACATCACAAGTGGCGAAAATGTACGTATTTAAAAAAAAAAAAAAGGGGGCGTGGCCTAATGGCGCAACAGCACCCCCTACAAAACTTCGTGCCTCAAGCCCCACCATACGGTTTCACCTACACGTATGAAAATCGGTACACATCTGTATCGTGTCCGGACTCACAAAAAAGTCTCTCGGCGCCACGTCCGAAACCAAACAGGAAGTCAGCCATTTTGACTAATTAGTGGCGTTTTGGTGTATTTTTGGACGTTTTCACGTGTCGCACTTTAACGAACTCCTCCTAGGGGGTTAATCGGATCAACTTCAAGTTCGCTCGGCATACTCAAGACACCTTAACGATGAAAAGTTGTGCGAATCGTGAGTTTTCGTAAAACGGCGTGCCCGTGGCGAAGCGTCAAACTTCCTTCGCCAAACAGGAAGTGCCCCCTCTTCTGATTGGTCCATACTTGATTGTTCCTTTTTTTGGCTGTTACTCATCAACCGTTTATCGTACAGAGTTGTGGCTGGTATCATATGACTTGACTAAGTGTCCTTCACCTTAATTGGTTTAACTAAGCCCCGCCCCCTCTTCTGATTGGCCGAAACTTGATTGTTCCTTTTTTGGCTGTTACTCATCAACCGTTTATCGTACAGAGTTGTGGCTGGTATCATATGACTTGATTAAGAGTCCTTAACCTTAATTGACGCTTCCTTCGCCAAACAGGAAGTGCCCTTCACCAAACAGGAAGTGCCTCTATAACTCATGAACCGTTTGTCGTACAGACTCGCGGCTGGTGTCATAACATTTTTTTTTCTCAAAATTTTTTTTTCTCAATTTTTTTTTTCTCAAATTTTTTTTTTCTCAAATTTTTTTTTCTCAAATTTTTTTTTTCTCAAATTTTTTTTTCTCAAATTTTTTTTTCTCAAATTTTTTTTTTCTCAAATTTTTTTTTTCTCAAATTTTTTTTTTCTCAAAAATTTTTTTTTCTCAAAAATTTTTTTTTCTCAATTTTTTTTTTCTCAAATTTTTTTTTTCTCAAATTTTTTTTTCCTCAAATTTTTTTTTCTCAATTTTTTTTTCTCAAATTTTTTTTTTCTCAAATTTTTTTTTCTCAAATTTTTTTTTCTCAAAAATTTTTTTTTTACCCCTTGTGATGTGGGTAGATCTCCGAGGGCCCGGTCATTGCTGCTTGCAGCTTTAATTATTATTATTCTTCCCGATAAAGAATCGCATTTTTGAGGCGCAAAACGTACTCCAAAAGTTGCGCAACTTTGCAAGCACATCACAAGTGGCGAAAAATTACGTAATAAAAAAAAAAAAAAAGGGGGCGTGGCCTAATTGCGCAACAGCGCCCCCTACAAAATTTCAACGCAACAGCCCCACTATACGGTTTCACCCACAAGTACGAAAATCGATACACATCTGTATCGTGTCCGGACTCACAAAAAAGTCTCTCGGCGCCACGTCCGAAACCAAACAGGAAGTCAGCCATTTTGACTAATTAGTGGCGTTTTGGTGTATTTTTGGCCGTTTTCACGTGTCGCACTTTAACGAACTCCTCCTAGGGGGTTAATCGGATCAACTTCAAGTTCGCTCGGCATACTCAAGACACCTTAACGATGAAAAGTTGTGCGAATCGTGAGTTTTCGTAAAACGGCGTGCCCGTGGCGAAGGGTCAAACTTCCTTCACCAAACAGGAAGTGCCCCCTCTTCTGATTGGTCCATACTTGATTGTTCCTTTTTTTGGCTGTTACTCATCAACCGTTTATCGTACAGAGTTGTGGCTGGTATCATATGACTTGATTAAGAGTCCTTAACCTTAATTGACGCTTCCTTCGCCAAACAGGAAGTGCCCTTCACCAAACAGGAAGTGCCTCTATAACTCATGAACCGTTTGTCGTACAGACTCGCGGCTGGTGTCATAACATTTTTTTTTTCTCAAATTTTTTTTTTCTCAATTTTTTTTTTTCTCAAATTTTTTTTTCTCAATTTTTTTCTCAAATTTTTTTTTCTCACATTTTTTTTTCACAAATGTTTTTTTTCTCAAAAATTTGCTAACATGCTAATGCTAATGTTAACACATGCTAATGCTAACATGCTAATGCTAACATGCTAATGCTAACATGCTAATGCTAACAAATGCTAATGCTAACATGCTAATGCTAATGCTAACAAATGCTAATGCTAACACATGCTAATGCTAATGCTAACAAATGCTAATGCTAATGCTAACAAATGCTAATGCTAATGCTAACACATGCTAATGCTAACATGCTAATGCTAACATGCTAATGCTAACATGCTAATGCTAATGCTAACAAACGCTAATGCTAACATGCTAATGCTAACACATGCTAATGCTAACAAATGCTAATGCTAACATGCTAATGCTAATGCTAACACATGCTAATGCTAACAAATGCTAATGCTAACATGCTAATGCTAACACATGCTAATGCTAATAATAACATGCTAATGCTAATGCTAACAAATGCTAATGCTAACATGCTAATGCTAACACATGCTAATGCTAACAAATGCTAATGCTAACATGCTAATGCTAATGCTAGCACATTCTAATGCTAACATGCTACTGCTAACACATGCTAATGCTAACACATGCTAATGCTTAGAAATGCCAATACTAACGTTAACACATGCTAATGCTAATGCTAACACATGCTAATGCTAACAAATGCTAATACTAATGCTAACACATGCTAATGCTAACAAATCCTAATGCTGATTCTTAAATTCTAATGCTAATTGGCTGCTACCCCTTGTGACGTGGGTAGAGCTCCGAGGGCCCGGTCATTGCTGCTTGCAGCTTTATTAGGGCCCGAGCACACACAGTGTGAGGACCCTATTGTAATTGCAAAGATTATTAGGGCCCGAGCACACACAGTGTGAGGACCCTATTGTATTTGCAAAGATTATTCTTCTTATTATTATTTTCCCGAAAGTAAATCGCGTTTTTGAGGCGCAAAACGTACTCAAAAAGTTGTGCAACTTTGCACACACATCACAAGTGGCGAAAATTTACGTATTTAAAAAAAAATAAAAGGGGGCGTGGCCTAATGGCGCAACAGCGCCCCCTACAAAACTTCGTGCCTCAAGCCCCACCATACGGTTTCACCTACACGTACGAAAATCGGTACACATCTGTATCGTGTCCGGACTCACAAAAAAGTCTCTCGGCGCCACGTCCGAAACCAAACAGGAAGTCAGCCATTTTGACTAATTAGTGGCGTTTTGGTGTATTTTTGGCCGTTTTCACGTGTCGCACTTTAACGAACTCCTCCTAGGGGGTTAATCGGATCAACTTCAAGTTCGCTCGGCATACTCAAGACACCTTAACGATGAAAAGTTGTGCGAATCGTGAGTTTTCGTAAAACGGCGTGCCCGTGGCGAAGGGTCAAACTTCCTTCACCAAACAGGAAGTGCCCCCTCTTCTGATTGGTCCATACTTCATTGTTCCTTTTTTTGGCTGTTACTCATCAACCGTTTATCGTACAGAGTTGTGGCTGGTATCATATGACTTGATTAAGAGTCCTTAACCTTAATTGACGCTTCCTCCGCCAAACAGGAAGTGCCCTTCACCAAACAGGAAGTGCCTCTATAACTCATGAACCGTTTGTCGTACAGACTCGCGGCTGGTGTCATAACATTTTTTTTTCTCAACATTTTTTTTTCTCAACATTTTTTTTTCTCAAAAATTTTTTTTTCTCAAATTTTTTTTTCTCAAATTTTTTTTTTCTCAAATTTTTTTTTTCTCAAATTTTTTTTTCTCAAATTTTTTTTTCTCAAATTTTTTTTTCTCAATTTTTTTTTTCTTAATTTTTTTTTTCCTCAAAATTTTTTTTTCTCAAATTTTTTTTTTCTCAAATTTTTTTTCTCAAATTTTTTTTTTCTCAATTTTTTTTTTCTCAATTTTTTTTTTCTCAAATTTTTTTTCTCAAATTTTTTTTTGAGAAAAACGTTAAACTATCGTTAAAGTGCGACCCGTGATAGCGGCCAAAAATGCGCCAAAACGCCACTAATTAGTCGAAATGGCTGACTTCCTGTTTGGTTTCTGATTGGCTGCTGGCCTTGTGACGTGGGAAGAGCTCCGAGGGCCCGTCCATTGCTGCTTGCAGCTTTAATTATTAGGGCCCGAGCACACACAGTGTGTGAGGACCCTATTGTATTTGCAAAGATTATTAGGGCCCGAGCACACACAGTGTGAGGACCCTATTGTAATTGCAAAGATTATTATTATTCTTCCCCCTAAAGAATTGCGTTTTTGAGGCGCAAAACGTACTCCAAAAGTTGCGCAACTTTGCAAGCACATCACAAGTGGCGAAAAATTACGTATTTAAAAAAAAAAAAAAGTGGGCGGGGCCTAATGGCGCAACAGCGCCCCCTACAAAATTTCAACGCAACAGCCCCACTAGACGGTTTCACCTACACGTACGAAAATCGGTACACATCTGTATCGTGTCCGGACTCACAAAAAAGTCTCTCGGCGCCACGTCCGAAACCAAACAGGAAGTCAGCCATTTTGACTAATTAGTGGCGTTTTGGTGTATTTTTGCCCGTTTTCACGGGTCGCACTTTAACGAACTCCTCCTAGGGGGTTAATCGGATCAACTTCAAGTTCGCTCGGCATACTCAAGACACCTTAACGATGAAAAGTTGTGCGAATCGTGAGTTTTCGTAAAACGGCGTGCCCGTGGCGAAGCGTCAAACTTCCTTCGCCAAACAGGAAGTGCCCCCTCTTCTGATTGGTCCATACTTGATTGTTCCTTTTTTTGGCTGTTACTCATCAACCGTTTATCGTACAGAGTTGTGGCTGGTATCATATGACTTGACTAAGTGTCCTTCACCTTAATTGGTTTAACTAAGCCCCGCCCCCTCTTCTGATTGGCCGAAACTTGATTGTTCCTTTTTTGGCTGTTACTCATCAACCGTTTATCGTACAGAGTTGTGGCTGGTATCATATGACTTGATTAAGAGTCCTTAACCTTAATTGACGCTTCCTCCGCCAAACAGGAAGTGCCCTTCACCAAACAGGAAGTGCCTCTATAACTCATGAACCGTTTGTCGTACAGACTCGCGGCTGGTGTCATAACATTTTTTTTTTCTCAACATTTTTTTTCTCAATTTTTTTTTCTCAATTTTTTTTTTCTCAAATTTTTTTTTTCTCAAATTTTTTTTTCTCAAATTTTTTTTTCTCAAATTTTTTTTTTCTCAAATTTTTTTTTTCTCAATTTTTTTTTTCTAAATTTTTTTTTTCCTCAAAATTTTTTTTTCTCAATTTTTTTTTTCTCAAATTTTTTTTCTCATTTTTTTTTTCTCAAATTTTTTTTTCTCAATTTTTTTTTCTCAAAACATTTTTTTCTCAAAAAATGTTTTTCTCAACATTTTTTTTTCTCAAATTTTTTTTCTCAAATTTTTTTTTGAGAAAAACGTTAAACTATCGTTAAAGTGCGACCCGTGATAGCGGCCAAAAATGCGCCAAAACGCCACTAATTAGTCGAAATGGCTGACTTCCTGTTTGGTTTCTGATTGGCTGCTGGCCTTGTGACGTGGGAAGAGCTCCGAGGGCCCGTTCATTGCTGCTTGCAGCTTTAATTATTATTATTATTTTCCCGAAAGTAAATCGCGTTTTTGAGGCGCAAAACGTACTCAAAAAGTTGCGCAACTTTGCACACACATCACAAGTGGCGAAAATGTACGTATTTAAAAAAAAAAAAAAGGGGGCGTGGCCTAATGGCGCAACAGCGCCCCCTACAAAACTTCGTGCCTCAAGCCCCACCATACGGTTTCACCTACACGTATGAAAATCGGTACACATCTGTATCGTGTCCGGACTCACAAAAAAGTCTCTCGGCGCCACGTCCGAAACCAAACAGGAAGTCAGCCATTTTGACTAATTAGTGGCGTTTTGGTGTATTTTTGGCCGTTTTCACGTGTCGCACTTTAACGAACTCCTCCTAGGGGGTTAATCGGATCAACTTCAAGTTCGCTCGGCATAGTCAAGACACCTTAACGATGAAAAGTTGTGCGAATCGTGAGTTTTCGTAAAACGGCGTGCCCGTGGCGAAGCGTCAAACTTCCTTCGCCAAACAGGAAGTGCCCCCTCTTCTGATTGGTCCATACTTGATTGTTCCTTTTTTTGGCTGTTACTCATCAACCGTTTATCGTACAGAGTTGTGGCTGGTATCATATGACTTGACTAAGAGTCCTTAACCTTAATTGACGCTTCCTTCGCCAAACAGGAAGTGCCCTTCAGCAAACAGGAAGTGCCTCTATAACTCATGAACCGTTTGTCGTACAGACTCGCAGCTGGTGTCATAATTTTTTTTTTCTCAAAAATTTTTTTTTCTCAAATTTTTTTTTTCTCAAATTTTTTTTTTCTCAAATTTTTTTTTCTCAAATTTTTTTTTCTCAATTTTTTTTTTCTCAAATTTTTTTTTTATCAAATTTTTTTTCTCAAAATTTTTTTTTTCTCAAAATTTTTTTTTCTCCAATTTTTTTTACTCAAATTTTTTTTTTTCAAAACTTTTTTTTTTCTCAAAATTTTTTTTTTCTCAATTTTTTTTTCTCAAATTTTTTTTACTCAAATTTTTTTTTTTCCAAACTTTTTTTTTTCTCAATTTTTTTTTCTCAAAAATGTTGCTAATGCTAATGTTAAAAAATGCTAATGCTAACATGCTAATGCTAACAGATGCTAATGCTAACAAATGCTAATGCTAATATGCTAATGCTAACAAATGCTAATGCTAATGCTAACATGCTAATGCTAACAAATGCTAATGCTAACACATGCTAATGCTAACAAATGCTAATGCTAACAAATGCTAATGCTAACAAATGCTAATGCTAATGCTAACAAATGCTAATGCTAATGCTAACATGCTAATGCCAATGCTAACAAATGCTGATGCTAACATGCTAATGCTAACATGCTAATGCTAATGCTAACACATGCTAATGCTAACACATGCTAATGCTAAAAATGCTAATGCTAAAAATGCTAATGCTAAACATGCTAATGCTAATGCTAACACATGCTAATGCTAACAAATGCTAATGCTAATGCTAACACATGCTAATGCTAACAAATGCTAACACATGCTAATAATAACAAATGTTAAAAAATGCTAATGCTAATGTTAACAAATGCTAATGCTAATGTTAACAAATGCTAATGCTAACACATGCTAATGCTGATTCTTAAATTCTAATGCTAATTGGCTGCTACCCCTTGTGATGTGGGTAGATCTCCGAGGGCCCGGTCATTGCTGCTTGCAGCTTTAATTATTATTATTCTTCCCCCTAAAGAATCGCGTTTTTGAGGCGCAAAACGTACTCCAAAAGTTGCGCAACTTTGCAAGCACATCACAAGTGGCGAAAAATTACGTATTTAAAAAAAAAAAAAGTGGGCGGGGCCTAATTGCGCAACAGCGCCCCCTACAAAATTTCAACGCAACAGCCCCACTAGACGGTTTCACCCACAAGTACAAAAATCGGTACACATCTGTATTGTGTCCGGACTCACAAAAAAGTCTCTCGGCGCCACGTCCGAAACCAAACAGGAAGTCAGCCATTTTGACTAATTAGTGGCGTTTTGGTGTATTTTTGGACGTTTTCATGTGTCGCACTTTAACGAACTCCTCCTAGGGGGTTAATCGGATCAACTTCAAGTTCGCTCGGCATACTCAAGACACCTTAACGATGAAAAGTTGTGCGAATCGTGAGTTTTCGTAAAACGGCGTGCCCGTGGCGTAGCGTCAAACTTCCTTCACCAAACAGGAAGTGCCCCCTCTTCTGATTGGTCCATACTTCATTGTTCCTTTTTTTGGCTGTTACTCATCAACCGTTTATCGTACAGAGTTGTGGCTGGTATCATATGACTTCAAGAGTGTATGGCTGCAGGGGTGGAGTCACCTCTCTCAGCAGAAATCTTTCTTGTTAGACCTCTCGTCTCAGGTACAACGGCAAGTCTACAGGGTAAAAAATCTTAAAGGAAGCTGCGTTCCACTGTACTGTGGCTTGTCTGCCTTTTTGGAACACGGAAAATAAAACGTTTCTTTACAATGAAAAGTAACTTTTAATAATAAATAACAGTAGGCTATTGCATTAATTCTTATTGCCAAAAGTTCCTCTTCAAACCTTTATTCAAACTGGAAAATAACATTACAAAAAAAGAAAAAGTTCTTAATAATGAAAAATAACTTTTAATAATCAATATTAGTGGCGAGGGACACCCGGGGACCCCCCCTGAGGACCGGCGGTCCGCGAGAGACACCCCGGCACGGTGGCCGTGAGTCGGCCGCCCTGCGAGGGTCTCTCGCCGCTGACCACGGGGCCGCTGACCGTCGCCGGCGACCCTCCACCGGAGTGTCTCTCGCTCTCTCGCGGACCGCCGCTCCTCAGGGGGGGTCCCCGGGGATCCCTCACCTCGCCTCGCCGCTGATATTTATTAAAATAAATTAACTAATTATTAAGAAATGTGTTATTTTCCAGTGTTCAATAATGGTTTGAAGAGGAATTTTCTGCAATAATAATTTATCCATGTAGCTGTCTCTAAAAACGACTGGGTACCGGTGGCAGTGTTGGTTGGCGAAAACAGCCGATCTACAAGCCCACAAAACGTTGCGCTTGTGATGCGTTGTGAGCCTTGTGAGCTTGTAAGTCTGCTGTGTGACGTCACTCGTAAGCGCCGGAAGCGCGCCGACACACACTTCCGTTCTGAGACGAAAGGTCTGACAAGAAAGATCTGCTGAGGGAGGTGTCTCCAGGCCTGCAGCCATACCCGTCTCTATGACTTGATTAAGAGTCCTTAACCTTAATTGACGCTTCCTCCGCCAAACAGGAAGTGCCCTTCACCAAACAGGAAGTGCCTCTATAACTCATGAACCGTTTGTCGTACAGACTCGCGGCTGGTGTCATAACATTTTTTTTTCTCAACATTTTTTTTCTCAATTTTTTTTCTCAACATTTTTTTTTTCTCAAATTTTTTTTTTCTCAAATTTTTTTTTCTCACATTTTTTTTTCTCAAATTTTTTTTTTCTCAATTTTTTTTTCTTAATTTTTTTTTTCCTCAAAATTTTTTTTTCTCAAATTTTTTTTTTCTCAAATTTTTTTTCTCAAATTTTTTTTTTCTCAAATTTTTTTTTCTCAATTTTTTTTTCTCACAACATTTTTTTCTCAAAAAATTTTTTTCTCAACATTTTTTTTTCTCAAATTTTTTTTTGACAAAAACGTTAAACTATCGTTAAAGTGCGACCCGTGATAGCGGCCAAAAATGCGCCAAAACGCCACTAATTAGTCGAAATGGCTGACTTCCTGTTTGGTTTCTGATTGGCTGCTGGCCTTGTGACGTGGGAAGAGCTCCGAGGGCCCGTCCATTGCTGCTTGCAGCTTTAATTATTATTCTTCCCCCTAAAGAATCGCGTTTTTGAGGCGCAAAACGTACTCCAAAAGTTGCGCAACTTTGCAAGCACATCACAAGTGGCGAAAAATTACGTATTTAAAAAAAAAAAAAAGTGGGCGGGGCCTAATTGCGCAACAGCGCCCCCTACAAAATTTCAACGCAACAGCCCCACTAGACGGTTTCACCCACAAGTACAAAAATCGGTACACATCTGTATTGTGTCCGGACTCACAAAAAAGTCTCTCGGCGCCACGTCCGAAACCAAACAGGAAGTCAGCCATTTTGACTAATTAGTGGCGTTTTGGTGTATTTTTGGACGTTTTCATGTGTCGCACTTTAACGAACTCCTCCTAGGGGGTTAATCGGATCAACTTCAAGTTCGCTCGGCATACTCAAGACACCTTAACGATGAAAAGTTGTGCGAATCGTGAGTTTTCGTAAAACGGCGTGCCCGTGGCGTAGCGTCAAACTTCCTTCACCAAACAGGAAGTGCCCCCTCTTCTGATTGGTCCATACTTCATTGTTCCTTTTTTTGGCTGTTACTCATCAACCGTTTATCGTACAGAGTTGTGGCTGGTATCATATGACTTGATTAAGAGTCCTTAACCTTAATTGACGCTTCCTCCGCCAAACAGGAAGTGCCCTTCACCAAACAGGAAGTGCCTCTATAACTCATGAACCGTTTGTCGTACAGACTCGCGGCTGGTGTCATAACATTTTTTTTTTCTCAACATTTTTTTTCTCAATTTTTTTTCTCAAAAATTTTTTTTTCTCAAATTTTTTTTTCTCAAATTTTTTTTTCTCAAATTTTTTTTTCTCAAATTTTTTTTTCTCAAATTTTTTTTTCTCAATTTTTTTTTCTTAATTTTTTTTTTCCTCAATTTTTTTTTCTCAAAATTTTTTTTTCTCAAATTTTTTTTCTCAAATTTTTTTTTTCTCAAATTTTTTTTTCTCAATTTTTTTTTCTCAAATTTTTTTTTCTCAAATTTTTTTTCTCAAATTTTTTTTTGAGAAAAACGTTAAACTATCGTTAAAGTGCGACCCGTGATAGCGGCCAAAAATGCGCCAAAACGCCACTAATTAGTCGAAATGGCTGACTTCCTGTTTGGTTTCTGATTGGCTGCTGGCCTTGTGACGTGGGAAGAGCTCCGAGGGCCCGTCCATTGCTGCTTGCAGCTTTAATTAATTTATTAATTTTAACGTCAAGGTTTAATGTAATACCTTTCAATTAAATAAATATCAAGAACCTGTTTATTTATGTTTTGCCATGTGCAGTGGTGTAAAGTAACTAAGTACATTTACTTAAGTATTGTACTTAATAGTTTATTGTAATTTTGAGTATTTCTAACACTTACTTCTACTCCACTACATCTCGGATCCAAATATTGTACTTTTACTCCATTACAATTATTTGAAACCTTTAGTTACCAGTTACTTTGCATATATAAATTATAATATTATTAAACATACATGAACCACTTTAGCCCTATTTAGGCTATTTGAAAATAACCAAGCTTATAGAAAAAATAGCAGATCAACAAGCTCAAGATGTGTCGCATAACTATGCGTTGTGAGCTTGTAGATCTGCTATTTTCAAACATTTTGTACTTTTACTTTTGGTACTTTAAGTACATTTTGATACCAATACTTTTGTACTTTTACTCAAGTATATTTTGAATTTGAGGACTTTTACTTGCAACCGGAGTATTTCTACATTGCAGTAGGCCATTGATACTTTTACTTAAGTAAAACATTTGAGTACTTTTTCCACCACTGGCCATGTGTTGTGCACGCACGCACGCACACACACACGCACACAAACTCCTCCCTCCCGTTCGCGGAGTGATCCCTTTCTCAACAATAATGTACTTTCTGACAGCTCAGCCTCTTGGGGAAAGAATAGCTTTTGGTTCCCTTAGTGCTGCATTTTGGTTGTTGTCCTGAGCTCAGCAGAGCTCGGTTTGAAAGCATTCGTTCGCACATTCGGATTTATTCAACAGGCTGCGTTAGATGTAACTCCCGTTTAGCCCGGTGATGTTTTTGTGTTGTATAAACACTGTGTCGCGGGACTCCGGCGGCTCCACTATGCGGCGGCTGCTACTCTATGCTGCTACTACAAGCGTAAATGGAATCTACTACTGGTCATGTGAGGAGCTCAGCCAACCACGCACTGCTGTTACCGTAATGACTGGAAAATCGCGCAGAGGAAAAAACGGTAAAAAGCAGTTAATGGACTGCTGTGGGCGCCGCCGCGCCGGGGCACCACGGCCACTGTGGCCGTTTGGGCATGTCATTTTTCGAGGGACACACGGCCAAAGAGAGGGGCAACGACGGCCATGGCCGTCGTGGCCGCCGTGAATTTCCTGCCCTGCTTAGGATGTATCCTTGAAGCTAATCTTTCCAGTGAAAAGATGACTTCTAAAGTAATAAATAAAATCAACCAACGAACTCGTTTCCTACAGAGGATCGCCCCAATGGTCAATTTCAACACACTGAAGACCATAGCTGGTGCAATAATCCAGCCCCTCTTTGACTACGGAGTCCACGTATGGTATCGTGACGCCCCACAAGCCCTGAAAACTAAACTCCAAACAGCCCAAAATAAACTAATTAGGGTCCTACTTCACCTTCCCTATCAGATTCACCTCACCGCTACTCACCAGTTAAGAGTGGGGTGGCTCAGAGTAGATGACAGAGTACAGCAACTTGCAATGGGCCTGGTGTACAAGATACACTACACCACTATGATACCCAAGTACCTGTCAAAATACTTTATAAACATTAAGGATGTCCATAATTACAACACCAGAGGCAGCGCCACAGATCACTTTCAACCCAGAGTCAAAACCAACAAAGGGTCAAACTCTTTTTTCTGCTATACCACCAAAATGTGGAAAGCCTTACCGAAGGTCATAAAGGAGCATCCTTTAAAATTGCCCTGAAGAATCACTTACAGGCAGCAGCCATTCGCAACTGGTAAAAAACTAACCTAGCCCAACCCTACCCTCCCCTGCCCCTTATACTGTTTATTTAGACTTACTGTTTTTTTTTTGTTTTTCTTTACATATCTACTGCATAGTACTGTGTTCTATTTGTCTGTCATTCAATGTTATATGAGATACTTCAATGGTTTCCAGTGGAAATAAGCTTAGTCTTTTCATGGATCTCCTTTTAGTAGACCTTGTACCAGTGAACTGTACCGTCATGAAACTGTACCTTTTCCTATGCAAACTTCTAATAAAGTCTTCAATCAATCAATCAAACCAGAACAGTACGCCAGACAGTTAATGTCAGATTTTCATGATATTAGAGTTGTTTTGTAGGTTTTAAAACAACCTAAGTTCACTTATTACACTTTTAAAGCTGCCAGAATAACCTTTCTGACGTTTGGTTGGGGTATTTCCTCACCTGGGACCCCCAGATGGACTCCTGACCCTATCACAGTATTCGCTCTGCTCCAGAAAAATGTTAAATGAGATCATAACTGAACCATAAAAGTTGTTGTAGCTGGGCTCTGAAAACAAGAATGAGTAGTAGCAAATACCAGGGGTCTTCCACGGAGGTCCGAGACCCCTGGGGGATCGTCAGAGATACTACAGGGGGCCTTCCAAATCTTGATGGGATCTTTTTTTTTTTACATTTGAAACTTTGGAGGTTTTTTATGTATCTTGGGTTTATGTATTTTTCTTTGATGGTGTATTAGTATTCTCAGTATTATTTATAACAGGGGTCTTCAACAGGGGGTCCAGGACCCCTAGGGGTTCCTCAGAGTTATTACAGGGGGTCCTCCAAATCTTTGTGTGATAGAAACTTTTTTTCTCATTTAGTGTCCATATTCTGAGAACTTTAGCCAAAAAATAGCAGATCTACAAGCTCACAACGCCTCGCAGCGCTATTTTTGTTTTGGTGTATAGGGGAAAAAGAGCAGACTAAGTACAGAGTGAAAGGTCAAGTTTATTAGTATTGACGGTTCAAGTGGTTAAATATATGAAAACACAAATTGTCATGAATCCAAAATACACTGATGATTGTGCTGTCAAACAATGAAACTATATGGAATCTATGAACAGGTTGTGGGGGTCCCTGCTTCATCTCTCAACTAAGGGGTCTGTAAGAGCCATTTAGAGCCATGTCCTTATTATAATGATGTCATGCCAATCAAGGCCAATGTTGGGTTGCCATGGTTACAGGGCGGGTATTTAAACCTGTCCCTAATCAGACACAGGTGTTGTTGATAGGAGAGGCAAACAGTTTTGTAACTGTGTTCATTAGGCTGTGAGCTTCATTTGTTTGTTGTTTTCTCTTAAATTAATGCAAGTAACTGACAACTACTATGCTGAAACTAAGATAATAAATATCATCTTGTTTATAAATTCAACTGACATCTGGACAACAGTTTCTTGGCACACGTTAACTTTAATCCCCGACTGTCAGCAGCCAGTAGCACCAAATACAGGATTTGGGCGCTACAGGGTCCTTGGCCTGAAAACGTCAAAGACCCCTGATTTATAACATTTTTGTGTTAGACAGTTATGGTTGATAGCTGTTACTGCAGGGATTGCAATAATGAAAGTATTGCAACTTCTCACTTTAGGCCGCAGAACAACGTGTCCATTTATTGCAATGCACTCACACTTACAACACAACACACACACACACACACACACACACACACACACACACACACACACACACACACACACACACACACACACACACACCTCTTTGTTATTGTCACCCTAAAACCCCCACCCTATCCTCTTAAAGAGCCCATGGTCAATTATGCCCAAAAAGATTCACTACAATACAGTAATTTCAGACATGCAGGATCTATTCATCTTCATCATTGTCATATTCAATGTCCAACCTAATAGTGTTGACACAGTCTCCACTAGCATAGAGGGAAAGGCTGGCTTTTTTGAGCAGGGAGGGAAAGACCTCTGACTGGAACACACCCTCCACTCTCTGAATTCCATCTATTTTATTTGATTGGTGGAAGCTCAGGGCAATTTGTCAGGTATGATTCATCCTGCATTGTGACTTGCTGACAAGGGAGATATATAAGCAGTGCAGCACGAGTTGGAGGTAGCATCTCACCTTCCAAGTACTTTGACAGAAATAGTTCCCATCTGAGTAATCGCAGGGTTGTTGTTGGATCTTTTGAATTGTAAACATGGAATGCAAAATGCTCCAATGACCACCAGAAAATTGTATACTGTAAGCCAAGGAACCCTTGACATTTATGACATCCAATAACTTGAACTTGCTTGAATATCTCCATTTTTTTGTACCCTTGACTGTTGCAAATTTCAGTAACAGCAGGGGGACATCAGTGTCGGGTGACCAAACACATATGTCTCGCAAAGCACCATAAGCAGCAGAGACTTGATGAGGAATCAGCCTCTTCATATGCACTTCCTCAAAATCATGTCCCAGGCATTGTATTAACTCATTCAGTGCCACCAGCTCCTCTAATTTGAGTAAGTAGCTTGTGCCAGCCTTTTTTGACCATTTTAGCACTACTTCGCTGAGCGACAGCCAATCCAAAATTAGGAATTTATAAGCAAATTTTATTTAGAATGAAGATTAGAATGCTTACTTTCAGCTGCAAAAGAGAGCAAGCTTCTATCTTGTATAGATTTTTATATACAAATAGCCGATCTACAAGCCGATCTACAATAGCCGATCTACAAGCTCACAACGTGTCGCGCTGCGACGCGTTGTGAGCTTGTAGATCGGCCATCTTTTGGCAAAGAGATTTGGTAGAGAGTGAAAAAAAACGGTATCAAGTATGTCATTTCCAGGTCTGTTTCACCCATTAGAGGGTAAATGTTACTGACCATACTGATGCACCAAGATGCATAGAGGTTTGTCTGCTCAACAAGGTAGATGATCAGCTCATCCGACATGATGAGCTCGAAAAACTCCATTATGTTGGCGTCCACTGGCAACATGGTTATGATGTGCAGAACATGTTTTCACCTTTGGCAGTAGAGGCAGAGCGAGACCGACGTCCACGGCTGGTCGACTGACCACTGGTTGCTGGCCGCCCTGAAATAACAAATTCATTTATGTACATCAATGTTGGGGGTCCATCACATGAAAATGTTTGAGCAACACTGTCATAGAAACATAGGTTTTTCAAAAAATCTTAGAAGGATTTAGAACACAGGTCTTCAACAGGGAGCAGAGTGCTCCCTGTTGAATTCAACGCAGCAAGCTCACAGCGTGGCACAGTACAGCTGCTACCTTTGAATGCATCTTGAGAAGAAATAATGCTGCTATTTGTTCAAAAAGCTTACATAATACACAATGCTGTATATGTTCTCCATTCAGCACAAGTCAGCAATCAAACTATGCTATTCACACACTGGAGGCCTTGTGAGCTTGGGGGTTTGCTACAGACCTGGCAATGTAAAAGCTCTGGCAGCATGTATCATGTGAGCACATCTCATTCTCCATGCAGCAACAGAACAGATAACATGGGCCTTTTTGCATACTGAGGGCTCCTGTGTAATGCATTCCTGAGGTTTCTGTCTTTATTCTGATGTGCAGAAAGTGTTTTACCTGTGTTCCCAGCAGTAGAGGCAGATCTTGCACGACGACCCCTGGTTGGCAACAGGCCACTGGTTGACGCTGACTGGTCATCAGGTTCTGAAATAACAGTAAAAAAATATATTTAGGACTATGTACAACAATGTACGTGTTTGGCTCCATTTTGTGATCCCACTTAGCTAAAAAAATATATACATTATAAAAACTCACTATCTTTTGGAGGTGACATGTTCCTATATTTTGATATATATACTTTGCTTGATTCTAGGCCTGAAAATTAGATGAGGATGAGCTGTGAAATGTACACTTCATGAGCTGTGAAATGTACACTTCACAGCTCATCCTCATCTAATTTTCAGGCCTAGAATCAAGCAAAGCCAAGAACAACAACAAGCACAGACAGAGTCCCTAGAGTCCATATTCTGATAACTTTAGCCAAAAATAGCAGATCTACAAGCTCACAACGCGCTGTGAGCTTGTAGATCGGCTATTTTATGATGTACAGAATGTACATATGTACATAATGCACATTCCTGTGTGCAGAAAATGTTTTTACCTGTGTCAGCAGTAGCAGCAGCAGCAACAGAACCATCTCTGGCGGTTGGCTGGACATGAGAGGCACCTGAAAGACACACACAATATAAAAAGTTTAGATTCAAAATGTGCTCATTGCAGACTGTTGCAATTCCATGTCACTAGATGCTGTAATATTAAGATAAAGTTCAGAGAGACCGGGCTTGTGTTTTACCAGTCCGCCATCTTTATTCAACACTAACTCTAGTCCCCACAAGGGGGCAGCCTAATATCACAACACCTCCCCTCTTAAAAAAAATAAAACTGTTAAACAACAAGTTATCAACTGTGGGAGGAAATGGCTAACATCTGGTATAATAATGCAACGAACTTCACTTCACAAATCAGGATGAAAGAATCAACATTAAATTGAAGAGTAGTTTTTTTTTTTCTTTTTTACCATGTCAACATGCAAAACACACTGAGCCTAAATAAGTCACTCTGGCTCTAAAATAACATCAGTCCTCATATCTGGATGGAGTTTTGATAATGCGGCCACTTCTGTTAGTTTTGGCAGGTTTATTTGGCACATCCGGAGTGGCATGAGTGACCTGTTTGGTCACCTGTGCTGCTGCTGTATCCTTTTTCTCATCTGATGAGGTTTCCGCAGTTTTCTCTCCCCCATCTCCCATTTTCAGAAGATGCTTTCGGTTGCGTCGCAGCCGACGTCCCTGTGCAGTCTCTATGATGTATGAACGTGGTTTCTCAGCCACATCTTTGACCACAGCCGGACTCCATCTCCCAGTGTCATACTCCTGAACCCGCACAGAGTCCCCTCTGTGCAGTGGAGGTAGATCTTTCGCCGTTCTGTCGTAGTGAGCCTTCTGCTTCTGTTTCTGTGCACTTATAGTCTCTTGAATGTCCTGCGTTGTCTTGTGTATTGTCGGTAAGAGCTGTTTGTTAGTGCACGGGATGAGTGCCTTCAATCTTCGGCTCATTAGCATTTGAGCTGGAGAGCCACAACTGCCTATGGGCGTGTCAAGAAAACCTATGTATGGGTCAGAACCCTCCATGTCGGCTTTTTCCAGTATGCGCTTGACTATTTGAACGCTCTTTTCCACTAGGCCATTTGCCTGGGGGTGCCTTGGTGACACTGTAGTGTGCTTGAAGCCCCACTCTCTGCTGAACTTCTTGTATTCTTGTCCGTATTGAGGTCCGTTGTCACTTTTTATGACCTCCGCCAATCCATGTCTCGCCAGTATGGCCTTTGTTTTTTGAATCACTGTTGCTGATCTGGTGTCTGGTAGTTGTTCCACTTCCCAGTACCTGGAGAAGTAGTCCACTATTATCAGGAAATCACGACCATGCCATGAAAACAAGTCAGTCCCTAGAATGTTGTGCATTTCTGTGTGTGAGGCAGATGCTGCATTTTGATACAACCTCCTCAATGTCCTTATTCATCCCTGGCCAGAACAGGACCTCTCTCGCTCTGAGTTTGCACTTTTCCATCCCAAAGTGTCCAGCATGTATTGCCTTCAACATGTCTTTTCGCAGTGTTCGCGGTATTATGATCTTGTCTCCTTTCATCAGTAGTCCCTCCACTTCACAGAGCTCATCTCTGTAATTCCAAAAGTGTCTGATTTTGATAGGGACGTCCTTTATGCCCTCTGGCCATCCATGTTTCACCATTGTTCTCACGGTTGCCAATGTGTCATCTCTCTGTGTTTCATCACGTATTGTGTGCATTCTGTCTTCGCTGACAGGCAGTTGGCTGACAATGAGGTGAATTTGGGCATCCATGTCCCGCTCTATTTTGTCATCTGGTTCCGAGTCGTCGTCTGTGATCTTGAGAAACGCCCTGGACAAAGTGTCAGCCACATACATTTCTTTCCCTGGTGTGTGTGACACCTGCAGTTGGTATGGTTGTAGTTTGAGAAGCAACCTCTGTATTCTTGGAGAGGTGTTTCCCAGCGGCTTCTTGAATATGGAGACTAGCGGTTTGTGATCGGTTTCAATCTCCATCTCCTTGCCATATATGAATTGATGAAACTTTTGACATCCGAACACGATAGCAAGTGTCTCTTTTTCTATTTGGGCATACTTGATTTGGGTCTTGGTGAGTGCCTTGGATGCGTATGCAACTGCTGTTCCATTTTGCAGCAGAACAGCACCTAGGCCTGCTTTGGATGCATCCACTGATACTTTCACCGGTTGTGTGACATCATAATACCGGAGTGATATCTGTGCTCTATCTATAAGAGTCTTTTTTATTTTGTTTACTGCACCATCATGTTTCTCATTCCAGTGCCATGCAACGTCCTTTTGTAGCAGCTCTCTGAGTGGTTCAGTAGTCGCTGAGAGGTTTGGCACAAATTTGGATAGGTAAGTTATCATTCCCAGAAATCTCTCAAGAGCCTGCTTGTCTGTAGGTGTCTCCATCTCAGCTATTGCTTGGACCTTGCTGGGGTCTGGCTTCAAACCCTCCTGACTGAGTGTATGTCCAAGATATTTCACTTCCTTTATTCCGATCTTGCTCTTTTCTTTGTTGAGCCTGAGATTCACGTCCCTGGCCCTCTGAAGTACTTGTCTAAGCCTTCTGTCATGTTCCTCTTTGTCTTTGCCAAAAATGAGAAGGTCGTCAATGTAGGTGACAACTCCCTCAATATCTTCGAACAGCTGAGACACTCTTTTATGAAAGACTTCCTGTGCACTGTTTATCCCAAATGGCAAGCGTAGATATTTATATCTGCCGAATGGCGTGTTGAAAGTTGTCAGGTTAGAAGATTCCTCTGTTAGCGCTATTTGCCAGTATCCGCTGCTGGCATCTAGTGTGCTGAAGTATGATGCTCCAGCCAGCTTGCTCATTATTTCATCAACAGTTGGTATTTGAAAATGCTGCCTGCAGATGGCAGTATTGAGCTCCTTTGGGTCTAAGCATAGGCGTAGCTTGCCATTTGGCTTTTCCACAGTCACCATGGAGTTAACCCATTCTGTTGGGCCGTCTACTTTTGTTATCACTTTCATTTTCTCCATCCTCTGTAGTTCATTCTTTAGTCTGTCGGTCAGTGTCACTGGTATTTTCCTGGGTGCATGTATGACAGGCTTCACTTCTGGTTTAATATGGATGTGGTATGGCTCTGCCAGGCACCCTATTCCTTTAAACACATCTTTGTATTCTTCCAAAATAGGGTGATCTTCCTTTTCCTCAACACTTCTGACCAGTCTGACCACATCAAGCCTCTCACAGTCTTTCAAGCCCAGTATGGGCTCAGCAGTGGGCATGTCAATAATTGAGAATTCACACATGTAGGTTTTCCCCTTGTACGTGCATGGCAGGCTGCATTTACCAACAACAGACAGTCTGTTACCTCCATATCCAGTGAGGCGTTTTTTGTGCTGTCTGATATGAAATGGGCATGATTTTTTAATCTTTCTGGCCAGCTGTTTTGAGATGGCATTTGTCTGTGCAGCTGTGTCCACTTTGAATTTCACTCTGTTGTTTTTAATGTCCAGTTTTACATACCACGCATTTTCCTCTGCACTGCTTGTGACCTCATCGATATTGATTGCTTCAATGTTAAGGTTAAGGTCATCATCTGAGTTACTATCTTCCTGTATCTCATGCACAACTCTGCTTCTGCACACTTTTGCAAAGTGGTTTGCCTTGTTACATTTTGTGCACAATTTCCCATATGCAGGGCATCTGCGCCTGACATGTGTCTGGCCACAGTATTTACAGTCCACGATCTGCTCTCGTTCAGTGTACTCATTCCTCCTGTCACGTTGTGTCTGAGCCTCTCTGCCTCTGGTGCTATAGCGCCCTCTGCCTCTCTGCGCCTGCACTTATTCTGTGTCACTGCGCTCACATTCTCGCATGCGTCATTGTTAGAGCCAGCAGCACCGGTAGTGAAACTTTGCATCTGTTGTTGTGTGCACTCTGCTGCACGGCACATGTCAATGCACTTTGCCAAAGTTAGCTTGTCTTCTCTCAGCAATCTCCTGCGAGTGTCATTGTCTCTTATCCCTTCTATGACCCGATCTCTGATAATTCCATCCAATAAATCAGCATACTCACAGTTTTTGGAGAGAATCCGTAGGTCTGTGACAAACTGATCGATCGTTGCATCTGGTTTCTGTACCCGGTTGTTGAATATATGACGCTCGTATGCTGTGTTTTTCCTGGGTGTGCAGTAATCCTCAAACTTTTTAATGAGAGGCTCGATTTTATCCTTCTGTCCCTCTCCAAACGTGAAGGTGTTGTACAATTCCTGTGCCTCTTCTCCTGCACAGTGAAGTAGAATGGCGCATTGTAGTTTTTCTGCTTTTTTTTCCTTCTCGCTTGCACACATGAACAATCTGAAGCGTTGTATCCATCTCCTCCAGTTCTCTGCTGTGTTGCCTTCAAGACACAGTGTTGTTGGTGGTTTTAAGGGCTCCATTTTCCGTCTGGTTGCAGTCTTTTACTTCTGACACCATGTAATATTAAGATAAAGTTCAGAGAGACCGGGCTTGTGTTTTACCAGTCCGCCATCTTTATTCAACACTAACTCTAGTCCCTGCAAGGGGGCAGCCTAATATCACAACAGATGCCACCTGTTGGCTGTGAACAGATTCACATGCCCATATAGCTGGCTGTGTTGCACTGTCCCCTGTTGGTTGGGAACTCGATTCACATGTCATCCATCTATGAAATGGATCTGATAAAACAATGTCTAAAATAAAGCCAGGTGTCCGTTAGATCTAGAGATTGTTTGAGACATTGACTTCTTATTGTCGGTGTGTTTGACTAAACACAGCGTTATCACAGAATGCAGAGAAGACAATCTCAGTAAATGAAAAAGAATAAAATAAATTCTTTCTTACCTCCATCGGAGACCGGCTTTGGAGTGAAGGAGATATGAGATGAATACTCCTCATCATTATCTAAAAAACAGACGATATTTGAGTCAGTGAATATTGTATGTAAAGCGCAAAAGCAGCGCCGTTTGAGCGTGCAGATCCGATGGGATCTTTTATCCCAAAACCAAAGCAAATGAAGTTTACTGTACCTATGAGCTCATATTGAGTCAGTGAAAAAAAAATTAGACCTACAATAAAGCCATTTGCGCAAAGCGGCGCCGTTACGCAGATCCAATGGCTTATTTTATCCCAAAAACAATGGGAAAAAAAAGAAACCTTGCAAAAATAGCGAGGAATGTGGATACATTACAACGGCACTAGATTTGTTTGATGTGATCTAAAACGCGATAGATACACCATGCATGGATACAATGGATACATTGTATCCATGCATGGAAACCTTGCAAAAATAGCGAGGAATGTGGATACATTACAACGGCACTAGATTCTTTTGACGTAATCTAAAACGCGATAGAGACACCATGCATGGATACAATGTACGCGACAATTATTCAAACATGATACAAATCTTACCATATCTCAATTGCGCAACATCATCACGGGAGGGCTCCCAATCGACGTCCAAATCATGGTCCGAGTCCGAATCCGGGGGGATAGGGGCCTCCAAGACCGCTGTGCGGGCTCTGCTACTCCGGCGAAGTGGCTGGCCTTCTCGCCTGGAGCCCTCTGCCCTGGGAGGCGGCGGTGCTACTCGAGGCGCGGGGCCTGGGCCTTCGTCTCCGTCTCCGGCCTCATTGTCAGAGATCTCGTTGTCCGTAATCTCACCCGCAACATTACGAGCAAGAACGGCGAAGAAATCTGAGATCTTGGACTGCTGTTGAGGACCACCATCAGATGATTCCGCTCCCAAAGAGCTTGTCGAGGCGGCGCGTTTGCGCTTTGGCTTTTTTGGTGGCATGGCTACACACACCAAAAACACACAGGGAAGGACGAACGTAAAGACGCAAGACAGTAACACTGACTAACAGACTAACACAAAACACTCAATAAAGCTATCTAAATAAAATCCTAATCTAAACACAAACTATAACTAAATCTAAAACTACTCACTCACCACACACGACACTTTTTTTTTTCTTTTTTTTTTTTTAGACACAAACGCACGCACAAACACACACACACGCACACCAACTAATCTAACCTAAAAATACCTAAACTAAATGCTACAAAACCTACCTAATACTACTTCTACTACTACTACTATAAACTAAACTATAAGAACTGTCGATCACTGGCTCACTAACACTGGCTTTCTCTCTATATATCACTAGCTTTGTCTTGCGACTCCACCGTTCTCCTTACTCCCACGAAATGAAAGGGGGCGGCTCCTGTCATTTTATACCCTTGGTCACATGGTTTCTGGTCGTCCTAGAAACCGTGTATGCATGGATCTTTGTCACAACATAGTTCAGACAGTACTCTATTGGATTATATAATAAACCACATTTCACGAGACATCGCGGGTTCGGCACTGGGGACATCAAAGGGAATTTCACGAGACATCTCGGGAAAGGCACTAAATGAGTTAAAAGAATGTCTGCTATGTACATTTTTGTATTGTGCATATTTAACCTGGTTAACTGGGGTTTTGTGTTTTTATGGTAGTTTTAAAGTGAAAAAAGTGAGTGGATCACTTTACCCCGTTGATTTCTCTGGTCTGTCTCAGTTTACCCCGGTGCTGGGATAAACTGAGACACAAGACCACTTTTTTTTAAAACAATCATATTTTCATTGCCTTTTGTCTTGAATACATTCTGATAACTTCCATTGTTAGGAAACATCCCAAATTACTGGGAAATGTGTACTTTTTTACCTACATATCTTTTAGTTTGCCTGTAGGGGGAAAAATTTAAAAAGTGTCTCAGTTTACCCCGCTCTCCCCTACAGAGCCTGGGGAATAGCTTAGCTTCCCTCCTGCTAGCACTGACGTTGTATTGGTCCGGTCCCACATTCGTTCCTGACAGAAACTGTGTCCTGAACTATAGTTCCTCTCTATGCCTCTATGGTCCTGGCAATAACAATGCTAATGCAGAAGAGAATAAATAAATATTACACCCTAAGTAGTAGGTAGGCTATCCTCTAAAATGTGGTTACTATGGGCATGGTTTGGATGACAATATAGTCTTTGCAACAGAAAGTAATTATTAAAAACAATAGCAATTAAAAAATAATAGATTTAATATTAGATTTTTATTCTCAAAAATGATTATTTGATTATTCTAACCAATAATTACAATTAATTGTAGCTATTTCATGAAGGGTTTTACTTGTTATTAGAACTATATAATTTTTAGCTTGATAACTGGTCATTTTAGGTTGTTTTTTAATGTCCACGGAATCAAGAAATGTTCTCCGCAGAATTCCGCAGAATCAGGATTGTTCTCCGCGGAATCAAGACTTTTTCTCCGCGGATTCCTGGGGGGACTAAAATATTATACTTTTACTCCACTACATTTATTTGAACACTTTAGTTATTAGTTACTTTGCAGGTATAAATTATAATAATATAAAACATACATAAAACACTTTAGCCCTATTTTTTATATATTAGCTATTTGAAAATAGCCGATCTACAAGCTCACAACGCGTCGCATTGCGACGCGTTGTGAGCTTGTAGATCTGCTATTTTCAAACATTTTGTACTTTTACTTTTGGTATTTTAAGTACATTTTGATGGCAACACTTTCATACTTTTACTCAAGTACATTTTGAATTATTGACTTTTACTTGTAACGGAGTATATCTACTTTGCAGTATTGATACTTTTACTTAAAAAGTAAAATATGGGAGTACTTTTTCCACCACTGCTGCTCGGATTTATTGACAGATATAACTCATCATAACACGTCTACGCTGGGTTTTTATGAAACAAACACTTTGCAGATAGAAAGAGGATCCTCCAAGCTTTCCATACAGCCCCAATAACCTAATCACTAGACCAAAGGGATATCCCTATGGACTTGGGGAGATACTAGACTTTTGAGGCCATCTAGCCGCAAATTGCAACACTAGATTTTTTTTATAAGCGGATGAATCTAGGGTTGCAATACCTCCCATAGGGATCCAATGCATCAAAACAGTTTTTTTGCTATCTGATTGTATTAAACAACGTCAAACTCACCAATATTGCGGCTCTATTGAAAGCTTGGAATTTACTCTTTCTATCTGCAAAGTGTTTGTTTCAGAAAAATCCACTGTAGACATGTTAGGAGCTACTTTCTATCCAAGAAATTTGGTTCAGGTGATAATTTTTTCTAAGTCCTGGAGTTTGGAAGCGCTCGTGGAAAATCCCTCAACGGTCCTGTGACCACCTGGTTCTAAATGTCACATAATGCAGGAGGCAGCGGGACATGGCGTTATAGAAGATGAGCGCTTCCGAAGTTCAACACTTAGAAAATAAACCATGTCTGCTCGTATTTCTTGACAGAAAATAAATCATAACAATTATACGGTGGATTCTTCAGAAACAAACACTTTGCAGTTGGTGAGTTTGACGTCGTTTAATACAATCAGATAGCAAAAAACTGTTTTGATGCATTGGATCCCTATGGGAGGTATTGCAACCCTAGATTCATCCGATTATAAAAAAATCTAGTGTTGCAATTTGCGGCTAGATGGCATCAGTGAGTGATTAATATCCTCTCAACTTTAAGCCACACACTGTGGATCAGCTGATCATTCTAATGTACGGACAGTTTATTACTAATTAATTATTTTTGTTACAGCAAAGTATCTTATTTTCACTTCCTTCCTAATGTTGTCAAACATGTTCCCTATGACCCCATCTATAAATATGTTTAAGATTTGTGTTATTTCAAATACTTTAACACTTCTTCCAAGATATTTCTTTTAAAATAGCAGATACATTTGCTGTGTGTGTGTGTGTGTGTGTGTGTGTGTGTGTGTGTGTGTGTGTGCGTGCGTGCGTGCGTGCGTGCGTGCGCGCGCGCGCGTCAACATCTCTCTCTCTCTCTCTCTCTCTCTCTCTCGCTCTCTCTCTCAGAGTAAACAAGTGTTGAAACAACTTGGAATACAGTAGAATAGAATCTAATCTAATTGAAAATGATTGTCAGTTCATTTATGTCCGTGGGAAAAGTAGCTCACTTTTAGCCAACATGGCAACCCAGTGGAGGCCCCACCTTCCGACCTTTCACCCCTCACACAAAAATACTCG